>NC_137617.1:24112011-24152011 GCF_963280865.1 Gymnoscopelus braueri
AATGCATTTTCAGAGCTCTCTCCTGATTGGCTTAAATCTTGTCACCTACCTGAAAATGTACTATATTCTGTTTAGTAAAGAGCTGGAGAGACCCCTGTGACCGAACAAACGCTCTTTAGCAATGATTACTATCAGAATATAGTACTTTAACCTTTTAACAAAAGGTAAATACCAAAAAATATCACTTACCCTACCTTTAAGTACATTTTAATGCTTCTGTACTTTTACCCAAGTAAATTTTGAATTCCGGACTTTTACATGTAACAAAGTATTTCTACATTGCAGTATTGATACTTTTACTTGAGTAAAAAATGTGAGTACTTTTTCAACCACTGGTTGAATGACGAGCCAACTAACTAGGCACATTTCTTCTTAGGAGAGGCCCACCATGGAGCTGCAGAGCTCCTCAGATCTACATAAACATTCTCCTGATGAATGTTCATCTCTACCATGCAGCTATCCCTATGACATACCAGATCTCTACCTAGACGGTTGTACCACGACATTATTCTTTGCATAATAAATGTTGCCGTACAGTATGACACAATCTATAACACTATTATGATGTGGACCACACACACACACACACACAGCGATTGCTAAAGGATATCAGAGTTTTTACCTCAAATTGCCATTATTAATTACACAATCTACAGTGACATGTAATAAGATCTTGTACAATCCATTAAGCAAAGTTAACAGAATGTGTGACCACTGCTTTTTCCAATGTCTTTCTATCTGTTGACAAGTTTGTGTTTGTTTTCCTGCAGGCTTGGAGTGGGAGGATGACTTTTCGGCCTTAAACTGGACCCCCAGAAACAAGAAGAACTGCCACGAGTATATCCCACCCCCTGGCCCCGGTGCATTCCCTGTGTCTCCCTCCAAACATGCCGTAACCGCAGCCCTGCCAACCCAGAGCTGGACTATTGATGATGTGTCCAGATCATCACAGCGTCTACTCCTGTCCCAGACCTGCCTCTTCCTCACACACGTCACTGAGGCTGATTTGGAGCCGTGAGGATCAAGGGTCAGCACGTGCACACACACACACACACACACACGCACACACGCACGCACGCACGCACACGCACACACACACACACACACAGATTGATTAAGCACTGCATTTGGCGCATTGGCAACAAATTGCAGGATTTATGTTCTTATCACAGGTTCTAAACCTCCAGAGTCAACCCTCACTGTCTCCACGGCCCACAGTGTGACATCCACACTTGTTTTTCTCTCTGCCAGCCAGCCTTGGGCTCATGGAAAAACTGACTAATCTTCTCTGTCCCCCACACACCACTTGTTCCCTCCGCTTATCTCCCCTCCTCCCTCCTTTTTTATGATGAGTCAAGGTTTTAATGGTGCCCGACCAAATGGATATAAAGCACCTGCCGCTCATGACATCACACTGGTGTGTGACGGCACATTCGTTGTTCAGCACCGTGAGATGGATCAGCGGTACATTGTATAATAGCGCACTGTAAAATCCTCTGTGCACATCCTCAGGATTAACTATATGTATTTAAAATAAAATAGTTATTTTCAGCTATAAAATGAATATCATCAATCCCTGATAGGGAATTGGGTCAACAGCATAGCCTTAGATAGATAGATAAATTACTGAATAAATAGTGCGTACACAACAGCATCTATAATCTGGTCATTTAGAGCTACAAAGACTTTTATATTGGCTATTGACAGATTTGCAGCAGATAAGTCTAGAATTAAATCATAATGAAATACTATCCAAGTTGGAGTTGTAGAAGAACGACAAGCTGCTGGGTTCAGTCAGTGACAGTGAGAACAAGAAATATAAACATGGAATATGAGTGAAAGTGAGGGACAAACAGAAAGTGGTCTCTATTTACCACACTGTCAAATCCTGAGTCTTAATTAAACTGAGAGAGTGTAAATTAAGGAGCCAGTAGCTCAGGAGGTAGAGCGGCTGTTTGGCAACTGAAGAAGGTTCATGGTTCCATCCCTGGCCCCTCCTGGCTTTGTGTTGAAGTGTCCTTGAGCAAGACACTGAGCCCCCGGGCCCTAACTGTTCACAATGAGCAGTTTGGTACCTGGCAACCATGGCCTCTACTATCTGTTGGTGAGTGTTTGCCAACTTTGACATAGGGCTGCCTATGTCAAAGTGTTTAACTGGCCGCAGGTTAGTTTGACTAGTCAACTGTCAAAAACTAACCACTAATGCAACTCAGAATGCTGTTATGCAATTTGCATTTAAAATGTTAGTTCAGGCAATCATGCATAAAATCCTGGTAAATTCAGGTGTCAACATACAGTACAAAAAAGATATGGTTATTGACAATACAGTTTATTTTCCTCAGACAAAGCATTCTTGTGCCTTATTTGCTTGCCTCATTACTTTGGTGTATTCAGTGTTTATCAGTGGCTGTGACTAAACACACTGTGTAAGCCTTTAGGGCCCACTGGAGGCAGGAAGTGAACAAACTAAAAGTTATATATAGTGTTTCCACAGACTAGCAAGGTTTGGTTGATTAGATACAATGTGCAAAAGCACAAGCACAAGCACACGCACACGCGCACGCGCGCACGCACGCACACACGCACACACGCACACACACACACACACACACACACACACACACACACACACACACACACACACACACACACACACACACACACACACACACACACACACACACGCTATGCCATAGCTAATTAGGCTGCATGCTCAAGGACACTAGTGTGTGCCTCTTTGCTTCTAAACGCTGGGAACTGGACACCTGTATGTCATTTCTGCTCAGTTCACTTTTTCAAGTGTGCCTGGCATGCTGTTGCTCACAGTGATAACATTCTACTGTATACAGCAGGTGCAGTTTCATTGATGCTCCCCCCTCCCCCCTCCACACTCTATCTCAAGGTGCCAGTGTGACTGCCCGCAGAGAAGCTACTCACGACCAATCGAAGATCCATAGACGACAAGTCGGAGTAGAGAAGCAGGAACACTTTGTGATGGCGGGACTTGACTGGATTTGAGAGCTTCAGAGGCTCACAGGTGAAGAAGATGATGGACACATGAAGGGAACTCAAACTGCCAGTGTTTTCATAAATTCTGTTCCATCGCTGTAATCCTTCACTGTCAAAGCAAGGTCAAGAAAAAAGACAAGAAACAATTTTATAATGGCTAAGCAAAAGGCAAATATCGCATACTGCATTAAAGACAAGCCTTGCCTACACTGTTTGCTATTGCAACCATATAGTTTAATGCTATGATAAGTTCCACAGTGATGGATTACGTTGCTATCCAAATATTAACTTTAGCTTAAGTTGTGGCATCAACACAAATTAAACACTATTGAACAAACAACACAAAAACAACACCACCAGACCACTGCAACAACACCACCCAATCTTTGTACTCTCCACCTCAGTCTGGGTCAAACAATTAGAACAGTGGTTCTCAAAGTGAGGTCCAGGGACTCTCAGAGGTCCTTGATGGGGTTCTAAATGGACCCTTACAAGTCTGTAACTCTGACAGTATACAAATGGACGGGTCCATTTGGTTCCATTTGTATACAGTCAGAGTTAAGAGGAGTCGAGAACCACTGAATTAGAATGATCATAGTTGGTACACGTGTGAATTGTCTTCTATCCTGTGCTGCGGTTCTTAACTCCATTCCTGTCATGGAGACCACTGCATATGTTCTGTTCTGTGCAGACACTTAATGCACCTGGAAAACCCACATACAACTTGTTTGCTGATTAGAATGAAAACCAGCAGCAGGTTACACTGGGCCCAAATTGACTAGAGTTAAGAACCACTAGCCTACAATTCCTCCTGTTGGCTTGGAATACAAGGCTTTTTTTATTGACCCATCCATCAGTTTTCAGCAAGCTAACTTCAAATCCATAGATATAATAGACAGGTGTGAGAATCAATATAAGATCATTACTTTGGCACGTTTATTTCAATGTAGATTTTTCTCTGGCAGGCAGCTGCAGCAGGTCTGGCCAGGTGAATGAGAACTAAATCGACTGTAATGTGCAAGCAATAAAGATGCTCTGAAATAAATGTTGTAAAGTGTGTGATATTAAATGACGGATACGAAACACAGACTGTCTGGAAGCCCAGAGGAATGTATTCAAATGAAGCAGTTAAACTAGAAAAGCCACACACTATGTAAACTACACCTGCTACCATACTTGTAGGCAGTGGTGGAAAGTAACTAAAGTACATGTACTCAAGTACTGTACTTATGTACAATTTTGAGGTATTTGTACTTTACTTGAGTATTTCCAATTTCCAATACTTTTACTTCTACTCCACTACATCTCAGTGGCAAATATTGTACTTTTACTCCACTACAATTATTTGAAAACTTTAGTAACAAGCTACTTTGTAGATTTTGATTATTATTATTATTAAACATACAGTAACCACTTCAGCCCTTTGTACACATTTCGGCATTTGAAAATAGCCGATCTACAAGCTCACAACGCTTCACGCTGCCACACATTGTGAGCTTGTAGATCTACTATTTTCAAAAGATTTGTATACATTTGAAAACTTGAAATGGGACATTTTGCATAATGAGTACTTTTACTTTTGGTACTCTGAGTACACATGCCAATACTTTTATACTTTTACTCAAGTACATTTTGAATTCTGGACATTTACTTGTAACAGAGTATTTCTACATTGCATACATTGATACTTTCACCTAAGTAAAACATTTGAGTACTTTTTCCACCACTGAATAGGCCTAGTGGTTTAAAACCCCCTGGTAGGAGGAGTGGCTGGAGGAAGCTAAAAAGCCAAAAAGGTAACACTTAGGTCAGATTTATACTTGGTTGCTTACCGTGTCGCGCGCCTAAAATAGCCGAGCTACAAGCTCACAGCCCGCATGCAGTGAGATGCATGATGAGGTTGCTAGATCTGTGACTTTCGGTGCGATAAATCAGGCATTATGCGGCCATTCTTCTTTAAAGTGTTTAGATGTGAGCCTATACACTCATTATAGAAGGAACAATACGGCTATTATCTCTGCAGAGTGCTGTTGTGTTAAGCGCTGCAGAGAGAGAGAGAAGGCTTTCAGGTTGAATTCTAAAGCAGCAGTGGTGGAAAGTAACTGATTACATTTACTCAAGTACTGTACTTAATTACATTTTCAGGTACTTTTACCGTATCGGAGTATTTCTGATTTTACACTTCTACTCCACTACATAGGCAAATATTGTACTTTTACTCCACTACAATTATTTGAACATTTTAGTTACTAGTTAGGCTAGTACTTTGGCGACTTTGGCTTTTAGAAAAATGCCACATGTTGTGAGCTTGTAGAGCTGCTATTTTCAAAAGATTTTTGTACATTTTAGATATACCGTGTGAAAAACGTGTGAAACGGGAAATTCTGCACGATGAGTACTTTTACTTTAAGTACATTTTGATACCAATACTTTTGTACTTTTTACTCAAGTACATTTTTATTAGGCTACATAACTTTTACTTGTAACAGAGTATTTCTACACTTTTTCCACCACTGTAAAGCAGTTTTCTCTCTCCCCCCCTCTCTCTCTCTCTCTCTCTCTCTCTCTCTCTCCCTCTCCCTCTCTCTCTTTCTCTCTCTCTCTCTCTCTCTCTCTCTCTCTCTCTCTCTCTCTCTCTCTCTCTCTCTCTCCCTCTCCCTCTCTCTCTTTCTCTCTCTCTACCCCTCTCTCTCTCTCTCTCTCTCTCTCTCTCTCTCTCTCTCTCTCTCTCTCTCTCTCTCTCCCTCTCTCTCTCTCTCTCTCTCTCTCCCCCTCTCTCTCTCTCTCTCTCTCTCTCTCTCTCTCTCTCTCTCTCTCTCTCTCTCTCTCTCTCTCTCTCTCTCTCTCTCTCTCTCTCTCTCTCTCTCTCTCTCTCTCCATGACTGTGACATTTTGGCTGACCACAAGCCTCGCTGTGACAATGTAGAGAGAGTCTGGTCACCGCCCATTGGCTGAACAAGCGCTACGTGTACAATAGTCTGCAACAGGTACCTCACATCAGTCACATGTGACAGTTAGTTATCTCTCATCCAGCGACACGCGCACAACATACATCATATATAATACAACATCAAACCAGCAACTTTATACTGTGGTGATTTATAAAAGACGACTAGATGGTGTCATTTTTGTTGTTGTAGCAAAACATCCACGTGTGGAAAGTTAATTTAAGGGTAAGTGACTCTTCAGTTTACTTTACAATGGCTCTATGTATAGCTATCGTTTTGGTTCAAGTGAATAAGCTATCATAATTTGAGACAGCAAAATTCCTATCTAGACTACATGATTGGAGGGTGTAGTAGTTAGATTTACGTGCTGTACAGCATTGGTTCTCAAAGTGGGGTCTGGGGACCCCCAGGGGTCCTTGGAGGGGTACCAGGGGGTCCCCAGCTAAATGAAATAATATAGCATAATATAGCATAACATGAAATATGGTTAAAGTGGTTTAAATGATTAAGCTATATATTATTAATATATAGCTTAATCATTTAAACCACTTTAACCATATTTCATGCTTTGGCTATTCAAAAATAGCAGATATACAAGCTCATAGCAGTCATCTTTGCTTCTGGGGGTCCCTGGAACAAAACATTGATTAGATGGGGGGTCCGTGGCCATATACATATCATTTTGGGGGTCCTTGACATGAAAAAGCTTGAGAACCACTGCTGTACATGCAGTACAGTTTATGTGGTAAGCCACCATTGTAGTCAAATGTTTTAGGTTTTGAATAATGTGCCATGCCTGGTGATAAAATATCCATTCACACAAATTGTTACTGACCAGGTTCACCATACTGCAAAAGAACCTCACAAAGTTCAAAATATAGGCTACCCTTTTTTATTACATTTTTTAAACCTCTGAAACATAGCTTAATTCTGTAACAATAATCTCCTTTGCTGGTGATGACCATTTTATGAATTAGGCTACTGTGTGAGTGCTGCCCTGTTTTTGTATGTTTGCAAGAGTAACCTTGAGGTGGACATTATCTCTGGCCCAGTAGGATAAGAGAGGTGCAGATTATAGACCAACATCATGGAGTTTTCACATCGTGAAAGGCTGATTAGATATGGCTCAGGGGATGCATGGCTGCTTGACAGAGAGGAAAGCTTATTCACTTTTACGTCCTCTGTTATTGGTCCAAAAAAGCCTAGAGATAATGTGGTTTCATATTACTTTTTATCAAACTTTGACATTGAACTTATGAATTACATTTTTATATTACATTTTGTCTGTTCTGTTCTATTGGCTTGTTTTGGTGTCAGACCTGTTCAAGCTGTGACAGAGCCACTGTGAGGCAGAGTGGGGGAGAAGACAGCAGAATGAAGTCCAAAGGGAAGGCTGTGAAACCTTCGAGGAGGACCTGGTCCGACCCGGACCTGGAACCAGAGTTAGAACCAGATACGGAGCCAGAACCCGGATCCAGTGAACAGGAAGGCTCGGAGGCCTCGGTTCGGATCGCCGGCTCCTGGCGCCTGAGGAGTGGGAACCGTCTCGAGCGTCGAGGTGGAGTTGGAGGAGAAGCAGGAGGAGGGAGGGAGGGAGGTGGTGCAAACGGCGTGAGAAAGACCATGGCCTCTCATCGGCGCCGGCGCCAACACGGCGCGGCCAAGGAGCGCAACGTCCGCCGCCTGGAGAGCAACGAGCGCGAGCGGCAGCGCATGCACAAACTCAACAACGCCTTCCAGGCGCTGCGCGAGGCCATCCCGCACGTCAAAATGGACAAGAAGCTCTCCAAGATCGAGACGCTCACCCTGGCCAAGAACTACATCAAGGCCCTCACCACCATCGTCCTGGGGATGTCCGGGACCTGCCTCCCCACTGGGGAAGCCGTGTCAGAGGAGAGCGCCACTAGGCTGCTCCAGTGCTACCAGCAGCATCTAGAGGAGGAGGGGGAGGAAGGTCTGACTGAGTACCTGACCAGCATGCACAGCTTCAGCCAGGGCAGCTAACACACAGCCAAGGGTACGAGAGACATCATGAGGATGCAACCAGTGGGCCCGGTCTCTGAGCACGACACAAGGCAGTCAGAACAGAGAGGCAGGGAGGACAGAGTATGAGATTGAGGACTTTTTAAGGGGTCAAATCTGAAATTACGTCTGGTTCCTGGAGGCGCACAGCTTTTGATCAGAATCACAGCAAGGAGGGCCAGGTTCTGGTCAAAAGCGGTGCTCTTTGTTGGAAGAGGGTGCTATTTAAAAAGATCACTTTCCTCCACCAGTAATTGTGATTATTTTGATTACATCAACATAAAGGCACCCACTGGTGTTTGAGCATGACACGATATGGTTGGCTTTATCAGAGAATATGCTCTGGACATTAAGCCAGGACTGGTTTGGGGACGCGGCACCAACATTCACCTAAATGCAATCAGTCATACAGTTATCATACAGTCCTTCTTTCAATTAAAATGGGTACAGATACAAAGGTTGCCGATAGGGACGGCAAAATCCCGATGAACTATGGTGAAACTTTTTAAACATTTGAAACAATGCTGAAGTTCATCTGTCACTGGTACTCAAGGAAGAAGCTTATCTTTCCTCATGCTGTTTAATTCATTTCCTGTCTTCTATGGTTTTCAGCAGAACATGTGAACTTTAGTTCTTCCCTTTTCAGTAATCATATTCATCTTCTTGTGTGTCTTTCTGTTAAGAACCTGCTAAGCAATAGCCTCTGGTCATAACTGACAGACCTGGGATCAGAAAAGCAGTTCTATTGCCTGATTAAACACTGCAATGTTGAAAAGTGGAGAGAAAAAACTTGAAACACTTGTTTGGGACTATGCACATTAGACCATTTTGCTTATGATTTCTTTTTTCTTTTCACTAAAACACCATTCATGTTTCTACATGATCTCAAACAAGATACTACGGTATGTAAGTACACCTGGCTTGGAGGTAAAGTTGATATCGAAAATCTATTTGCTCTCGTCTTAATGGGTTGTGTCTGAGACACGGAGTTCAGTTGTACAATCAAAAGAAAAAAGAAGCAATTTGAGGAATTATCAATAAACACATTTATTTATTGATGAATACCATTATTTTCACCATGCACAACACTTATTCAGAAAGATTCACACAATGTCGACAGCAATGGTACACAGTAAAATTCTATGTGTTAATTTAACTTAGTTAAATGAACACTCCAGATTTCATGTGTTGCACAGTATAGTGACAGTTATTCATAAACACAATACAGACATTTCTTTGCACAGTTTCAACTAACCGTCATGTACAATCATTTATTTACATTTGGCCATTAACTAAACTAACGCCTCAAGTTATGTGGTTTGGTTGTCGAAGCGGTTTATGTATGTTATAGGACAGCAGTTGAGTGGTTGACTTCCATAATTAGCTCGCTCTTCGTTAAATGTACAAACATGCCATCTTGTAACTTAAAAAGTTCAACATTATGCACTATACACACAATACTAATATCACAGATTTAGTTTTTTTTAACAAAAATATAATTTTTCTTTAACTAAAGTACAATATAATGTATGCTGCCTCTATACAGTAGTCATCAGTTAACAACAAAAAACAAAGTAAAAAGCATGCAAAGAATTTTGAGTTCATTTTTTTTGGAAGTCAGATTTTCCTGAGAGAAGCAGGACTTTTAGAAGTAGTCAGCAGTGGCACTCGCCATCGTTCCTGTGTACGGTGGGAAAATGCTCAACATTGCACATAGTCCGATAATATATTTTTCTAACATGTGACGTGAAATATAAAAGATTTGCCCATGGTAGGTACATGGGCAAGCAACATCATGGTTGAAACAAAACAATAGTCACTCCAGCTGATTCAGAAATCCAGAGTCCATAAGTCCATATCTATTTTGCTACAGTCTCTTCTGATATACGGAAAGACCTCTTAACCTATTCCCAGCAGGTTAAAAAACAACAATTATATTGACGTTCTATTCACATAGTTGTAGTTTGTGTACAGTTTGAGTTATGTCTCTACCACAAATTGCATTGCAGACATTTTTGTTCGGTGTCTCAGTAACCAACAGTTAATTCATTCAATCTTCCTCAGACTCACACCTGGGGCATACTGGTAGATGACCAGTTGGTTGACCACAAAATAGCAACATCTTCGCCAGTTAGATTTTGGCTTGGGTACTGTGTTGCATGTCCTTACCCCTCTCTGCCCTCAGTTTCCTGTGTTGCAGTGTTTCCCAAACTTAGGGTCGTGACTTTTTATTGGGTCATCAATTTACAGAGTAAAATATTGCATTCACCCCGCATGGTTAGTAGAATTTTTCCATGGCACCATATACAACCATAGAACACTTAATGTAATTTAGTGGAGGGATTAATCTCCATAGTATTCTAATTCGTAAGGTTGTGTGAGTACCCAATAATTAATTGTTGCGACTTGGGGTCAGCTCTTGAAAGAAAACATATTTAGTAAATGATCCACTGGATTCACAGGGACCACATTCCCTGTATGCAATGGGATGGCATTCACAGCAGCACTAAACACTTGTAAACGTACTTCATTTAACACATACATATGAATGGAGTACACAAATTGAAAGGTGCGTTGTCATTGTTGCAGGGTAACAGTGTTGATTTTGACAGCAAATTTGGATTTAGTTTTAGTCATAGTCTTTCGAATAAAATTCCATTTAGTTTTTAGTCATATTTTAGTCATCTGAAATGTTTTAGTTTGTGTCTAGTTTTAGTCGACTAAATATCATAAGATTATGGTCGACTAAATCTACAGTTGATTTAGTCGACTAAAATGTATTTTGGCGGTGCCTTGATGGCGTCGTAATGGCTGATTTTACACTTGGTTGCATGCTGAAAATAGCCGATCTACAAGCTCACAACGCTGCGACGCGTTGTGAGCTTGTAGATCTGCTATTTTCAGAGCGCAACACCCGAGCGCAACCAAACATAAAATGACTTGTCTTTTAGTTCTACTGGATCTCTTCTCCACTAGTCCCTCACTAACATTTTAGTCTAGTTTTTATTTGTGGACGAAATTGTCAATATATTTAGTCTTACTTTTAGTCATCGTAGCTTAGTTTTTATTTAGTTTTTATTTAGTTTTCGTCAGTGAAAAAAAGGTAGTCGACGAACATTTTTCGTCATAGTTTTAGTCGACGAAATCAACACTGCAGGGTAACTAATCATTATATGTTGTACAATCAAAAATAATTTGCGCTATTAAATGTCCTTTGAAGGACGTTCCTAATTCCTAATTTTTGTTTCGTAAATTTGGGACCCAGGCCACGAAATTTCTCGAGGTGAACGTTTTGGGAACCCCTGCTCTATAGGACAGGAAACTGAGGTAGAGTCTATGGAGTCTATCCTATCATATCGATATAAATAAAAACTGGCCAAAAAATATATGTACATAAAAACGTCCTCACACCATAACCCTCTTCAAACGTCATAAAAACCACCACACTGACACCATCACTACAAAAATATAAATAAGACATGATAAGAAGTACTCAATAAACATCAGTCATTCAGACAGACAGAAGCATCCATCATGATCAATAAATAAAAGCCACCCTCCCAAAAGAAGAAAAAAAAAAGAAAACATAACAAAAAGAAAAATAAGTATAATATCTATGGATTAGCATTAAAATGGGTATTTGGTTAATAGCAATGGCAACATGACATCAGAATGCCCTAAAATGTCCTTAAAATGACACAAAGGAATAAAATGAAATGTTGACACAGAAGGACAGCAGAGGAGAATGGTGTGCCATCGTATTTGTGACAGCATTTTTACACGGAATATTTGCAAACAAATGAATAATGTTGTGTGTGACTGTGTCTTAGCACTACAGTGCTAAGGGCAAATACACAGGTGTGTGTGTGTGTGTGTGTGTGTGTATATATATATATATATATATATATATATATATATATATATATATATATATATATATATATATATATATATATATGTGTGTGTGTGTGTGTGTGTGTGTGTGTGTGTGTGTGTGTGTGTGTGTGTGTGTGTGTGTGTGTTCACTGTTCAGCATCCCACAGCATTGCCGTTGACCTCCTCCTGGTTCCTGACGGGGGTCAGGACAGCAGTGGGGTCTGTCAGGGAATGCATACGGACTCTAGGAGGCTCCATGGAGTTCCCTCTCACTGCGATGTGGTCCCATCCTCCCTGAGAGACACCACACACACAAGAAAATTAAAATAATGCATGGTGACATAAAAATGCAAAACAAAACACTATACAAATTCAAAAATTGAAACCATTTTCTGGTTCACACTAAAAAGACAGGGTCTTGAATTATATTCTGTGGGGTCTTACTCCTATGCCGTAGTCCCACGACTGTCCCTTAGGCTCCATGGGCTGGACTCCCAGGCGATGACACACTGTCCCACAGCTCAGACTGTGACTGCCCTGCACCTTGTCTGCTATGATCCACACCTACATGTCACCAATGATGACATCAGAAAATATAACAAGTCAAATAAGATATACTTGACACGATCACTAATGTCCTACATTTTAATCAAACCTTCCCACGATCACTCTTTCACACATGCAAACGATTACAAATATAATATATAATCACAAAATAAAGGCTGGGCAACCTTTATATGATCTACATAAGAGGAGCGATAAAAGGACAGAGAGGAGGACCGAGAGAAGCTGATTGCTTGTTGTATAACGCCTAGGGCTGACAGGGCAGCTGAACAATTAACAAAAGCTAAAGCTGTATCTTCCCTAAGGTGGCCGTGTCCACCAAAACATTTCTTCCTAGCTGAAAATGCAAGGCGCTTGCCTAAAACGCTTCCAAACGACCTAGTTGAACATATTTCAGCAGAGCAGCAAGCAGAAACACCACACATGAACGTGCAGCGCAGAATAGATGCTCAGTGCCCCTCGTCACGCTGCTGGCATTTTACAGCATAGTGTAAATACACAGTGCTACCATTTAAAATAATTCAAAACATGGCATTGTTCTAGAGGGTTTAAATGGTTAAATCCTGAGATGTTGGTTATAGAGGGTTTAAGTGGTTACATCCTGAGATGTTGGTGCAGCACCCACCTGGTCCAGAGGTCCCACAGAGACCTTGCGTACGTTGTTGGAGAGGTGCTCCCAGGAGGATCCCTGGGGGTAACTGGGAGTCACACCCTGACGGTACCACAGGTTACCTGACAGAAGTTGGACAAACAGACGGAAACCACTGAAATATCATCTGATGCATGGCAGTCAGCGACATGGACTTCTCACACACATGCCATTTCAAATATGCACTTTAAAATGGGATTTCTGAGTTGATGGCTATGAATATATAAGTAATTATGTTCCAATTTCATATTGAGTAACATGTTTTTTTAACACCTTTTAACACCTTTCCTCATAAAGTACAGGCAGACACATGTTTGAAGGCATAGTGATCTATAATGTTGTAAATATTGAGATTTAAGGCAAATGTTTTTTCCTGCATGGATATAAAGCAGGGGTTTTCAACAGGTGGTCCGTGGACCACTGGTGGTCCGTGAAGGTATTGCACGTGGTCCCTGACCATGCATTTACTGTAGTAATGTAGTAATTTAGTAATATTTTCTTCCATGGAACAGTGCAATAATGATCTGGTGATGATGCGTCAATGTTGTCAGTTACTCGGAGGTCAAGAAACTCTACAGAAAATCTCAAGAAGGAGAAGTGTATGGGAGCCGTTATTATATTATGAGCCGTTATTACATTATGAGTTGCTACATGTCTGATTGAGTCATCATTATTAGGAAAAGTGCCCATATAATCACATGTGTCTGCTCACTCATACATAATTACAAAACATGAGTTTAGTGGAAGGTTGGATAAAGTAAGAGAATGTTATAAGGGTAGCTGTGGGGTAGGAATAGATCAGTGGTTCTCAACCTTTTTTTTGTTGCTCTGGACCACTCACATATTTCAGTTAAATAATGCCTGGGCTTGAACGAATTAAATCAAGCCCTTAACAGTCATTATTTAATTGCAAGCTTTTTCTCCCACACCACGCCTATTAATTCAATATATTAATATTTTCTTACATTTGATGGACTTATCAAATATTATTTTAATACATTTTACAAAGGTATTTTATTATTTTTACATTTATTCTGTTGTATGTTAAAACATTTTCCCATGGACCACCTGCAGGCCTAATTATGCCATGGACCACTATTAGTCCGTGGACCATTGGTTGAGAAACAGTGGGATGCAGACATGGGATGCATAGCAAGTGTTACCAAAGCACTAATCTTAGTCCATATCCCCACCCAACACAAAAGTGGTCCCCAGGTTGATTCTTAGTCAGGGTGGTGGTCCCTGATTCACAATCAGTTGAAAACCCCTGATATAAAGAGATGGGCTCAAATGATGGTTGGAAGGCTGACAGGGACGAAGCCTGGCTTGTCGAGACAAGAAGAAGCACCTGACTCAAATTAATCCTGTCCTTCAGTATGAAAAGACAGAAGACTGAGAACTGAAGTGAAAAGCTGCAACTATCAAGAGAAAGGCGACAGAACAACCATGAAGGGCCAAGAGAATTGTAGATTTTCATTTTGAATCTACAGCAGCAGATTCTGCTAAATAGCACACCTTTCAATCTGAGAGGGAAAAGACTTCCAACAATTTGGCCCAGCGCGGCATTTCAACACTCATTTTGTTTGTTTATATTTCGCCATCCATGTTCCTATATGTAACATATGTGAAAGTACCACATAGTCTCTTTACCATTCTCATCTACAGCATAGATTGATGTCCTCCCCACAGACACCTGCTTCAGCTTCTGTTTAGATGGCGAGGGAATGTGGTACCAGCAGTCTCCTGCAGAGGGAGACATAGCCCACACACCAATAGCTTCAGACCCACATGAACATCATGTCCATTTGTAAAGGTCCTTAGACACAACGGAGTGTTTATTTTGTGCAATTAATCTGTTCAAACTGTTTCTTGACTTTCCGTGCATATACAATAACAAGATCATTAAAAGCAACAGCAGAGGCATCCTAGAAAGTAAGAGAATAGGGAAACAAAACTAAAACAATGTACAGTTCTTTAGTTTTTCTAGCACTCTCCTACTGACCTGCAGGGCTTTGTCCAGACACAGAGCCCCTGTAGAAGGCCGACCCGTCCTTGGCGATGGCCCACACCTGGTTGACCGCCCCAATGGAGATGGACTTGAAAGGCTGGTCGGTTCCTACATGGAGCCACGATGAGCCCTAGAGAGCAAAGAGTTTTTCAAATATATACTGTATATCTCAACGTATCGATTAACCACTTAAGTGTTGTTTTATACTTTGTCACGCAGCGGTGCCATACACATTGTGAGCTTGTAGATCTGCTATTTTCACTATTTATGAAACTTATTGAAATGTTTTCACCTACAGTATAATGACATGCCCAACCTACAGTATAACGACATGCCCAAAATAGGGATTGATCATTAATTGATTATTTGATCAAATTATTATTTATAATCAATGAAATTGATTGATTCGGCTAACTGTTGCACCCTGACTCACAGCAGGCGTCAGTGCGGTCACCCCCAGACGACACAGCACATCTCCCTTGTTGCTGATGGCCCAGAGAGGCACCACCTCCACGCTGCACTGAGACGAACACGGTAGGATGGTCACGTCACTCAATGGGATGGGCGGGACTTCCTGCCAAGGCCCAGTGGTGGTTAATTTACACTTCCTATGAGGACAAATAAACACACCTGTAAGAGTCGCAGCTGCATTGTTTCAGGGGTTTCATGTTAACTATACAGTAGATACAGTTATGTTTCACGGCACTATTGACTAATAAAAAACTATATTCATTTGTTTCATGTTAATCCCTATACTAATTATTGCTAAAATGTTCTTATGTTGTTTGCAATTGTTGCAAACCTTCAGTTTTTTGCACCTTAAGCCTCTCTTTGAACAAAACTCTTTTCTTTGGCCTATTACCTGATAAATCAACAGTAGAAATATAAAAAAGATTACCCCATATTTATTAAATATATTGTTAATAGAGGACATAAAGGCATGGCTTTTCTTTTTGGACAGCTGAGCAAACGGTCAAAAAGCAGTTTGCAGTGTGTGGGACCTGCTGAATAAACACTGTGAAAGTAAATAACCATGTTGTATTTCTACAAACCTGGCCCATCGCCTGCGACGTACAAAGTCCTTCATAGTCTTATAACCATGATATGAACTGCATGGAAAGACGAAGAGCAGGAGTGAAGGGAGAGAAGAGAAACAGAAATTAAATGCACTTTCCAAACTGTGGGAAAGAACGTGATTTCAACAGATGGAAATAGAGGAAGAACGTTGTGTGAAACTCACGCTGGGAAATCTGCAGCGTATTGCCAGCCCTCCCTGTCTGTCCCTCCTGAGACACCATAGTCAATAGCCCAATCAGACACCTGCAAATGCCAAATACAGGAAGTGAACCAAGGAAGTAGCTATAGCTGTGATCAGTAAGGCTATTTAAAAAATAGTCTGGAGTAAGATTATTGATCATATATTTCAGTCAGACATTCTTGTCAAGATTGAAAAAAACTAAAAACATTTACTGCAATGATATTGTATTGTATTTGGCAGTGCATGAAACAGACTCTGAGATCACAAAACCTCCGAATCAGAGCCTAAAGATACAGCTATTACATGAAAATGATAATAGACTCATGAACCCCTCATAGGACAGAGCCTAAAGATGCAGAGCAAACATATGCTGTACATACGGTGTAAACCTAAATTGAATGACATGCTGACACAAATGTCAGCATGTCAGACGTGATGACCTAAATGCTACTTCAGGAGGAGCCTGGGGAGGCGGAGGGAGCTTGTTCACTAATGAGCCATCATAGTGCAAGCAGCTGGAGAGGTGCATGGAAGAGTGAATTTCAGTCTGCTTAAATAGACCACATAGATTGAAGCATTAGGATCGTGATTATATGTACGCGCCTGGTCTTTACTACCATGATGCTCCATGTATCCATATATAAAGGTTGTTGTTTGTACAATATGTGTATACATTGACTATGTGTGAGTGGAGGTTTATGAATAGGTGTGTGTGTGTGTATGTGTGTGTGTGTGTGTGTGTGTGTGTGTGTGTGTGTGTGTGTGTGTGTGTGTGTGTGTGTGTGTGTGTGTGTGTGTGTGTGTGTGTGTGTGTGTGTGTGTGTTAGAGGTGTGCATTGGCACTGCACTCACGATTCAATTCAATTACGATTAACCTTGTAATAATTCAATTCGATTCGATGATGCATTGTGATGCATCACACTTTTTTTATATTACTGCACAACATGGCAACTTTTTAATCAGTCAATACAAGCAGTCAGATATACTGAACAACATATACATCTGGCTGCTGCTCTATGCAATTAGCAATATGATAAAAAAAAGAAGAAGAAAAAAGTATATTATTATTATATATATTTTTTATAATAATAGATTTTTGACATTTGTGAATGGATTCATAATCGTCCATGTCCGCATCGCGATTAATCTATGAATCGATTATTTTTGATACCACTAGTGTGTGTGTGTGTGTGCGCGCGCGTTTGTACTTACCCATGTCCAGTGAGGGGAAGGGGGTTTACTGTTGGTCTTGGTGCACTCATGAAGTCCTGAAGCATCGCTCCACATGTAGCGGTCCGTAGGCAGACCTCTACAACACAGGGCAAAAGCTTCAAGTGAGTCAACAATAAGTCCACAGTTTAAAGGGAAAAAAAATCTATCTCGGTTAAATATTCAACCTTTCACATTTTCCTGTTGTATTTCAGTACATCACCTGTTGCTATAGCCGGTGACTGGGTTCCACCTCTGGTTCTCATAGATGTAGACGCTCTTCACGTCCGTCTGGGTGTGGATGTTGTCTGTGCTGTTGGCCAGCTCCTGGTAGAAGCCTCCTCCATAGCCCCCGGTGTACACCCAGGCCGTGTGGTCATAGCCAATGCCCCACACCACACCGGCGCTGCTACACTCCACCACACGCAGGTGGCCCCCAACATGACGCCAGAACCTGTGGTACAGAACAGTACAGTACTATTGAACTGCAGACAGATTGGCCAAACTAACAGGCTCCCTAAATCAAAACTTTGACAAAATTGTGATATTATATGAATAATGACTGTAAACTAAAAAATAGTGCTGTATGATTATGCAAAATTCATTAAGCAGCCCTACTATAATTTATATTGTCATACTCCAGAACTACTCCAGAATCTTTAGCAGTGGTGTAAAGTAACTACTGTAAGTACTGTACTTAAGTCCAATTTTGAGGTATTTTGACTTTACTGGAGTATTTCCAATTTTAAGCACTTTTACTTCTACTCTACTACATCTCAATGGCAAATATTGTACTTTTACTCCACTACAATTATTTGAAAAATGTAGTTACTAGTTATTTTGTAGATTTTGATTATTATCACAAAACATACAGTAACCACGTCAGCCCTATATACATTCCGGCCATTTGAAAATAGCCGATCTACAAGCTCTTGTAAAAACATTCTGCATAATGAGTACTTTTACTTTTGGTACTTTAAGTATATTTTGATGCCAATACTTTTGTAATTTTACTCAAGTCATTTTTTAATTATGGACTTTTACTTGTAACAGAGTATTTCTACCTTGCAGTATTGCTACTCTTACTTAAGTAAAACATTTGAGTACTTTTCCCATCACTGATCTTTAGACAGGATAGCAGAGAAAAACACACTGAAGGCAGAGAGGGGGCTTAGGACATGCAACACACAGGTACTGCCGTTCTTACATTAGGTCGCAGGGTGTGGGGTAGGGCGTGGCCTCCAGACCAGAAGTGGGCTCACTGACAAAGATGTCCCCTTTACAGGTGACTGACCAGATGGCCTGTTTGGAAGGAGGGCCCTGGATTCCCCTGGAGTCACAACACGACGCGCTCAACAGAGCCAGCTGGAGAAGGTCAGGCAGGGAGGGAGACAGATATAAATGGTGAACCATTTTGTGCATACCACCTGGCTCTTTACTTTACTAGAATAGAGAACCAAAAACTAAGAAAAGGACACAGAGCCACTGTTGCTTCTCTCTGCTATGCACACAAATAGAAACGGACACTGTACTCTCTGAGATACTGTAAATACACATACTCAAATACTATACAGCTTCTAGCACTTGCTTCTACATGCAGCCTTATGACCATTTTCACACTTTCAGACTTAAATTAATACTCCAGATGTTACTGTGTACAAACTTGTTGACTGCTGCCGTTTTAGGAATCGGTCTGATTAATTCTTATTCAAACATATGCCTTGAACATCTTTACTGTGTTTCTTCAAATATGCTGTTAACAACCTAATTATAAAGGGTAGGCGTCTTAATCTTATGTCCCATAGTCATTGGTGAACTATGCCAGTTAGAAGTGTTGCATTAAAAATGTGTTAAAAATGTAATTATCATTAGGTACAAAGAAGTATAAAGGGTTTAAGTGGTTAAGATCAATCAACAAATGTGCTGCCGACTCAGAGTTTGTGTTGCAGGGCTGTAACTATCGATTATATTCTTAGTGAAATTCTATGGATTACTTTTTTGATTCTTTGAATAATCGAGAAGCAGGTTTTGTTTGGGATAATCTTAAAAATTATATATCAACAAATCAATGCAAAAACATTTGTAGTTTTTTTAAATAATGGACTAAATCAGTCTGTTTAAACACCGATGCCCCATTTTATATTTGTCGTACAACAGCATCACGCACAAAAATATCCTATCTACAGTTCAAGCTCACATCATGATGGATTGTGAACTTAGATCAATTAATACGATTAACTGCAGTTGCACCCCTACTGTATTGCATGCCACTCCCCTTTCTAAAAGAGAAGAAAGTGCAGAGGAAGGACTGAAACATACCCAGTCATGCATCTCCTGCTCCGTGGCAGCAGCCAGCCTAATTGGCCACCTCTGCTTGGTCCTTTCCTGGGTGTAGATGGCAAACGAGTGCTTCGAGTCGTTCAGCACAGGAACCAAAATGGTCACCTCGTTAATGAAGGCATGCAGGTACTGCAGAGACACATACAGAGGACAGAGTGACACAGTTGGACAGCTGGGGCAAAAAATACAGACAACACACATTTTGTTGAAGACTGTGCCAATTAACAACCATGATGTCAGAAAAAGGGCAGAGAAACAATATATATCGTATAGCAGAGAAGAGTCTATGAATGTAGCCAGCCATATTACTGATTCATTTCAGTAATTCACTCCAGAGGGCATCATTTCATATAGTAGTACAGCACATATAGAGGATATGTTAAAGTAGCACACATGTGTAACTTTCCTCTTCTACCCCCTTGTGCTTGCTCAGGGGATACATTTAATCTTGACCTTCAGGTAAAAAAAATTGTCAATTTGTGGCCACTTGGGGACCGGAAGGTTCCCAGTTCGATTTGTGTCAATTTGTGTCAATTCGATTTGTGTCAATTTGTGGCCACTTGGGGACCGGAAGGTTCCCAGTTCGATCCCAGGCTCACCCATTGTTAGTGTCGAAGAATCAAGAATTCAAGAATAGCAATAGTATTTTTTAAAAAAAAATAGTTCCCCAGCTTATTTTTTTATTTATCCTGGCCTGTTCGTTCATAATAAGCCTGATTGTCAGAGGGAAGAAGCTATCTACTGCCAGTGGCTCACCTTCTTCTCCTCGTTAAAGTTGTAGTAGATGAAGAGGATGCCGTCCTTATTGCCATCTGGTCCAGAGAACTGCTCCAGGGCAAAGCGGACATCCACCCACTTATGTGGCTTCCAGTCCCTCCACCACTGCATGGTTCCTTTCTTCACCCACACCGACTGAAACACAGTGTGACAGCGGTCACTGAGTTTGCTGCACAATTTCAAACCCCTGTAGCTAAGCGCAAAAAACAGTGATGAAATTATGGGAAAAAAAGGAAATAAATAAAGATAAGAACAAATGACTATTTTGGACTTGTGAGATAAAGAGCTTGAAGCATGACAGTGGAAGACTGTATATTTCAGTGTTTTTCCTTTCTGAGAAGAAAGAAACTCAACCCTGTAAAGAGATAACGGCACAACTCCATTTGCTAGATAACAGTATGAAATGAAGAAACTGGCTGTTTTTCATATAGTGTGAGTGTGAGTGTGAGTGTGTGAGTGTGAGTGTGAGTGCGAGTGTGTGTGTGTGTGTCAGAGGCTCTGCACATCTGTAGCAAGCTAACATCCGCAAGCTATAACACTATGATAGCTATTTTGAAGTGAAGTGGTGTGTATATGTGTGCATGTGCATGTGTGTGTGTGTGTGTGTGTGTGTGTGTGTGTGTGTGTGTGTGTGTGTGTGTGTGTGTGTGTGTGTGTGTGTTGGTGTGTGGCGTGTACCTGCTCTATTGCCTGTTCATAGTGTTTGAAGTTATCCATCTCTCTCTTGGTCCTCTCGCTGAGCTGCTCAAAGATCTGTTTCCTCCAGGCTGCTGTCTGGGCTGGGCTGATGGACAGACTCAGGTTCTGGACCGACTGGGCCAATGCTGGGGACAAAACAAAACATCAACTCCCAGAAAAATAACAAACCTGCTCCTCCTATATTAACCTATTTATTTATCCACCTCTTTCTTATGTAACGACCACTGTCATTGCTCTTTATCAAATTCAGTCCAATACCCTTAGTGCATGTCTGTCTGTCTATCCCAGTGGCAAGGCACACTGGTGTGCTGTGAGACATGGATTTTTAAAATGTATTTACTATATTAGTACTTTGTGCGCACTCATGTCCCAATACAGAGGCACATTCTGAACCCTAAAAAGCTTTTAATCACTTCCAACCTGGCATCCCTATTTTGGGCATGTAATTATGGGTGAAAATATTAATTAATCATCATCATTAATTAATCATTCTATTAATTAATTAATTTACACACACACACACACACACACACACACACACACAGTTTGAAGACCACTGGTCTATCCACCCCTCCCTCCCACTCCTGTTTCAGCTACACTCACTTGCAGAGTTGGGAGAGCAGCTGAACCAGTTGAGCTGCGAGTGGCAGTCCACAGAGCAGCCCCCGCCACTGACCCAGGCCCACAGTGGATGCTCGTCGATGCCATAAGGCTCCTCCAGGGCCAGGCTGTAGGTCGCCACGGAGGACAAGCTGCAGGTGTCGGCCGAGTCCAGCGCGGCTCCGGGCAGCACCCTGTCCTCCTGACACTGAGCCTCCTCCAGGTCCACGTTGCTCCACTCCAGATGCCCCCCGGACCTACTCGGGGAGAGGACCCCCTGGAGTCCTGGAGGGGCGAGGGCCGAGTTTGGTTCTTCCTCCGGGATGGCCGGGCTGCCGGATGTTTTACCTGCAGTGGTGGAAAAAGTACTCAATTTTTTTACTTAAGTAAAAGTATCAATACTGCAATGTAGAAGTACTCTGTGAAAGTCTAAATTTACTTAAATACGTAAAAGTACAAAAGTATTGATATCAAAATGTACCAAAAGTATTAGTCTCCTTTCTTAAAGGTTGAAAGGCTAATCCTTGTGGATGACCCGTGTCGCACGTAATTTGGGGCAGCACTTCTGGGGAGGGGGAAGGGAGGCGGGGGGGTCCCTTAGTTTTTTTTTTGCTTAAGTTTGAGTGTATTCTTTTCATGTTACCTGTCTATTTTGTGTATATGTCTGTTTGTTTTTGTAAAAAAAAAAAGAAAAGGAAGCAATCCATGTATATGAACAGAAATGTATAATCCTACCCTGTGTTTCACAATAAAAAAGATTTGAAACACAAAATGTACCAAAAGTAGAAAGTACTCATTATGCAGAATGTCCCATCTCACTTTTTCAAATGTATAAAAATCTTTTGAAAATAGCAGATCTACAAGCTCACAATGCTTCGCATCGCGACGCATTGTGAGCTTGTAGATCGGCTATTTTCTAATGGCCAAAATGTATATACAGAGTATGGAAATACTCCAGTAAAGTAAAAATACCACAAAATTGTACTTAAGTAAATGTACTTAGTTACATTCCACCACTGCTTACCTGGGTCTCGGTCGGAGACGAGCTCAGAGATGAAGCTGTCGCTGGTGACTTTGGGGATGCGGGGTTTGGGAGAGTCAACAGCATGGTCAGAGGAAGGGGGATCACTCGCGGGGGCATCGGGGGGCGTTTCGGAGGAGGAGTAGGTGGGGACAATGTGACTGGCTGCCGCTGGGCCTCTCTCTTTCTCCGTGTCTGACTCCACGTCACTCACTGACTGGGCACGGACCTCACCGGTGAAGAAACAGCCAGCACTGAATGACGGAGAGACAGAGAGTGGAACCCAGTAAAACATAAAAATTAGTACAACTTGGCTTGATTCATTACAATCTAGAATGTGTTGCACGTGTTGTAAATAGATATGACTCATGTCTGTCAGTTGTTGCAAACACTGAAAGGCTTCACATTATTTGTTATCTACACAGTACAGATATTGTTTTTGTAAATCAAGATCAGAGAGAATTGCTGTTCGTTGAGAGATAGGTTGCTTATTTAGCCTGTATATGGAACAAGCCTTCTTAGACAAGATGACTAAGTGTCGGCCCTTAGTCGCACATATTACAGGCCTGGGTCTGTAGACTATGTATGTTAACTAATAGTGTTGATAGTGTTGATATATGGCAGTCTTGTACGGCATGGTGTTAAAATGACCCATTATCACCTCAGGATATAATAATATCTTTCCTTAAATTGCATCGCAGGCAGAATTTGAACCATATAGAGTCAATCATTTGAACACATTCCAGATATCAGTCTCACGTGCAGCTTCATTAAGCCATCTCCCTCTGGTGGACATTATGTTAAATCAAGTGTAGCACATTCAGTACTTGATTAAATTTCCTCACCCTCTCTCAAAATACATGATTAATGACTTAATTACGCATGTGCGTGTGTGTGTGCACATGTGACTGCACTGTACTCCACTGCAGTAAGTAGGTCATCCCAAATCTATGCAGACTATCTCTATTTTAGCATTGCACTCTTGCACTTGTGCCTGGAGAGTAGGTGTGCGAGTTTCCACTGCAACATGTCCCCTCACCTGTGCAGACTGCCAGCGCTGGCACTGGAGTGTGAGCGGTCTCCATCTCGGGGAACACTGATCACCTTCCAGGCTTTCCCACTGAGCTCACTGGACGTCACTCCTTGTCGGAAGTAAACTGCCCTGTCCTCACAGCCGATGGCCCACATCTACACATCACAGCATCAGTCTCAATCATCTCTAACTGAACTAGTTTTCTTTCAGTATAAAGTATAGTATAGTATAAAGAATAGGGCTTGCGACTGGAGTATTGCATGCTGGAGTCCTGAAGTGGAGAGTTGTGGCAAACAAACATAATGTACTGTACCTGCTGTTAAACTTTTTAGTTTAAACTTAGTTTAACCCATGAAGACCTGAAGCCAATTCTACAAATGTCTTCTAAATCCCAACAGTATTCTGAAAATCAGTGTTGCTCAAACTTTTTCATGTCAAGGACCACCCAAAATGATATGTATTGGCCGCCGACCCCCATCTCAAAATATTTTGTTTCAGGGACCCCCAGAAGCAAAGATTTTAGTTACAAATGTTCGCTTAAAAATATATATATATTCAAAGATTGGCACACATTTTCACGATTTCTTAAAAATAGCAGATCTACAAGCAAGTGTAAAATAATGCTTTTTAGCTCAAATCAAAAAATTACACAGAAGCGTTCCAGGTCTTAATGGGTTAAAATAAACAATGTCCAATTACCTGAATGTATGTACCGCCCTGTGTTTTAAAATGTTAATAAACATCACACTAATCAGTATGAACAAAGTATGTATTATGTTCTCAGATTCTCAGCCATTCGGTTGTGATTTTTATTGATTGAATACTTTATTAACAGTTTGCAAAAAAGAAGGCACTGTGGCACAGATTTATATTCACTAGCCTGGAAACCAGACGAATCTGCCATTGCAAAAAAAACAATTGCCCTCTACTCAGTGATATCAGTCTGGCCATGCCAGGCTACAGTATATATTCACCTGGTCATTGAGTCCCACGTTGATCACAATCATTTCTCCCACCATGCTGATCCAGCCTGAGCCACAGGGGTTGTGAGAGTTCACGCCACGCCTGAACCACACCTGGATGGAATTAAATGCAGAATATCAATCTATCAATCATAAAATCTTATTATAATTTTTTTCACCTGCTTGCCATACTGATGCTACACCCACAGAATGTAAACCACATGAAACCTAGCATCCATATTCTGGGCATGTCATAATAATAAGCAAATTCTACAAAAACAGGTGACCATTCATCAACAATAGCAGATCTACAAGCTCACAAACACTATGTATTATAAGCTTGTAGATCTGCTATTTTGGGCAAAGAGATTAGGTATAGAGTGAAAAAGGAGTTGACCAAGTATAGACCGCGGGGGAACCCGGTAAATAAAGTGTATAAGGTTTAAGTAGCGGTTCATATTTGGAAGACTAATTATTATTTATTGCACTAATTCAGGATACATGCAGTGATTTCTCTAATGGTTAGCTTCCCAGTATGTCCTTACTTTGTTGTCCTTGGTGAGGGCCCACACTACGTTGACACCCACAGCTACATGGATGGCAGCAAGCTCCGAACTGGGAGAGTCCACCACCACCCAGGACGACCCTGGTACCCAAAGAACGTTATCCTTGTTAACCAATTTGTATTTCTATTTAGTTAACCAGGCACTCCTGGTTAAATCATTCACATCATTTTTCACATGACCAAGAGAACAGCAAGGCAACGGTTATGTTCAACAGCACAATACACAATAAAAATATGTCAAAATGAATCTTTCGTGGAATTAATTCACATCAATTTAAACTGCCATTAGAGTAGATCCATACAGAAGGCGATAAAGTGACGCAACAATTTTTAGAAACAAGGTCGATTTCCCACCGTGAATAAAAGCATCAACCTGTATGAATGAGACATAAAACCAAATGAATAGTTGATGTGAACACATTTCCGGATCATTAACTCGTCACACTCCCGGTGGGTAACCTTCAAATCGCACACATAGCACATCATGAACAGTTAATAATAATAATAATAAACTCCTTGGGGTGTTTGTTTTTTTGTCACTATATATTTTGCACAAATGAAATGTGTCCTCTGCATTTACCCATCCTATAACTACTAGGAGCAGTGAGCAGCCTTTCTACGGCGCTTGGGGAGCAATTAGGGGTTAAGAGTCTTGCTCAGGGACACACATCAACACATTGCTGGCCTGGCCTGGAATCGTACCTGGGACAACCAGGGGCTCTGGCTCCCCAGGCAGGCTCATTAACCACTCAGCTATGGTACAGCACTTCTTCTTTTTTTTTTATCTACAAAGCGCTCCACAATTAATACCATCAACATGCAGGAAAGAGCACAATGACAAAGTGAGAAGCAGTGAAAGACTGTACAGGGATAGACACCTACCCTGGGGGCAGTCTCGGCCGATGCCCTCCCTGACGATGAACTGGCCTTCCCAGAGCACAGCCCAGACCAGGTCCCCTGGACCACAGCTGATCTGGACCACCTCTCCAGGCACAGAGATCTCCTCCCAAGAAGTGCCCTCCGGACTGTGGTGCTCAATCCCTTCCCTGAACCACACCTGGATGGATGGAGAGGAAGGAGAGAGAGAGAAGGAGAGAGAGAGAGAGAGAGAGAGAGAGAGAGAGAGAGAGAGAGAGAGAGAGAGAGAGAGAGAGAGAGAGAGAGAGAGAGAGAAGGAGAAACAGAGGAAAAGGGTGACAGGAAGATGTGATGTGAGGGGAAGAAAGGAATAAGATGGAGGAAAAGACGGCCAGGGCAGGAGAATGTGACGGAAAAAAAGAGATGGATGAGACAGGGCATTAATAATAATAGGGGAGAGAAATTAAGGCAATAGGAAGACAGAAGCAAGAAGAGAGAAGAAGAGATGAGAAGAGAGCGAGAGAGAGAGGACAGAGACGAGATTAACAAACAGTAGGGCTGCAATTGTTCTGTGTGTGCAGTACAGACAGAGTTGTTTGTTTGATGTGTCAGAACACTGTGACGTGTGACCTTGCCGTGGGCTTTAGAGCAAAGACAACCATGTTTCTCCTGGTGTGCATGTGTGTGTGTGTGTGTGTGTGTGTGTGTGTGTGTGTGTGTGTGTGTGTGTGTGTGTGTGTGTGTGTGTGTGTGGAGGGGGCGGGCGGGTCTGTCAGCCTTTGAATGGACATCTTTGTAGCGGTGTCATTTTAATTGTGCACATGTGTGTCAGTGTTGCTCACCACAGCCTACATCACCGAGTATGCATCATGTTGTGTGTGTGTGTCCGTGCGTGTATGCGTGCACTTATGTTTAAATATAGTAGGGTTTCTGTTAGCACTAAGGTGGCAGCTGTGCTCCCTGGTTTGCGTGTGTGAGTGTGTGTGTTGTACCTTCCCCTGCAGGGACACTGCCCACAGCGACAGTCTTCCTCTGGGCTCCTCACTGATCTCCCAGCCTCCACAGCTGATGTCGTTAAAGGGGTCCGGCAGAACTGACTGCTGGGAAGGGATCTGTCGGTACATCGGAGGAGAGATAAGCACACACACACACACATAGTAAAATCCTCAGTGTCCATTTAATTTAGTACATTTACTTGTTAACCCATTAAAATCGGGAACGCATCTGTGTAACCACTTAAACCGTTATTTTATGCTTTGGGCTATTCAAAAATAGCAGATATACAAGCTCATAACGCGGTTATGAGCTTGTAGATCGGCTATTTTTGAAAAATCATGAAAATTTGTGCAAACCTTTGGATATATTAAGGCAAACATTTTCAACTCATATCTTTGCTTCTGGGGGTCCCTGCCCTGGAACAAAATATTTTCAGATGGGGGTCCACGGCCAAATGCATATAATTTTGGAGGTCCTTGACAAGAAAAAGTTTGAGAACCACTGGTATAGTAACATAGGTTTTTCAGAAAACTGTTAGGATTTAGAAGACATTTTGTAGAATCGGAACCTCAGGCCTTAATGGGTTAAATTAACACTCGACACACACACACACAAAACCCACCTGGGCCCAGGTGTCTCTAGCCTTATATGTCCTGTACCGGATCCATCTTCTGCGGCGGACACAGGAATTCCACTTCTTGTCTTTGGTGTAGGCAGCAGGGAAGTCCATGGCGTAGCTCCAGCCCTGCACACACATTTCAACCGTGTGACCATTGAAATGTTTGCTTGCTAAATGTTGCTGGGTTCTTTTCTCTTTCGTTTTGGATATTTTAACGGTGTTTATCACTTACATTGATTGTTAATTATTATTTCAGTTTTGTTTTTATTATAGATGATGCATTGCAAAACACAGAAAGTGTGTCATCTCTTTGCTTGTGTGCCCTTACATTGTCTCCAATCAGCCAATCTATTCTATCACTATCACACATACTGTAATACTGTATAAACAGCAACACAAACCATAGTACTACACAAAACACAAACAATGCACATATATACATTCATAAGTCAATTATATATAACATGATAATAATATATTAGGTGAGGGGAATACAAGGAGAGACTTAAGAAGGTTATTGCTGTTGCTGTTATGATGACACCTGAATTTCCCTCCTGGGATCAATAAAGGTTTATCTTATCCTAATGACACAGATTATGAGAAGTAGTGGAGAGTGACAGCATAGAGGATCAAGGATCACTTCTTTACACACGTAAAACAGTTTTGTGACAATAAAGTTGATTCTGACTCTGATAGAGGGATTCTGGTGGAATGATGTGAAAGAGAAACATAAGAGACCGTGATAGAAAGATAGTTAGACAGAAAGATAAGTCTTCCCAGCTCATGGCTGAGATAGAGAGAGAAAGGTAGGGCAGAGCAAGAGAGGCTGAATAATAGAGAGAGCGAGCAGAAAGGATGTAAAAGGAAAAATAAAAAAAAAGACATTCACCTCTTTTTCAGTGGGCTCTCCTTCGAAGTTCTCGTCCACGTGCCATTCAGCCTCCCACTCCCAATTGGCCGAAGGGAGCTCAAAGCCGTCCAGTGGTTGGTGCTGGAGACCCGTGACATCACTCCACTGCCAGCGGTCGCTCGGCAACAGGCGCTCCGAGAAGCCATCCACGGGATTCCACCTCTGAGAGAAAGACATACGTAAAGAGATGGGGTCAAAGAGCCCACGCACGTATAGCAGTTTTGACAGCTTCCTTGGAGAAGAGACCATACTGGGAGTTTCATAATACTACAAACTGGGCTTTCAATGCATAAAGCACAATTGAAAGTTGTTGGTGACATTCTTTTTTTTGTGTGGAACGTTTCTGTTTTGACTGTACATTTTTGGTAGCACTTTTTTTTTGGATCATTAAAAACAAAAGATCTTTTGCATCCACGAAACCTCTGTGGACAGGGTTCTCCTTGTTTGATGTGCCGTGTGCAAGCATGCCTTTTTCCTTTCTTGGCTCCATGTTCCTTTGCCGTATAGAGCGCATATTGTCTCCCCTTTGTGGTGACAAACACAAGTAGCTTTAATCAACTATGCAGGGATTTTTTTTCCAATTTTGAGCATCCAGTCAGATGTATCTAGTAACTCGCCCCCAAAAAACTAAATGTGAACATCTAACCTCATGGAGCTCCAAATGGATAAAAACATTGTTAATTTCATACACTAGAATTCCTGAGGTACTAAAATGGCTATAAATTCCGTGCTAATCAGACCCACCTGGTTCTCGTAGGTTTCCTCCTGGTAGCGGATGGGCAGGTCGGAGGCGTGGACGTTCAGGTAGATGTTGTGGTCGCAGGCGATGCCCCAGCAGCACTGCTGAGCGGCCGTCACGCGCTTGAACTCCAGCAGAGCGTCGCGGCATTGCTCCCACTGCTGCCCCGCGGTGGACAGGCTGTAGACGCGGCCATAGACGTCCACTGCCCACAGCAGGGACACGGTCATGGCTGCAGCACCTGGAAGCCCTGGAGAGGAGAGGAGAAGAGACGGGGAGGGGAGTGGAGGGGAGGGGAGGAGAAGAGTGGATGGGAGGGAGGTAAAAGGGGGGAGAGGTTCCGGTTAACTGAAACGCATCTGTGTCATTTTTAGATTTGAGCTAAAAAGCATTATTTTACAGTTTGGCTATTCAAAAATAGCAGATCTACAAGCTCGAGCTTGTAGATCTGCTATTTTTGAGAAATTGTGAAAATGTGTGCAAATCTTTGAATATATACGTTTTAAAGCGAACATTTGTAACTCAAGTCTTTGCTTCTGGGGGTCCCTGGAACAAAATATTTTGAGATGGGGGGCCGCGGCCAAATGCATATCATTTTGGGGGTCCTTGACATGAAAAAGTTTGAGAACCACTGACATAGTAACATAAGTAAAAAAAAAGTTTTTAGAAGACAGTTAAAAACAGACATTTTGTAGAATCGGCCTCAGGTCTTAATGGGTTATGGTTCAAAGTTTATGCATTCCCCGTTTTTTTTCTGAAGGGCTGCAGAAAGAGTAAAATACGGACATCATGGCAGAGGAGGGGTAAGGTGTCATGATGATGTACAGCAAAAAGGAAGGAAAAGGCTGCGAAAATCACAGCAGAGCTGGATGAAGAAGGCAGTGACACGGTATCATGGGGGGGTAGGGCAATTAGGAGTCGGGGAGAAAATGTAACATCTGATAACTCAACTGTTTAGTCAGTAGAGGCCCATATAATGAGATCTAACCATAGAACTATAGCACTTCCTGTGGTCTGTGTGTCTGAGGGGAGCTGCAGCATAATTGGCCACCACAGACAGATCCAACTGATGCATGTGAATCAGCAACTGGACAGACTGCTGACCTTCTGTTGAGTTGTCCTCGTTTCTTCTCAAGTAGTCTGACGAAGGCAAAATGTAGCCCAGCCGGATTGCCTATACAGTCCTTTTTTTTTGTCTTTTACAACACTACACAGCTCCTTGCTGTTTAAACACATCTGACACTGTAGTTTTGCCATAGTAAACATTTGATTGTGTGTTTTCTCATATAGAGGCGAGCCCAATACAACACAAGGTAAACACTCAGATCAGAAATCTCAGTTCTGAAATAAGAATTGTGTAAAATTAGAGGTGGAAGGTGGAGCTTTGCACATTAAGCAGGCTCATGTAATGAGATTGGATTGATCCTCCTTCCTTGGCCTCTGTGTGCTTTTGTCTGCCTCTTTTGAGACTTCTCAGGTGTTGCCATTATATTATAACATGACGTTCTACATGGCTCACATTCCGGATGGCGAACAAAGCTATTTTACAATGGGTCTTTTTTTAGCCTACGTGGCAAGAGTAACTGGATAATATAGCCTACATGTATACATGTAATTTACGGCATGAAAACAAAAAAGGTTTTGTGCAGCTGTAATGAAAGTGAACACAGTGAGTGATCACCGCACTGGCGCCAGACCAGTGATGCTCTTCAAAGGCGTGACCACCATCACAAGCAAAGCCATAAACCATGTTTTGAAAGGCAGCGACTGTAAAATATAAATACCAAAACAAACATGACCACTGAAACGATCAATAAAGGAGGAAGGTGAAAGTCATATTATGAAACGGGCGTTGAGCAAGAAAATAGAGAAGTAAGGAATGCTTGCATGCATCTGATACTGTGTGTAGTAGACGCCTTGGATCAAGACGATCATAGATGTATTTTTATCAATTTTGACATTTGTATGTACATAAAAATGACAAAATCGATTATATAAATCTATGATCGTCTTGATCCAAGGCTACTGTAGGTGAGGCTGACGAATGTTGTGTGGAATTGTACACATCAACATCAGACAGACAGACAGACAGACAGACAGACAGACAGACAGACAGACAGACGTTCACCTGCGATAAACATTATATGCAAAGGATATCATGCAGTCTAAATATATACAATCTATGGTATAAAGCAAATACATATCAGTGACATGAGGGGAAAATGAGGATGTACAACCAACATAATAATCAGCACAATGTAGGTAGCATATTTAATACAAAATACCAACCTGGTGCTTCCTTTCATAAACGATGTACCTGTGTGAGTGAGTATATAGGCTACACACTCCTTCCTATTCATTCAGTCGCTGAAAATGAGCGATCAGCCTCCTATAAACGCTGAGCCCTGTGCCTGTTTACATGACAATCATCCTCTCCTCGCATTGGTAAGCAGAAGGGATTGGAAGCAGGAAGTTGTCGTGAAGTTGTCTATTCCCATTGGCTGCCTCTGTGCGCTGCACCGACTTCAGGAGTCCACCAGGGGTCGCTGCTAGTCAAATTATGTGAAGGCACCGGTGGTGGAAGAACAGTAGGCTACTCACATTTTTTACTTGAGTGAAAGTATCAATGCAACAATGTAGAAATACTCCGTTACAAGTGAAAGTCTGGTATTCAGAATGTACTTAAGTAAAAGTACAAAGGTATTGGGATCAAAATATACTTAAAGTACCAAAAGTAAAAGTACTCATTATGCAGAAAGTCCCAATGTGTACAAATCTTTCGAAAACAGTAGATCTACAAGCTCACAAGCATGAGCTTGTGAAATATATAAAGAGCTTATGTGGTTAATGTATGTTTAGTATAAAAACTAATAGAATACGCACATCACTTCATTGAGGTGCTGGGTCGGCCGTAATATGAAGAAAAAGAATAAACCCGCACACTCATCTGCTCCAAGGATAATTTTATTGACAACGTTTCAAGCCAAGGCTCTTCATCAGAAGAGCCAAACTGAGTCAAACTGACCTGATGAAGAGCCTTGGCTCGAAACGTTGTCAAAAAAAATTATCCTTGGAGCAGACGAGTGTGCGGGTTTATCCATCCATCCATCTTCAACCGCTTATCCGGAGTCGGGTCGCGGGGGCAACAGTTCCAGCAGAGAGCTCCAGACCTTCCTCTCCTGAGCAACATTAGCAACTTCCTCCTGGGGGATCCCGAGGCGTTCCCAGGCCAGTGTGGAGATGTAATCTGCCCATCTGGTCCTTGGTCTGCCCCGGGGTCTCCTCCCAGTGGGACGTGCAGCGAGGACCTCCCTAGGGAGACGCTCGGGAGGCATCCGTACTAGATGCCCGAACCACCTAAGCTGGCTCCTTTCCAAGCGAAGGAGCAGCGACTCTACTCCGAGTCTCTCCCGGGTGACCGAACTTCTCACCCTATCTCTAAGGGAGATGCCAGCCACCCGTCTGAGAAAACTCATTTCGGCCGCTTGTACCCGCGACCTTATTCTTTCGGTCATGACCCACACTTCATGACCATAGGTGAGAGTAGGAACGAAGATTGCTCGGAAGACCGAGAGCTTTGCCTTCTGGCTCAGCTCTCTTTTCGTCACCACAGTGCGGTACAGCGACTGCAATACCGCTCCTGCTGCTCCGATTCTCCGGCTGATCTCCTGCTCCGTCCTCCCCTCACTTGTGAACAAGACCCCGAGATACTTAAACTCCTTCACCTGGGGCAAAGCCTCATTCCCTACCCGGACTGCACAATCCACCGGTTTCCTGCTGAGAACCATGGCCTCAGATTTGGAGATGCTGATTTTCATCCCAGCCGACGCACACTCGACTGCGAACCGATCCAGTGAGAGCTGAAGGTCCCGGACCGATGGTGCCATCAGGACCACATCATCCGCAAAAAGCAGTGACGCAACCCTTAGCTCACCGAACCGTATACCCTCTCCGCCACGACTTCGCCTCGAGATCCTGTCCATGAAAATCACAAACAGGATAGGTGACAAGGCGCAGCCCTGTCTGAGACCAACCCCCACTGGAAAATAATCCGACTTACTGCCGAGCACACGGACACAGCTCTCGCTTTGGGCGTACAGAGATTGGATGGCCCTCAACAAGGTCCCCCTCACCCCATATTCCCGCAGCACCTCCCACAGAAACTCCCGGGGGACCCGGTCATATGCCTTCTCCAAATCCACAAAACACATGTAGACCGGATATGCATACTCCCAGGCCCTCTCCAGGATCCCTGCCAGAGTAAAGAGTTGGTCAGTTGTTCCACGACCAGGACGGAAACCACATTGCTCCTCTTGAATCTGAGGTTCGACTATCGGCCGGACCCTCCTTTCCAGTACCTTGGCATAAACTTTCCCAGGGAGGCTGAGTAATGTGATACCTCTGTAATTGGCACACAACCTCTGGTCCCCCTTTTTGAAAAGTGGGACCACCACCCCAGTCTGCCACTCCCTCGGTACTGTCCCAGACTTCCACGCGATGTTGCAAAGACGTATCAACCAAGACAGCCCCTCAACACCCAGAGCCTTCAGCATTTCTGGACGAATCTCATCAACCCCCGGAGCTTTGCCACTGTGGAGTTGTTTAACTACCTCAGTGACTTCCTTCCGGGAGATTGACGCCGATCCCCCATCATCCTCAGGCTCTGCTCCTGTCAGGGAGGGTGGGTCTGATGTCATTGGGTTTAGGAGTTCCTCAAATTTGCCTCTCCAATGAATCATCACCTTACCGTGGTGGAGAGGTTTGTGTGCCCCAATGAACCTGGGAGCTGTGTTGTCGGGAGCCTAGTGCTCCTGGTAGGGTCTCCCATGGCAAAGTGGTCTCGGGGGAGGGGCCAGACTAAGAATGGTTCACCAAACACTTCATGGACAATTCAAGACGAAGTGATGCGACCCGGCCCGGAGGAAGCCCGGGGCCCTCCTCTGGAGCCAGGCCCGGAGGAAGGGCTCGTCAGCGAGCGCCTGGTGGCCGGGCTAACCACGGAGCCCGGCCGGGCACAGCCCGAAGAAGGAACGTGGGCAGATCTTCGCCGCCACGTGGGCCCACCACCCGCGATCGGAACCAGTGGGGTCGGGTGCACTGTCAGATGGGTGGCAGTGACAGCAGAGGTTCCAGACGGACCAATCAGGGGCAGCAGAGGCTGACTTTTGGGACGTGGAACGTAACTACGCTGGTGGGGAAGGAGCCTGAGCTGGTGCGGGAGGCAGAGCGCTACCGGTTAGACCTGGTGGGGCTTGCCTCCACACATAGCAAGGACTCTGGAACCAAACTCCTGGACAAGGGGTGGACCTTGTTTTATTCTGGAGTTGCTCAGGGTGTGAGGTCTCAGGCGGGTGTGGGGATACTCACAAACCCCCGGTTGAGTGCCATCACGTTGGGGTTCACCCCGGTGGACAAGAGAGTCGCCTCCCTCCGCCTAAGGGTGGATGGGGGGAAAACTCTGACTGTTGTCTGTGCGTACGCGCCAAACAAGAGTTCAGAGTATTCGGCCTTTTTGGATACCCTGCATGGGGTCCTGCATGGGGCTCCGGTGGGGGATTCCATAGTCTTGCTGGGGGACTTCAACGCACACGTGGGCAATGACGGGGATACTTGGACTGGCGTGATTGGGAGGAACGGTCTCCCTGATCTGAACCTGAGTGGTGGCTTGTTATTGGATTTCTGTGCTAGTCATGGACTGACAATAACAAACACCATGTTCAAACATAAGGATGCTCATAAGTGTACTTGGTACCAGAGTACCCTAGGCCAAAGATCAATGATCGATTTTGTAATCGTATCAGCTGATCTGAGGCCGCATGTTCTGGACACTCGGGTGAAGAGAGGGGCGGAACTGTCAACTGATCACCATCTGGTGGTGAGTTGGTTCAGATGGCGGGGGAAGCCTCTGGACAGACCTGGCAAACCCAAGCGTGTAGTGCGGGTGAACTGGGAACGTTTGGAGGAGACCTCTGTTCGGAAGGAATTTAACTCCCACCTCCGGCAGGACTTCTCTGGCATCCCTGTGGAGGTTGGGGGCATTGAACAGGAATGGGCAATGTTCAAAGCCTCTATTGCTAAAGCTGCGGCTGTGAGCTGTGGTCAGAAGGTCTTAGGTGCCTCAAGGGGCGGTAACCCTCGAACACCCTGGTGGACAGCGGTGGTCAGGGAAGCCGTCCGACTGAAGAAGGAGGCCTATCGGGGTATGATATCCCAGGGGACTCCAGAGGCAGTTGCAAGGTACCGACAGGCCCGAAGGGCGGCAGCCACAGCTGTGACGGAGGCTAAGCAGCGGGTGTGGGAGGAGTTCGGGGAATCCATGGAGAAGGACTTTCGGGCGGCACCAAAGTTGTTCTGGACGACCATACGGCACCTCAGGAGGGGAAAGCGGGGAACCATCCAAGCTGTATACAGCAAGGATGGGGCTCTGCTGACTTCAAGTGAGGAAGTCGTAGGGAGGTGGAAGGAACACTTTGAGGAACTCCTAAACCCAATGATGGAGTTTGGAGTTCCTGCGGGTTTATTCTTTTTCTTAATGTATGTTTAGTAAAACAAATCTAAATCTAAAAAGTAACTAACTAAAAGTTTTAAAATAATTGTAGTGGAGTTTCCTCAGAAATGTATTTGGAGTAGAATTGAAAATTGGAAATACTCCATTAAAGTATATATACCTCAAAATTGTACTTCAGTGCAGTACTTGAGTAAATGTACTTAGTTACTTTACACCACTGGAAGGCACACAGCATCAAAGAGAGAGATGGCATACAGCAGCACAGTGGATGACCGTGGGCAATGAGAGGCTTAAGACTCATAAACAGAGAGATATACTATATTTACAATAGGCTACTACATTGTTGCATTTAATTTCTCCATCCACATTTGATTGTTGGTATTTTTAAACAGAAATTACTTCCATATAGACTGCAGAAACTGGTATAATGGAACATCAGGTTAGGAGCTGGACAGCTAGCCTGGTAAACCCTCCCTCCGGAAATCTCATTTCCATTTGATTCCAGGAGTTCCGGAGGGATGGGTTTACCAGGCTACTGGACAGCAACAATCAATGTACAATTTAGGCATTTAGCAGATGTTCTGATCCAGAGTGCCATACAAAGTGCAAGATTGGAGTAAAAGGGATTATCCCTAGTCCATTGGTTCTCAAAGTGGGGTCCGGGGACCCCCAGGGGTCCTTGAGGGAGTTCCAGGGGGTCCCCAGCTAAAATATAGCTAATTAGGAACCAAATGGACCCTTATGGGTCTGTAACTCAGAGAGTGTACAACATTTGTACACTCTCTGAGTTACATTAACATTGATGTTACAATCCCAGAGATAGAAATGACATGAAATGTGGGTCCGTAACCTCATGCATGTCAAAGGGTTGTAAATCACTGCTAGAGCAGTAAACATCTTCTCTTATGGGGGTCCTGGGCATATCTTTTCAAATGGGGGTCTGTGGGCTAATAAATGTCAATTTGGGGGTCATTGACATGAAAAAGTTTGAGAAGCACTGCCCTAGTCAACAAACAAGAGGGTAAAGAAAACAATCAAGTGCTACAAGGTACTGTAACTAGGATACCGGGTAAACATTAAACTTAGCATCTGTCTTCTAAACAACATGCAATCTAAATAACATTCTTAGTATTTGTGGACAAGCAAACAGTATATGTCTATATAACATACATGTGTGGGGAAAAAGCAACCAACAACATACATCTGCATAGTAGTAGGCCTTAGCATCTATCACAATTGTCAAGGAGATGTGGTACAGGGGGAAATGAGGAGTGCTAGGGGGCATGACTGCTCTTCAAACTACAATCAAGTGCATGTCACCACCATTCTGCATCAGTTGAAGGTGTTTGACCAGCAAGTGTGGAGGTTAGTGAGACTTGGATAAGAAGCTGAAGAAGGGTCTAACTCTGATCTTCCAGATTTTGTACAGTATATAGGCCAGTGCTTCTCAAACTATTTCATGTCAAGGACCCCCAAATGCACACTTATTAGCCCACGTACCCCCATTTGAAAATATATGCCAAGGACCCCCATAAGAGAAGATTTTCACTGCTCTAGCAGTGATTCCTGGAACTCCCTCAAGGACCCCTGGGGGTCCCCGGACCCCAATTTGAGAACCAAGGATATAGGCTACAAACGTACAGGATCGAGAGCGCTCTGCAATCCACTCTCTCTCTCTCTCTCTCTCTCTCTCTCTCTCTCTCTCTCTCTCTGTCTCTCACTCACAGATACTATGATCAGGGATCAAATGATGATCTGTTAATTTGATTTGATTTTAAAACATTAAATTAAACAGAAACGTGTGTGTGTGTGTGTGTGTGTGTGTGTGTGTGTGTCTAAGCCAAAAAAAAAAGCTCAATAGTCAACCTTTTTTTGTTTTATTGGGAAATAAAAAGACTACATTAGTCAACACAGTGCCAAGGTACATATTGAAAAAAGCATGTAAGAATATAACTATGTTGATAAAATCTATTCAGCGACTCAAATCGGTGACCCTGTGAGAATGAGTTTATTGTTGCAGGTTTTTCTCCGGGTGTCAATCAGGTCTTCGTCTTCATTGTTGACATTACATTCTGTAAGCTTTTATCCACAAATGTAAGGCAAAAAAAAACCTAAAAACAAATGTCTTCTCCTCACAAACAATGTCATACGTTTCATGTATCAAACACTGTCCACCATATTGAATATGATGCCATGTCTAGCAGTCAGGTACGTCTGTGATTTGCATTAACGGTGTGCACTGTACAGTACACTACAACAGCTACAGCTTACAGTGAAAAGCAAACAAAGGCAACCAACCATTTAACAACTGTAGAAACAGGAAGAGTGAAAAATATGTCTTTCATTGATGGGTGAATCTACCCATTTGATATACATTCTAGAAGTCAATGGCAAATCAAAATCAATAGTTCTCATTTTCCACGTCTCAGATCGAGCATAATTGCCAATTTCTTGACTAAAAAAACATCTCTTGTTGAGAGGGACACTCCCACCGAGTGGACATTTGCATACATATTCTGTTTTAAATACCTCTCGAGAATATATATATAAACTGTATATAAATAGGCTGTTTTAAACTGGTCACATAAGAGATAATGTTCTTGTTGAAATAAACACAACCGCACTCAAACTACAAGCCCTTTTCCCAACACTTGCCACTCTCCCTTCATTCTCACAACAACTTGAACATATTCTTAAAGACAAAAATAAAATAAAAAATAATCCACTTGCTGCCGAGTCTGGAAGGTAGCCAGGATGCTGCTCTGTTTCACCATCGTCCGTTCATCATCGTTTACTTAAGGCGGCAGTGTTGCCAGTTCCCTCTCTGGTTGTAGTTGTGGTAATTATTAATAAACTTGTTTGACAGAATGTTCAGCTGGAGTGAAACTGCATATTCTTGACACTCTGTGCGGCTCTACTAGATATCAATAACTTAAGGATCACCTCCGCCCTACACCCAAAGTCTAAAAGGTTATTTTTGTGCCAGCAAGGTCTCTCTGTAAAGGCAGATTTCTGTATAACCACATGAACCCCTGTGTCCATTGTGTCCCTATTCTGGGCATGTCATAATAATAGGCAAACAATTGAAATAGCAGATCTACAAGTTCACAACGGTTGCAATGTGACGGGTTGTGAGCTTGTAGATCGGCTATTTTCGGCAAAGAAGTTTGGCATAGAGGGGAAAAAGGAGGGGGGCCATGAAGTATCCCGCCCTGGGGGACCCCGGTCAACGAAGTACATGGGCTTAATTGGTTAAAGAAAAGACTGAATGCATGATGGCTAATTCTATGTCACAAAGCCTTCGAGGAAACTCAGTGGTGCTTCCACAGTTTCATCTGGTCGGCCTTTTAGCTCCCACTGTAAATGTACCACATGCTATGGCATGTGTTTTACAAACTAGAATGGACCTCTATGATTAGAACATGTCGGTGACTGACACCGTCACATACAAGTACTTTAACATTTTTGTCAATTTGTGTATATAAAAAAACAATTAACAAAGTTTATAAAAAAAAAAGAACAGGTCGGTGGTGAGCAAGACTAGCATGCAGGTTAGCCGGACGTCAGTCTGGGGATAAGATGATGAATGCGGACCAGAGGCTCCATGTGGGACGATTCCTCTGATTTATGATGATGAAGATGATGGTAATGGTGAGTCTCTTCCTGCCCTGGTGCGTTAGACGATGGGTGCTGATCTGTCGTTTGTGACCGTAGGTCTTAGTTTGACGGTGGCGAAGGGGTTTCCACCTCTGCGGAGTCAAAATCAAAGTTAGCATCCAGTGTAAATCATAATCCTGCCATCTCATGGGACATGCCTCCATCGCCAAAG
>NC_137617.1:24157011-24497011 GCF_963280865.1 Gymnoscopelus braueri
CACACACACACACACACACACACACACACACACACACACACAGACAGACAGACAGACAGACAGACAGACAGACAGACAGACAGACAGACATAGGGGTAAATGCATGGATCTCCTGGCAGAGATTAACAAGTTCAGGCCCTCTGTTGTAAGATTGCTCAATTGCAAAAACATAGCCAAGACCAGTTGTGCAATGTCCTTGCCCGACAATACCAGAAAAACAAAGCAGGCGAGTGTGATTTAGTATCTGATTCTTTTATTCTGTGGCTGTTCGACTGAATCACAGCTTCTGAATGCAGGTGTGGTTTTGAGCAAATTACTTTGTCCCCGGCTGACATTTTCAATTTCCTGTGGAGCTTTCTTTATCATCACTTATAATAACTTGTCAGAGTAAAAAGTAAACCAATCACATGCCACAGTGTGAGTTATAAAAGAGTCCCTCATTGCTTTATGTATGTCTCTGTGTGTGTGAGAGAGAGAGAGAGAGAGAGAGAGAGAGAGAGAGAGAGAGAGAGAGAGAGAGAGAGAGAGAGAGAGAGAGAGAGAGAGAGAGGGGGGCCAACCTCTCTTCAGTAGAGATGGGATTTTCTTGGGAGTTCTTGCATGTTTGATAAATGGTGTTAGTCGTTTCAGCAGGTCATCTAACCACATAGCACACATTCTAAGATAAGAGAAAATCATCCACTCACCTTCCTACTCCGATTTATAGGACAAATGTACAGTACCATCACCTTTTCCTCCTTTTATTTTGTTCATTGCTAAATACACTTGTTGTGGCATATATTTCTGCACACATTTCTGCGCAATTTGTATTGAGTATTCTTTTTTTTTAACAAATCTCTTTATTATTTTTTTTCAGACAACAGGGGCATCATGACAATAAAAAATGAAAACAAAGAGGTCTGATTTTTTGACAAAACAAAAACAGAAACAAAACAATACACAGCACAACAAAACAAACAGTAAAATGGATACAGTAATCATTGTAATTTTTAAACGTGAGACAAAGAAGATAATAATAAAGTAAACAGACAGGACAAACAACAGACAAGACACTCATTCATACCAGGGAACAAGAGGGGGAGAGAAGGGGGGGGGGGGGAGGGGAGGTTGTTTCTCTGCACAGAATATTAATTTATGAGTTATTTTTCATAGTAGGGAAGTCAATGAGGTCCAGAAAGGTTATAAAATTTAGTGGAACATATTAAGAAGTCATTGAGGGAGAACCAATGTAGCTTCGACATCAAGAGAGACACTAATTTGTGAGTTCTTCCACCATAGTAAGGGTGTCAATGTGGTCCAGAAAAGGTTGCCAAATTTTGTGAAACATCTTCAAAGAGCCGCTAAGGGAGAACCTGATCCTCTCAAGTTTGAGACAGTATAGAATTTCATGAATCCATCTGTTGTGTGTAGGAGGAGAGGGGTGTATCCAATTGAGGAGAATAAGCCTCCTAGCAAGTAGGGTCGTGAAAGCAATAACTCGGCGTGTTGAATTGCGCACAATAGGCGTTACTGTGGTTCCGAGAAGGGCTGTGAGGGGATCCGGGTCAATTGGTTCACCCAACACCACCCCAAGGGTGTTAAACACCTCTGACCAAAATGTTGACAATTTAGGGCAGGACCAAAACGTGTGCATGTAATCTGCTGGCGATTGTTTACACCTATTACAAGCATCGGACCTCTCAGGGTATATTCTGGCCAGCTTTGCATTGGTATAGTGGACTCTATGTAATATCTTGCACTGCAATACTCTGTGCCTTGCACAAATAGAAGAGGTATGTACCAGGTCTAGAGCATGATTCCACTGATTGTCTGACATGATAATCCCGAGGTCCTGGTCCCAAGTAGCCCTCAGGGAATCCAACTGAGTCGAATTAACTGAAAAGATTGTGTCATATATAATTGAAGTAAGCTTCCTTTCACCAGCTCTAAGGGATAAAAAGGAGTCTATCACCGATTCCGGTGGCCGGCTCGGGAACTGAGGGTTCTGACTTTTCACAAAATGCCTGATTTGAAAGAAGCGAAACATGTGAGAATTGGGGAGGCCGAATTCAGCAGACAGGGCTGCAAATGAGGAGAAGACATTGTCAGTATAAAGGTCTTTGATGGACCGCAGACCCTTGTCTGCCCAAATCCGAAAGACAGGGTCAGTACATGATGGAAGGAAATGATGATTCCTGTATACGGGTGCTAGATTTGAGGACCTGTGTAGACCAAATTGCCTTCTAAACTGGTTCCAAATCTTTAATGTATTAACTACGATAGGGTTTTTGGACACTTGTTTAACCGGTAGGGGTAGTTGAGAGCAGACCACCGACCATAAAGAGAGATTCGAGGAAGCTGCCTCCATGTTGGCCCATTGGGGTTGTACTGCAAGAATCAAATTAGTATTCCAAAAAGTTATTTTATGGATATTGGATGCCCAGTAATACTGACGGAGATTGGGAAGCGCCAAACCACCCTCGGATTTTGGAAGTTGAAGGACCGTGCCTCTAATTCGAGCTTTTTTATTACACCATAAAAACGAGTTAATGAGCCGATCGAGTGTAGAAAAAAAAGATTTGCTGATGAAAATCGGAATATGTTGAAAAGGATACAAAAAACGGGGCAGCACCACCATCTTTATCAGGTTTACACGTCCTAGCAATGAGAGAGGCAAGGTGGACCATCTATCCAAGTCAGACTTAAAGCGTTCCACCAGGGGACTGATGTTCTTCGCGAATAGCTCTATGAAAGTTTTAGTAACGAATATTCCCAGATATTTAAATCCCTCTGTAGCCTTTTTAAAGGGAAAGAGAGTTTGAGGAAGCTCGTCGGCCAGGGCATTAACAGGGAAATATTCACTCTTCTGGAGGTTAAGTTTGTAACCAGAGAGTTTCCTGAATTGATCTAGGATATGTAAAATTGTAGGAACAGAGGAAGACGGATTAGAAATGTACAACAGAAGGTCATCTGCATACAAGGAGAGCTTATGCATAGAGCCAAAACGGGTAATGCCTTGAAACCTCTCTTCATTACGGAGCCAAATTGCCAGAGGCTCGACTGCGAGCGCAAACAGCGACGGAGATAAAGGACAACCCTGTCTATTTCCACGGGAGAGGGAGAAAAGGCCAGATCTCACACCGTTAACATTGACCGAAGCTACCGGGGAAGTGTATAAAAGCTTAATCCATGAAATGAAGTTAGGGCTGAAACCGAATTTGTCAAGGATGTAAAACAGATACCTCCACTCCACCCTATCAAAGGCTTTTTCCGCATCTAAGGAGAGCACTAATTCAGGAACCCTAGTGGTAGGAGAGTAGATGATGTTAAACAGCCTTCTCGTGTTGGAGGACGAGTGCCTTCCCGGCATAAAGCCAGTCTGGTCAGAATTAATTAGGTCGGGAGTGACTCTCTGGAGACGGATAGACAAGACTTTGGACATAATCTTGAAATCAACGTTTAAAAGAGATATGGGTCTATAACTACTGCATAAGAGTGGGTCTTTATCCTTTTTCAGCAGCAATGTAATTGATGCTTCAGATAGAGAAGGGGGTAGCTCTCCCTTTGAAAAGGCGTCATTAAATACCCGTACCAAAATTGGGGCCAAAACGTCGCAAAATGTTTTAAAGAACTCTGTGCTATAGCCATCGGGCCCAGGTGATTTACCACTTTGTAGGGACTTGATTGCCTCTGATACTTCCAAAACTGTTAAAGGAGCTCCAAGGTTAGTGGCAGAACCCTCATCCAATTTTGGGTATTCTAAGTCTTCTAGGGGATTGGGCCCCTCCCAGTCCTGTGGACAGGTCTCGGAGGAATACAAATCTGTATAAAAGGCAGAGAAAATCGAACTAATTTCCCCTGGGTCTGTCCTAACCTCCCCCGTAGGTGATTTTAATCTAGGGATCAGTCTGGAGGCACTGGCCACCCTTGCCTGATATGCAAGTAACTTGCCCGCCTTGTCTCCTTGTTCAAAATAACGCTGCCTAGTCTGTAACAATTGTCTCTCAACCTTACCAGTTGACAACAAGTCATATTGAGCTTGTAGTTGTAATCTCTGTGTGTACAAGGTGGGCGAAGGATTGACCGAATATTGGCTGTCCAAATTTCGAATGTCGGCTGAAATTGCTGTCAATTTGGATTGCTCCGATCTTCTGAAGTGGGAAACAAATGAGATAATTTGTCCGCGGAGATAGGCTTTGAAAGCTTCCCATAATACGTTACTGTCAATATCTGGAGTGTCATTGGTTTCAAAGTAAAATTTAATCTGTGACTCAAGGAAGTCCTTAAATGTGGGTTCAGACAACAGCTGTGGGCTAAATCTCCAAAACCTGGAGGGTGGTCTGCTATGTGGAAATTTTATATCTACAGATGTCGGTGCATGATCGGAGATAACTATGCTATGGTATTCGCAGGAGAGAACATTATGCAATAATTTGTCGTCAAGTAAAAAAAAATCTATTCTTGAGTAACTGTGATGAACTTGCGAGAAGAATGAAAACACCTTCTGAGTAGGAAACCTAGTCCTCCAAGGGTCACTTAACCCAAGTTGGTCAGCATGATATTGCAAAACTTTGGCTGATTTTGACAAAGTATTTTGTTTAGTAGATGACCTATCGAGATCTAAATTCTGGACTAAGTTAAAATCTCCTCCAATGATTATCTGATATTCATCAAGGTTGGGTATAGAAGAAAAAAATTTGGAAATAAATTTGTCGCCATCCCACGTTGGAGCATAGACTGAGGCCAGGACCACGGGGGTATTTAGCAATTTGCCCGAGACCATAACATACCGTCCATTTGGATCTGACACAGTGGTGTTCAACTCAAATGCAACGTCACGATGTATAATAATGGCGGCCCCTCTAGAGCTTTCAGAATATTTTGAGTGGAACAGGTGGCCCATCCACGGCTTTTTAATACGCGACACCCGTGCAGTGCGCATATGTGTTTCTTGTAAGAAGCATACGTCTCCCTTGAGCTGCTGTAAATGTGAAATGACCTTTCCAGCTTTAATGACACCGTTCATTCCCTTAACGTTCCAAGAAATGAAACGGAGATTCCTACCACTCATCGACGTCACCCTTTTTGATATGCCGGTATCTGAGCAGAGAAAGGGGAAGGGAGAGGAGGGAAGGAAGGGAGGGGCCCACACATACACACACATCCAGAACAAACAAGAAAGAAAAACATATACATAAACCCGGTTCTCTGAGAACACGGACCCTCGTTCCAAAGGGAGCACCAAAAATGCGTATCACTCCGGATACAAACCTTCCTGACATAAGTCAGTCCTAATCCTACCTACCTAACTTCCGTTCCCCCTATATTAAACAGTAATTGATAACCCCATAACCCACCCCCCTACAAACTGCTGAGTAAGAAAAGGTATACTGTATTGAGTATTCTGACAACGGGACAAGTTTGCCAATCATTAGGATATGTAAAGATTGTTCTCTTTCGTGGTCGAGACTGGCTCTCCACTAAATATTATTCAATATTTACGGGAACTGTCCCCCCGGGGGCAGTGCTCGTGGATACTCTTTAAGACACACCACATATGGTGGCCCTGCCCTGATTTGCAATCAGTGGGGTATTTAAGCCCCACCCAGGCAGAGCCACTTTGATTCTTTGATTTCCACGAGTGCAGACGCATTGTGGGCTCAGTATTAAGACGAAAACAGTACAGAACGGGTGTTTGGCAGCGTGGTCCACTTACCTTGGGTAGAGAGCAGGTCTTGCGAGGCTCCTCTCAGGACGCTTCGCTGTCATATTTCACACCAAAAGTACATTCCTGGCGAAGCGGCGTGCAACCTGGTTCCGAATCTGACCTAGTCGGAGGGCGGATCAGGGCTGCTGCTGTTCTGCTCGAGTGACCAAGTGGGAAGCCGTCTGTCGGCCGAACGCTTGGATCGCCGGCATCGCCATCGCCGCGGCTGCAGCCTGGTTCCGAATCTGACCCAGTCGGAGGGCGGACCAGGGCGGCCGCTGGTTTGCTGGAGCGACCCAAGTGAGCCAACCCCGTGTAGCGGTTGAGCGCTTGGATCGCCGGCATCGCCGCCACGGCGCGGTACCGAGGTAGACCGTAGAACCCGAGCGAGGCTGACCCAGTCGGCGGACCTCCGGGCCATCTACTACCGGTGGTCATCACCGCCGCGGTCCGAAAAGCCCTCGGCGGAGCCGAGTGAAAAGAGTAACAAACAAACAAAGTTTGCATTGTGTCCCGGGTTACTTCCTTGTTGACGCAAGGAGAAGTGTGCCCCACAGGTCACAAGAGGGCAGTGTGGCGCTAGGTCAGGAGTCTCCTGCCAGTCACTACACTCGCTGCAATTCTGTCTTTGTATGAGTATATAAATATACTTAAATACTTTCACGGTAAATAAGTGAAATAAAGATAAAGAGACACTTGGCTCTGCTCATATACTGATAGAGTAAGTGTATTAATATACGAAGTATATGAGTATACATATATTCGAGTGTCGAGTATATAAATGTATGGGTATACAAATACATACGTTTACGAATATATACCTATTTATTTAGGTATATAGATAAGCATACATGGCTTAAATAATATGGCAAACATGGCCAGCCCAGCGCCCCACGTCTGTCTGGGCTGTGGGCGGCCACGATAGATGTATGCTTTGCTTGGGGATGGATCATGCGCGCACGGGTAGTCTGGACCCCTCTGCGTGCATGAATTGCTTATCCTGCCGGCAGTCATTTTCTCTCCAACCCGCGAAGCGGGGGGCACCATATATGGTGTGTTGCACGGCAGAGCCGTCCACACCTAGGTGCAATTCTACATTGTGGCGCGTCCACAACAAGGAAAGAGTTTGGAGTAGAAATGTCAGAGTCTTCGTGTTGGAGCGCCTCAGTGCGGCTGCAGAGTTCAGGTGCAACCTCTTCCAGGGGAAGATGGAGACACTAGAAACTCTGCTGGAGACACAAGACAAACTGCTGGACATTGAGTTCGATATGGGCATCCATCCTAACGAATAAAATGTATATATAGATGTGTATATATATATATACATATAAAAAATAAAAAAAAAAAAGGCCAGGTGCCTGTCGTTTAGAGGCAAGCCGTTTCCACTGCAACCCAACAGACTGAACGTCCCAGGGTGGCAGAGCCGCACCATACGAGCGTATTGGTGCCAGGTTCGGCAGCTTCTGCGTTCAGGTGTAATAACGCACTATACGGCGTGTCGCTGACGGGGTCAGTTCACGCGACCGTGGTGTAGCTCTGTCTGTCGATCTGCCAGTGACACAGACAGGACGTGCTGGTCTATTGCACACAAACTGTGCGGTACACGAACTGTGCGGTACACAAACTGTGCGGCCAATCCCCGGCCATTATAGCCCGCTTACGGCGTATCACCGGTTGGGTCGGTTTACGCGTCCGTGGCGGGGTTCCGCCAGTGGAGACACTGGCGGAACTGGAGCCTGTCGAACAATTGCAACAGTATACCCGCGGCCATTATAGCCCGCTTACGGCATATTACCGATTGGGTCGGTTTACGCGTCCGTGGCGGGTCTGCCAGGGGTCCCCTGAATCAGTCGTTGCACGCTATACAGCGTATCACCGACTGGGTCGGTTTACGGCTGTAGCGTAGTTCGCTGGAAAACCGGGTTTGGTGATTCCAGCGGAGCACATCCGTACTGTCAGGGGCGAGCGGAGCGCACCATATATGGTGTGTGACACGGCGGGGCCGTCTACACACCTAGGTGTAATTCTGCGTGGTAGAATCCGGTCATCGGTGTGAGCCACGGAGTAAGCTCCTTGCTCATCCCGAGAATGCACAGAGCCATGGCTATCCGGACGCAGCTAGCCGAACACAGAGGCTACTCTGTCACCGTATCGGCGCGCGCTTACGCGGCGCTTGCGTGACCTTAATAGCCCTGACCTTTATGGAGTATGGCTGCTCTCCGGCCGGTGAGGCGCCATCGGTGGCGGTCCTAGTCCAAGCTGCGGCAGGAGGACCGAGCTTGTCCGATGAAGCGGCCGATTGGGCCATCGGCCATGTTAGGCCAAGAGGCCAGTGCCCGGCTACAACGAGCTAAGGAGGCTCGTGGATGTGCACGGGAGGTGATGGCAGGAATGCTCCGGCGGGGCTGTGAGCAGCTTGCCGAAGTAATAGAGTACTTTCTCCACCACTGGTGTGGACAGTCATTATAGCCTGCTTTACGGCGTATCACCGATTGTGTCGGTTTATGTGTCCGTGGCGGGGTCCCGTCAGTGGGATCACTTGGCAGGCGGCTGGTGGTCTGTCGAACACAACCTGGGCGGCCATTATAGCCCACTATGCGGCGTATCACCGATTGGGTCGGTCTACGCGTCCGTGGCGGAGTTCTGTCGGTGAATCTGGCCTCAGTGACGCAAGACAGAACGCGCTGGGTCTGCCAGGGGTCCCCTGAATCAGTCACTGCACGCTATACAGCGTATCGCCGACTGGGTCGGTCTACAGCTGTGGCATAGTTCGCTGGAGAACCGGGTTTGGTGATTCCAGCGGAGCACATCCGTACTGTCAGGGACGAACGGAGCGCAACATATATGGTGTGTTGCCGTTTCCACTCCAGCCCAACAGACTAAACGCCCATGGGCGACGGAGCTGGGAGAGCCAAGCTCAGGCTATGGCTCCCCCTCTTTACCTGCCCTGCCTGGTTTGGACAGGTCTGTAGAGAGGGGTTTTGTTTTGAGAACAAGATCCTAAAGGAGAGCAAGAGTAGCCCCCCGCATGTTACAAGGTGCTTGGACGCAGTCCTGGGACCTTGGCGTCGGGAGAGCCTCCGCATCCAGGATTGGATGACCGGCTGGTGTGTGCTTGCTCAGAGGAGCAGTGCCACAACGATGTGGCCAGGCTCCGGCGGCACTTGGGCACTGAGGCCGGCGCCTCAACAAGAGAGGTTGCAGGCTCGGCATGGGTTAGAGGCCAGAGCAGGGACTTTGTCCCTTGCTCCAGTGGGACGGGCCACCCTCTGGGCTCGCCCAGATTTTCAGTTGAGGGCCAGGTTGACCTGGAGACTGTACCTATGCCCTTTGGGGCTGATGGCAGCCACGGCACGCATTGTGCCCCCGGCTCTCCTGAACATGCGGCCAGTACGGATTGGGTCAATCCCTGCATTCCACCTTATCCAGCCTGATCAGAGTACGAGTTAGTCTTGAACTGCACCCTTCCCACCCCCTCAGGGCAGTGAAGCAGGGTTGCAGTCACTGTTGAGCCCTGTCAGGGCCTTGAAAGTGTGTATGGACCTAACTGCCTTGGGCAGATGGTCTCCAAGGCTGGGCTCCCTCAATGGGTTGAGAAACAATCCAGCAGGCGTATAGGTGGGCAGACAGGCCAGCCCCGACAGGAATGTGTGCACATTCCACACAGGGCCTCGCTGCCTCTTGGGCTTTTGGCGAGGTGCCCGTGGAGCATGCAGAGACTGTCAGGGGTGAGCAGAGCGCACCATACGGGTGTGCTACGGCATGGCCAGTTACGCACCTGAATGTAGTTCTGCAGGGCGGAAGCCGGCGTGGTCGTTGAGTCACGGAGTGAGCTCCCTCCTCATCCCAAGAGAATTGTGTCGCTGCGCTGGGGATCAGCCAGTGACACGACGGTCCCAAACAAGGGCAACATGTAAATGACCCAGTTGCCGAAGGGGGCTCGTGGCCCTCTCACGGTAGGCCAGCAGTCCCCCCACAGGAGGTGGTACCGTGTGCCTTCAGTGCCTTGCGGCATGGGGCATCTGAGCCTGTGAGCACTTGGGCTGCAATGGCTTCTCTCGAGGCAGCATTCTTGCTGTTAACTTCTCAGCTACAAGAATGTCCCTGTCGTGCATGAGAGATGCTGACGCTTCCTACATGGCAATGCTTGGGTGGTGCTGGTGTCAATCCCTGCATTCCACCTTATGGCCTGATCAGAGTACGAGTCAGTCTATTGAACTGCACCCTTCCCACCCCCTCAGGGCAGTGGAGCAGGGTTGCAGTCACTGTTGGGCCCTGTCAGGGCCTTTAAAGTGTGTATGGACCTAACTGCCTTGGGCAGATGGTCTCCAGGGCTGGGCTCCCTCAATGGGTTGAGAAACAATCCAGCAGGCGTATAGGTGGGCAGGCAGGCCAGCCCCAACAGGAATGTGTGCACATTCCACACAGGGCCTCGCTGCCTCCTGGGCTTCTGGCGAGGTGCCCCCCTATCTGAGACCTGTGTGACGGCTCCTGTTTGACGCCGTCCGCATTTATCAGGTTCTACTGCATGGGTGTGGTAGCCAGCACCCCTATCGCTGAGTGCGTGCGGGGCTCCGCGGCAGGACATGGCCTTCACCAGTCGTATCTGAGAATCTGATCTGAGAATCTGATCTATCTGATCTATCAGTATCTGATCTATCTGAGAATTGTGGAGTTGCAAGCTCTGTCAGTCCATGAGGAGCTTTGCAGGTCTAGGCCCAGATGGTGGAGGAGCAGTGTTACGCCCCATCCTGGCCTTTCTCCCCAAGAGTTCTCTCAGAGGTATCTCAATCTGGTGTTTGAGCTGTCCCTCTTTGACATGCGGACAGATGGAGTACAAAGACAGAGTCGGTTCCCACTCTGCCCTGTTAGAGCTTAGTGTCGTACGTCAGGGCCACACAGGCCCACAGAGTAACAGACCAGCTCTTCGGGTGCTGAAGCAGGAGTGCTTGGACCACTGGCAAAGGCTAGGCTGTCCCGCTGGATCACAGAGATGATCCAGCAGGCTTACAGGCGGGCTGGAGTACCAGTGCCGCCTAGGTGCGGGCACACTCCACCCGTGGGACGGCGGCCTCCTGGGTGCTGTGGAATGGTGCGTCTCTGACGGAGATCCGCACAGCAGCAACATGGTCGACTCTGTCTACATTTACCCAGTTCTACCGACTGAGCGTGGCAGCCAGCACCCCATTCACGGAGCAAGTGCTGGGCTCCAGGCGGTGGAGCAGGTCATACTCACCGTGCCTCCGAGACCCTGGCTCCCGTAGGACAGGCCGGGCTCGGAGTGATGTCGGGCATAGTAAGCTAGCCCTGCGTCTTGCGGGCTAGGTGGCTAATCAGTTGACTGGCTGTCGCCAGCTGGGCCTAGGTAGCGTCTTGCGCCTAGGCCACGAGCCTTCTTTTTTGACTGGCCTTAGCGTCTGGCGGGGCCAGCTGGGCCTAGGTAGCGTCTTGCGCCTAGGCCACGAGCATTACATACTTTTGGATGATAGGATTTTGGAGCACGCCTTGGGCTGATACTGCGGGCTTAAACTGCTTCTGGCTGCCGCGGGGCGGCTGGGTCTGCTTATTTCCTCGCGGTGTGTCTTAGAGAGTTCCCGTAAATATTGAATAATATTTAGTGGAGAGCCAGTCTCGACCACGAAAGAGAACGGCGGGTTACATCCTATGTAACCCTGGTTCTCTGAGTGGAGAGACTGGCTCTCCACGAATCAGCCGCTCCGAAATTCGTGTCAATCAAAGTTAATCAAAGTGGCTCTGCCTGGGTGGGGCTTAAATACCCCACTGATTGCAAATCAGGGCAGGGCCACCATATGTGGTGTGTCTTAAAGAGTATCCACGAGCACTGCCCCCGGGGGGACAGTTCCCGTAAATATTGAATAATATTTAGTGGAGAGCCAGTCTCTCCACTCAGAGAACCAGGGTTACATAGGATGTAACCCGCCGTTATATGCTGCCTAATTTAGGGAGAGAAAGAGAGAGAGAGAGAGAGAGAGAGAGAGAGAGAGAGAGAGAGAGAGAGAGAGAGAGAGAGAGAGAGAGAGAGAGAGAGAGAGAGAGAGAGAGAAGGGAAACCTTCTCAGAGGGAAACCGATGCAAGGCGAGAGAGAGAGAGAGAGACATAAGCTACAGTATCGAGAGTATGCACACGACAAAGGAAAGGACAGAGAGCGAGAGTGAGCAGACGTCGTTGCCTGATTTATACTTGGGTTGCGTGCCGTGTTGCACGCTGGAAATAGACAATCTACAAGCTCACGACGCGTTGCAGCACAACACATCGTGATCTTGTAAATCGGCTATTTTCAGTTTGAGACGTGAGCGCACAACTATGTGTAAATCACCCTCTGACTGTCATGTCAGACATACCTGACGTGCTGTGTGTTTTCCAGTCATGATGTATTAGTGCGGCGAAATATTAACAAACACAAGGCCAGAACTAGTATTGCAACTTCAGAAATGTGAAAAATTCCCATATGTATGCAGTTGCACGTCTGCCAGAAGGAAAGTACATTTCATCATGAGGGCGGGTGGAAGGATGACACAAATTTCCTGAATTTCTGGAGCTGTAGAAGTGATACTGTGTGGTACATAAACCACGTGGCCACAATTGTGTTCTATAATAGAGCTTTTTCAACTCTTGTATGAAAATATGTATCGTTTTGGCGTTTTTGAAAAAAATAAATAACAATAATAATAATGCAAAAACAGAAGTTTTTGTTTGCATTTGCTTTCCCCCCCCCCAATATATTGTCATAAGCTTTTTTTCCCCCACATATATTTTCATAATAAAAAAGTGCCATATATCGTATCGATATCGTGAGCCCAATATCGTGTATCGTATCGTGAAATGAGTGTACCGGCACACCCCTACAAGTTATAGAAATCTACAGCTCTACGGCCATAAACATATGAGGATTGGTGTGTCATAATCACAATGGACGGATATCATTACCTACTCTTCTTAGGGCAGGTAAGGTTATAAAACTACCCAGTCAATAAACTGTACTGTTGCACCGTATCATAATCTGCATGAGCACATATTTTGGCATGAGTTTTGGCATTACCGGAAACAATTACTGATATCGGTGAGAATTACGTAATTAATAAAAAAAAAACTCACTGTTTTGTCCTCTCCAGCTCGCCGTACAGCCAACCATCCTTCTCCTCCTGGATGAGCAAGATGATGATATCCCCGTCATCAAAGCTGAGCAACGTGTCATTGTTGCCAGCTGTGTGGGGAAAGATCGTCCGAACCCGGGGTTTCCGGCTGTAGTTGAGGCCAGAAGACTGGGAGACAGACCTGGACATACTGACCTCTCCAATACTGCCCTGGTCTGGAGGAGAAAGGAAAGTACATAAGAGACGTGGATACCGTTCCCTGCTTATAGATATTTTCATCAGCTTATAAGAAGGGCAACAGGATGAAAACCAACCAAAGCCATCATATACAGTACATAGAGAACAAGGCACTTTTTAATTAGAAATTATCCTATTGTAAATGTTCCTCTATCTAGCAGAGGGAAAAATAAAGGTCTGTCCAAGAGTGATAACTAAATAATAACTTTAACGATAACTATGTGAGCGTCCACACTGATGAACGATAACGTTCTGTAGACAGTGGCACCAAGCAGAGAGAGAGAGATCTCCGCCTACGTGGTGCTGAAAGACACTTATAGATAATCTAACTATATGTATAAAAGAAAACTGCATACAAGTGTCTTATATTGGATGCTGTGTTTTACCGTACCTGAGTTATGGTCTGATGAGGAGGTGATACTGAGAGGGGAGGTGATACTGAGAGGGGACCTGGGCTCTGGGTTGAACATGTTGGCCAGAGGACTGATCTGTGCTTTTAGCTGGGGCGCTGGAGGAGGCACCGCAGACTCCAGGTTGTTGTTCTGAGGAGATTACAAGGACATGGATTACATACATGGGCTGTCAGGAGGGCCTGGTGGGTCATGGACCATACCATGACTGGAAGGTCACGGGTTCAGCCAGTGTCCATGAGAAAGAAAGCGTCTTTTTGTTGTTGTTTATTTCGTGCTTTTATCAATTTCCTTTCATTTAACGTCCGCTGTTGCTGGAAGACGTTAACATTGTTAGCATAAAATGAAGATATAATGCTTGACTGATTGTCCCCAAAATCAGAGACCATTAATCGTGCTTATTACGATCGCAACATCTTTCCAAAATATCACAATATTTGTTTAGGCCAAAATCATGCAGTCCCAGTAAACTGAAATCTTCCTTCAAAAGAGCAATTTTGAGTAAATTTGAGAGTATGTGGCTACGTGCACTGTAGACCAAAATAAACAATGGTCATAAATGCATTAGCAACAGTGAAGCGCTTATCATTGCGAAGGTGTTCACACAATCATTAATATGATTAGTGTTGATTGCCTCATGTACAGCAATAAACAGCAGAGGCCATGCAGTAATAGCCAGAGGACTTTAACAACACAGGGTATTTAACCTGCATGTTCCGCCCACAGTAGCCTTGTCATGAAGACAGCTGAACATGTCGTAATTTTACCTCAGATAAACAGCTGTAAATAATAACTAAGGAAAACCAAGATAATACATATCTCATCCACTTGGTAGAGAGAGAGGAGAGGAGAGGAGAGGAGAGGAGAGGAGAGGAGAGGAGAGGAGAGAGGAGAGGAGAGGAGAGGAGAGGAGAGGAGAGGAGAAAGGAGAACACTTACCCTGTTGTAGCGTTCGACAAAAGGCAAGTTTTTCTGGGCTGTTGGACACTGGGGTGGGCAGCCTTTCTATCATGGCCATCACCGTGTCGGGGACCTTGGTGGCATCGCTGCACTTGTCCTGCCAGCTGGGCAGCTTAACCGACAGCATCTCTCTGGCCTGAAGAGAGACATGTAATACATTTAATACATTTTAAAACGTGGATTGATTTGAAGAAAAAAATTATTTACAAACGAAAGTCTATAAATCAGCGCAATGATATTTAGCCAACACTGACTCCATTATTCAGCTTACAAATTCACCTTAAACCTTATGAGCACAAACTGAGGCAGAACAACACTGACCTTCTCGTGGAAAGTGGAGGTCTGGTATGAGAACATGCAGTGTTTGTCCACCAGGAAACAGAAGCGTCTCTTCTCCTCCAGTAGGGCCTCCCTGCAGCCATCCGCAATGAATTTCTGCATGTCCACCTGGCGTGACGAGATGGTCTCCACGTACTACAGGCAAAGATTGAAAGATCAACAAAGAGGTCAGAATGGATTTGATTTTGAATTTATAATGCCTCCGCTTTCTATCAATGTGTTGATGTGTCATAATCAAGTATGCTGACGACGCGACGATGATGGGCCTGATCAAGAACAATGACAGACAGCCTACGGGATGAGGTCAGCTCACTGACACTATGGTGCCAGATGAACAAACTCACTCTCAACGTAAACAATGCTATGGAGCTAATCATGGAATTTAGGAGGCAGAGGAGAGAGCATGCCCCATTCACATAGTAGACGCCGCAGCAGTGGAATGGGTTAGTGATTTCAAGTTCCTTGGAACACATGGCTGAGGACCTCAAATGGGACACACACAACATGCACATGGTGAAAAAGACTCAGCAACTACCTCCGTTGCCCAAAGAAATTCAGGGTCAGCCCCCGCAACCTCATTGCATTCTACAATAGCGAACAATTGACATCCTGTTGAGTGGCACCACAAGTATGGGAACTTCACCACAATTATGTTATCTACAGTACCTGCATGAGAAGCATTTTTGCCTTCCGTAGTGCCACCTATCCATTGCAAAGAATATATACAGTATCATGCACCTTATGTATCTATATTAGACTTTGTAATTTGATTTTTCTGTGCCTTCCTGTCATTGACCTGTTCTGTATTCTGTGTTCCTTTCCTCTCTAGCCTCTCTTCCCTATTCTAACTTTATGTGACCGCAATATCATGAGCTTGCACAAAAAAAAACACTCTTTTACACCTGCAATAGTGTGATGTGACAATAAAGTTGATTCTGAATTCTGCTCCCTGTCCGTTTGCCTTCTATTTTCATCCTGCCACATACCCACCATGCCCCTCAACCCACGCCACGACCCCCCCACCCCCCACCCCCCCTGCCCAGCCCGAACCTCGCGCCAGCTTTCCCCAGGTAGTCATGGTGACGGGAAAGGACTCTTGTCTCTTGGGTCTCTGGTTTCGTGGTGGTGTCACTGACCTTCCTCTTAACACCAGGGCTCACTCTCTATTATGTCTCTGTCTGTCTCTCTATTTATTTCTGTCTTTTGTCTCTCCCGCTCTCTCTCAATGATTCTCTCTCTCTCTTTCTCTCTTTCGTAACTCTTCTCCCGCTGGTCTCTGCCTCTCTCTTCCTTTGGCTCTTTGTGTGTCTGTTTCTCCCTGTTGGGAGTCACGAAGCACAGACCACCGTTTTCTCATTTCCACTGCACACACCTGCATGGTCATGATCTCTGCGATAGGTTAGCCCAGCAGACAGATAGAACCGAGCTCAATGTTTGAAGTTCCCTAAAGCCCTACACGATTACCAGGCCCTCTCTCCCTCTCTCCATCTCTCTACCTCTCTCGATTCAATTCACTTCACTTCAATGGGGCTTTATTGGCATGGGAATCGCATGTTTATTTAGACCCCTTTCGACCTGGCGTTCCTATTTTGGGCATGTCATTATAGGCAAACATTTTAAAACTTAAAAAGAAAAGAAAGGAAAATTGAGCTTTTTCAAATGTATTTATCTGCTCTGTTTGTACAGTATATGTACAGTACGTATATGTACAGAGCATGGTGCAGAATACACAGATGATTGACAGTCTTAATGGTGGTCTCAACTGCTCACAAATGTTGCTGCTGTGTTGGCACATTTGCTGTACTTCACCCAGTAGATATGGGAGTTTTTTGTTACCAGAGGTTCGGGCCGCTATAAGGGCGCCACACCCTACGTCGCACCACCGATCCGACCGATATGCCTGAGTCATAGTGTCGGACGATATGTCAGATAAACTTGTATTACAATCACTAGTTTTTATCAAGTCTTGATTATTGCCCAATTTGGTCCAATGCTTCTAAAAAAGATTTGGACAAACTTCAGCTCACAGGGCAGCACGCCTTGCTCTCCGCTGCTCTGGGAAGAGGAGTGTTGAGTAGATGCATGCTGCACTGTCTTGGATGAGAGTGGATCAAAGGTTGGATGTGGCTTGTGACATATCTGTTTAACATCCACCATACTGGTAAACCTGCACATTTGTTGTTACAGATACAACCCACCAATACTAGACATGGCTATGCCACCAGACAGGCTATGGGTGTTCCCTGCCTATATACGGGCGTAAAGGGTTTGTTTATGGTTATGTCTGAGTCAGAGTGGTCGTGGTCCTGCCTATGGGGTTTGTTTATGTTGGCCCACGGCCCGGGTCCTCCCTTAAGACAATTTTAATATAGGATTAATCATGTTTTCAAACTCTTTCTGGGTTGTTTGTAATCCCCCCCCCCTCTCTCTCTCCCTGTCTCCCCCTTCTCTCTCTCTCTGCCTCTACCTCCCCCTCTCCCCCTCCTTTGGTCCACAGGTGTCATTTTCATCAGACAATGAGAGACCATTGACACCTGTGAGAGGGAGGGGCCTGAGTGTCAGCTCCCCTCTACACAGCAACACGCAGGCTTATTAAAGCTCCACCCAGACAAGGAGCCTCTTTTTTCAAAGGGAGTGCCATTCAAGTGCTAAGATAAACACTGATACTGATATTAGCAACAGAGGGAGAAAAGAAAGAGAAGGAAGAGGGTAGTTGGAGGGAGGGAGAGAGGGAGGGAGGGAGGGAGGGAGGGAGGGAGAGAGCGAAGGGGAAAGGAAAAGAGACAGAGAAAGTGCGAGGGAGAGAAAGGGGTGAAAAAACAGTAAAAGAAAGACACAAAGAGATAGAAATACAGACAATTGACCAGATTCATACCGGTTAGGTTTGGGAGGATGCCAAACCCAGCAGGGTTGACGCTGTGTGAACATGGTCAATAACACAGAGCGCTGCACAGAGACATCCACGATAAATGCATATCTAAATGCACAGCCCATGACTGATGCTTTTATGTTTTCCACTCAAGGAAATGTTTTTTCTCAGTGATTCTCTAAAATAAACTGGCCTCTGTTACTCATCACAATGGCGCCATGGGGGTCAATAAAATACCACAAGATAGAGATTGGAGTTATTACTCAGACAGCCTTGTCACACACACTGACGCTATCGCTCATCTTTGTCACAATGATTTATGAAGGATTTCTATGTCTGAGGTGTCAGACTATTCGGTTCCTGTCCTTGTTACTGGACAACAGGAGAGAATAAAGACTGCCTATACCGTACATCAATTCTGAAAAGGTCCAAGTACACATATCACTCCCTCACCACAAGTAAGGACACTTTGACAGGACACATGTCTGTTGATGGACACATCGAACTTAGTAACACGGTCAAAATAGTAATAATATAATAATAAACTTTATTTGTATAACACTTTTCTTAACCCATTAAGACCTGAAGCCGATTCTATAAAATGTATGTTTTTAGAATGTCTTCTAAAACATATATTTTTTTTTCAGTGGTTCTCAAACTTTTTCATGTCAAGGACCCCAAAATGTATATGTATTTGGCCAAGGACCCCCATCTCAAAATATTTTGTTCCAGGGACCCCCAGAAGCAAAGATTTGAGTTACAAATGTTCGCTTGAAAAAGTATATATTCAAAGATTTGCAGTTTTTTTTTACGATTTATCAAAAATAGCAGATCTACAAGCTCATAGCGCGGCACTCGGTGCCGTGCTATGAGCTTGTATATCTGCTATTTTTGAATAGCCAAAGTGTAAAATAATGCTTTTTAGCTCAAATCTAAAAATGGTACTAAATGGTTACCAAATACCCCCCACTATGACATAAGACCGAAATGGCCACCATGTGAATATGGCCAATGGACTCTTCCGTGGACTGAACTTGTGTCCTTTCAGTTATCGTACGTTATGCCACCCTGCCAGCCACTAAAGACAGTCTAAAGAGTCTAAATCTATGAAAGCAAGCACTATGATAACGCTAGCCAGTAAAATACTTCAAAGTCAACCGTGTGTATGTTGTTCACTCGACAGCGAGTCTCCATCAATTAGCTTGCAACACTGAAACCATCAGACCCTCCATTTGGAAAAGATTAAAGCCACTTTGCCCTCGCCCAATCAGCCTGGATCTTATCAGCCTTGCGGTGCCTGTGTTTACAAGTGCATGTGAGTACGTCCATGCATGAATTTGTGTACATTTGTCCAGTGTGTGTGTGTGTGTGTGTGTGTGTGTGTGTGTGTGTGTGTGTGTGTGTGTGTGTGTGTGTGTGTGTGTGTGAGTGTGTGTGTGTGTGTGTGTGTGTGTGTGTGTGTGTGTGTGTGTGTGTGTGTGTGTGTGTGTGTGTGTGTGTGTGTGTGTGTGTGTGTGTGTGTGTGTGTGTGTGCCTTCAGCAAACATCTGTAGTGAGCCAAAATGCTATGGATTTACTCCATTTAACATGAACAAAAAGAATGTATCGACAGCTTAAGGCGTGGTGTCTCCCGAGTCCCCTGCTCCAGTGCGTTCATCTGTCATCGTCCCTTTACTAGTAAATGTTAAGATCAAAAGAGTTTTACCAATGTCACTTCTACAGTATGTCACTTTACTCTTGTAGTGAATGTAAATACATAACTTAAATACCCTTTTATCTATTAGAGATGATCCTTACTTAATTGGGAGGTCTCTCATTGATGGGGGTTGCTTCTGTAAGCATAGCCTTGACACTTGACCTTGTCACAATGATTAGTGACTACCAGGAGTTTCAGCAACATGACTACAAATAAATGAACACTTCTTGTTCCTCGCCTCTTCCTTTATTCAATCCGATGGTATGCAAGTGGCAGAAGAGCTGTGTGTCGTTTGGCAATTCTCCATGCCCCAATACTACCCGAGAACTATGCTTGCCAAACTCTTTTCGTTGGCAAAAATCCAATGGCACACAACCATCCCCTGCTCAGTTAGAAGATTTAGATGCAGTAAATGAATATAGTGTGAATTTTTCATCCATAAGATTGGAGGTCCTCAAGTCCTGTGCCCCCATACAAATGGTATTGATCCGATCATAGTACATCCATGGACTAATCTCACTGACAGCAGGATGCTGCGTGCTAGATGACACGGGCCACGGCTTTCACACAAACATGCCATTCCCCAAGATTAAAACGAAGTCAGGGTCTCACCTCACCTCCCCTCACCTCACCTCCCCTCACCTCACCTCACCTCATCTCATCTCATAAACGTGTTCTAGCTATGGTGCTCATGGGTCATGGTCCCTCTCACCTCGTTCTCTCTGATCTCGTACTTGGAGGCGTGTTTCCCCTGGCTCTTCCTCCTCAGCGTCTTCAGGTCTTTTTGAGAGCGCTCCAGGGACTCCTGCTTCACCTTGTGTTCTGACTGGTAGCGCTTGAACGTGGCCTATGATGGGGGACATCCAACATCACACTCAGAGATACAGACAACAATAGAATGTAAGGGATGCATGAATAGATGGAGGGATGAGATAGATAGATAGATAGATAGATAGATAGATAGATAGATAGATAGATAGATAGATAGATAGATAGATAGATAGATAGATAGATAGATAGATAGATAGATAGATAGATAGATAGATAGATAGATAGATAGATAGGGACAGTGGACAAGAATGCCAAATGATTATGGCATTGGGACATTGAGCCCCACACACCAGCCATCACTTACGTTCATGTATTTTATATCCATGTCCGTCTTCTTCTCCAGCTCGGTGACAATATCCCTGTGGAACGTCTTGAACTGTAGAAACAACACAAATACCACAAGTTCAAATCCAACATCCTTCAACCTAAACATGGGCTGATGTGCCCATGTGTGTGTATACAGTGCAGTCACATGGCATGATGGGGACATTATGATAACTAGAATGGAGCGTGGGAGGTGGAATGTGCGATAATGGGCTCCTGAGTGTAGGCCTGGCTGCCTTATCGGCACCGCTAAGGTTAAAGATTTACAACTTTCCCCCATCGCAGATAAGACAGAACTTAACCACATGAACCCTAGCATCCCTATTCTGGGGGCGAACATTCAGCTAAATAGCAGCTCCACAAGCTCACAACACGTCGGAATATGTGAATCATTGTGAGCTGGTAGAACGGCTATTTTGGGGGCGAAGAGAGGTGTTGAGAGAAAAAAGGAGTAGACCTAGTGTAGAGCCCTGGGGTACACCGGACAACTAATAGGGTTTATTGGTTAACTAAAGTTTCGCACGAAGGAAGCTCAGGGATCGTAGGAGAAGTTCATAATGGTGAAAGTGTGGTAGAGTGCATGCGAGGCAGTATATGAAACTCAATTAAACAATGTGTTTCTTTGAAGACCTCGTACAGCTGTGTTTACTCATCTCACTAATTTTGGGGCTATTTGTGTCTGCAGTTAATTGCACATTGCCGTCTCACTTGAGGCAATGAAATGCAGTCACACCCCTTTTTGCACATCAAACTTTCCCTTTTTTGCCACAACAATGCAAAAACTGGCATGAGCTACAAAAAAGGGTTACTGAGGTCATGTGACCTGAGAAGAATGTTTTAATTGACCAAGTAGTATCCTTTAAGTATGTAATGATACATGTAATGGTAGCAAAAAGAATATCCTTAATCTTACAAATGATAATTGGAAAGAAGACAAGGCAACTTGCAAGCGTTGCTGTTCTGGACCTGAGTGAATACCAAAGGTTTTCCTGATGATGACATAATTGCCACGGTGTGTGTGTGTGTGTGTGTGTGTGTGTGTGTGTGTGTGTGTGTGTGTGTGTGTGTGTGTGTGTGTGTGTGTGTGTGTGTGTGTGTGTGTGTGTGTGTGTGTCTTCAGCAAATGCCTGTGGTGAGCCAAAATGCAATGGATTTGTGGATTTGTGTGTACAGTAGATTAGTATTTACTTCCTGTGGAGCACATTGCCTGTCCCTGCAGAGTTACAAAGTTCAACTACATCACTTACATTGTCCTCCAGCTCCTGTTGGAGTTTCATGTGGACCTCTGCGATGTCCACCAGAACCACACCTAGAAGGAACAACAGAAACAACATTTAGTTCAAGAATAAAACTCCATCTATTATTCAGGGAAATACTAATGGTCCTCTTCAACACTGGTTCCCAAACTTTTTAGCTCGAGACCCAAAAGAGACATTGTTTGTCTGCCCATGCAGGACCCAAGCTAGTGAAAATAACAGATCTACCAGCTCACAACATGTCGCATCGAGCTTGTAGATCGGCTATTTTCACTACTTCTTAAACATTTGTTTTCTAATTTATGGAATTTCTTGGATTTTTTGTATTATTCAAAAATAATTTAATTTCTTTTTAATTCATGATTTATTTTTGCATTTTGGGGGATTTTTGTGGACATTTTTTTTAAATAATAATAATTAAAACAAAAAAATAAAGGGATATTTACTTGTGACCCATGAAAATTGGTTTGCGACCCAAAGATGTGTGTGTGTGTGTGTGTGTGTGGGAAACAGTGCTCTTACAACACCATGTGCGCCGTGGCTGCCATTCATGCACTAACACACACATTCACACCTATTGTACAGGAGCTTCCCACTACAACCACAGTGTTCCAGTGAACTCAACCGTACAGTACAGTAAGTGCCTGCCTGGCTCAAGAGCACCACGGCACAGTGGTGGAAAAAGTACTCAAATGTTTCACTTAAGTAAAAGTATCAATACTGCAATGTAGAAATACTCTGTTACAAGTAAAGGTCCGGAATTCAAAATGTACTTGAGTAAAAGTACAAAAGTATTGGCATCAAAATATACTTAAAGTACCAAAAGTAAAAGTACTAAAATAATTGAAAATAGCAGATCTACAAGCTCACAACGTGTCGCTTCGCGACGCGTTGTGAGCTTGTATAAAACAGGGCTAAAGGGGTTAATGTATGTTTTATAATATAATAATTTAGATCTGCAAAGTACCGGTAACTAGTTACTAAAGGTTTCAAATAATTGCAGTGGAGTAAAAGTACAACATTTGCCTCTGAGATGTAGTGGAGTAGAAGTAAAAGTACTGAAAATTGGAAATACTCCACTAAAGTAAAAAATACCTCAAAATAGTACCCAAGTACAGTACTTGAGTAAATGTACTTAGTTACTTTACACCACTGACCACGGGCAACCAGTCAAGATGCTGACTGGGGAGATAACACAACAAAGTTGAGACAGGTCTCAACTTTGTCGTGTTATCTCCTCAGTCAGCATCTTGACTGGTTGTCATTGGCACCCGTTTTTTTCAATTTTCTGTGTAGACATCATCTCTTTTTCCATCAAGCCTCGAACAACATTTTTACATATTTCACAGACAAATTCTCTTTCAAACCAGACAGTATTTGAACAGCTGTGAATAAGTAACCTCTACAAAATGCTCTGTTGTTGTGCAGTTAGATACAGAACAATCTCCATTCACAAATCCAGTACGCCGTAGATGTGCAGCATATGATGTGGGACAATAGGAGCCAGTCAGTCAATACTGTAAACAGGAGGGACAATTAGAGCTGCACAGTTTATAGTGCTTCTATGATCACAATGGGGTGAAATCTAGACTATGGGGTTTACTGTAGGACAGACCATGTTCTGGTAAAACCTGTAAAAGCACAGACATATAAGAAAGAGTACATCATATCTGGGCATTGTTACGTTGTGGGCGTTGAATGGGCACACAGTCAAATCTTCAGTGTTCATTTAAGCATTAAGTATCATCAAGTTAACTACTAGATCTGCGATTTTCGAAATAAATCTTTGAAAATCCTCATAATTTGTTTTCCTTTTTCCCCAACAGAAACATGCCCAAAATTGGGACACCAGGATTAAAGTGGATAAATGAACACTCAGGATTTTACAGTCTGGCACGCACGCACGCACGCACGCACGCACGCACGCACGCACGCACGCACGCACGCACGCACGCACGCACGCACGCACGCACGCACGCACGCACGCACGCACGCACGCACGCACGCACGCACGCACGCACGCACGCACGCACGCACACACCTCCCTGGCCTCGTCGCTTGGAGTTTGTCACATACTTATCCTATCTCTTAGCATATCTTCTTTACTTTTTTCTCTATGTGAGAAAAAAGAAGATTTTTATCATTTGTTTATTGTAAAGGACTTGTTCAAAGAACATGTTGGTCAAAGGGTATTATTGTATTTGTACATTGTATAATTTACTTTCACAGTGACAATCTGTGCCTTAACCTGTGAATTAAGTATAAATGAATGAACTATAAAGCAATAGAAAGGTGAGGGGACGAGGTGATTTTCAACACCTACAGCATGACACTGTAGTCGTGTTTTGACAGGGAGGTGACGGAAGGAGCGGCATAAAGGTCTTGCCATGCAGCAGTATTATTTCAGGAGGAGAAAAAAATGCATGTCAACAAAACACCACCCAAATATTCTGAACAAACAATATTCCTGAACCACGTACAGTATGCACTCAAGCATATGCGCACTCGCAGACTTGTGTGTTTGCAGTCACCAGCAGACACACGGTACTGTATGTGCCGACAAACTCTCTCTGTCTCTGTCTCTGTCTCTGTCTCTGTCTCTGTCTCTGTCTCTGTCTCTGTCTCTGTCTCTGTCTCTGTCTCTGTCTCTGTCTCTGTCTCTCTCTCTCTCTCTCTCTCTCTCAATTTATTCTATTCAATTCAAAGGGCTTTACTGGCATGAAAAAATATATGTTTACATTGCCAGAGCAAGTGTGAAATAACACACACACACACACACACACACACACACACACACACACACACACACACACACACACACACACACACACACACACACACACACACACACACACACACAACCACACACGCACACACGCACACACACACACGTGCTCATGCACACACATGCACGCATATATTCACAAACACAAACACACTTGACCTGACATACACCTGACATATACCTTGTCCTTGGCCCTACCTCACCTCACCTCACACACACACACACACACACACACACACACACACACACACACACACACACACACACACACACACACACACACACACGCAGAGAGAGAGAGACGTGACTCAACAGAGACGTGACTCAACATACACGTACAATTTACTCCCCTGTGATATCTCCTGCCCTACACGCACATACAGACTGACCTCAGCTCTGCCGTGGTGAAACAGAGCTTGTACCTCTCTGCTTCACTCGGCAGGTCTGCTACGGCGTCCAGCTACAACAACATTGCCCTCTGAAGGTCAACAGAACGTACTGGTAAATGCTGCCTTTGTGCTTCAGACGAGGCGGGACGGGGGATGGGGGGGGGGTTTGGAGGGATGTTTATACGGTCCCCAACAACAAACTGCATGCATGAGGGGAACAGATAGAGAGACTGGGAGAGGTTCGAGCCGAGGAGGGTGTGTGGGAGGAATGGGAAGAATTCTGGGAGGCCGTGGTACACCTGCGAGTATCACCTCTGGGGGGGTTTCAGATGACAGCCTGCTCTCTCGATCAACGCGATCGATCATTCTAGGATCACAGGGACCTTGTTATAACACTAGGGCTCTGGCCTCCGGCTGTAGAAGAGTGGGTAGAGAGGCCATCTGGGAATCAGAATGTCACCGGTTCGACTCTTAGATAGATAGATAGAAAAACCTTTATTGATCTCAAGATTTTGTCGCCATGGCAGTTAAAGCAGTCATACAAAAGACGAAAAGAACAGATAAGAACAACAATAGCCGATATGAAAGCTAAGAGGCACACTTAAGAACAAGAGCTGCATTTGTCATTATTTGTCGTTTCGATTCACTGGCTCGCACAGTCGACATGTCGGAATGTCCCTGAGCAAGACATCTCCCTGTGTTGTTACAAGGTGCTTTGGATATGCAAGGGTGCAAGGAGAGATCAATGTGCACACTCTCAAAAATGGTCGTGGTGCTGAGAGTAAAATCCCTTAGGTAAACACTTTAGGAAAGAAACTGCATGCTCCTGTGCGCACTTTTCTATGCTTTATTTATCAGTGTTTCAGTCAAACAAGGACCTTCATCAGGACATCAGGATATTTCCCTGATGATAAATAAAGCAGAGAAAAGTGTGTGTGGGAGTATTACGTTTTTTTTTTAAATAACGGATAAGAGTGTCAGTGAAATGCTTGAAATGTAAACGTGATGGCCTGATATCCCTGACAGATGGTATAGCATACGTCTGTCATCTAACCACTTAAGGTCTGTCAAATAAGCAACCTGAAGAGAGAAAGTAACTGGGTCTTATGTAAGTTGGGAAGGAATGAGTTGACAGAAAGAGCGATCGAGAGAAAGAGACAGACAGAAAGATGTGGGTGAGAGAGAGAGAGAGAGAGAGAGAGAGAGAGAGAGAGAGGCTACAATGTGAACACAGAACAAACACCTAGCAGGTTTCCTCTCCACGGTAACGAGGTGTGAGAACTGAGGTGTAAAAATGTCAACAGAAGATATGGTTGACTTCTAAATCTCTGCACGTTCTCTCCCACTGCAGGTGCACAGGGCAACAAAGTTATGGAAAGACGTCACAATTTTTTTTTTACTAGGGTAGCATTTGATTTCTTATGCATTGTATGAGTGGGGTGTTTTTTGTGGAAAACCAGAGGATAGAAATAAGAACAAAAAAATCTCAGTTAACCCATTTAGACCGGGGAAGAATCTGTGTCATTTTTAGATTTCTTTGGCTATTGAAAAATAGCAGATATACAAGCTCATAGCGCGGCACCGAGTGCCGCGCTATGAGCTTGTAGATCTGCTATTTTAGAAAAATCGTGAAAATGTGTGCAAATGACATGTATTTGGCCGCGGACCCACTTCTCAAAATATTTTGTTCCAGGGACCCCCCCAGAAGCAAAAATGTGAGTTACAAATGCTCACTTTAAAAAAATATGTATTCAAAGATGTGTGCAAATTTTCACGATTTAAAAAAAAATAGCCCAAAGAAATCTAAAACATGCGTGTGTGTTCCCGGATTGAATGGGTTAAATGGGATGAACAACAAGAATAACTATTAATAACTTTAAAAGGTTTCCATTCCTGGCTGAAAAGAATATAAAGACTTTGACAGTCATATTTCCTCCATTATTATGATTATGGCAGCTAGGTTGATCCAAGTTTAGGGTCCCTGGCTGCTGACGGTGTATGCGACAAAGAAAGGGTGATAAAACATGATTTTGGAAAAGTGCACAGCGTACCCTCTATGATTTATACTCCTTTATCCAACTCTGCCCTTCCTCTAGCCAGCAGATAAGGTCGCTTGATTTAATCAAAACACACGCTCATAGTCTCAATTCTGTGATTGTGGGGAGGATTTTTAAAATGTACATTGGAGGGTGACATACTTTCAAAGCTGTTACCTTGTTACAGTACAGTTTGTACAATTACAAAAGCATGAACAACATGAAAGCGAAACGCCTCAATAGGTACACAAACCAACACCTGCGACACCCGGTATCAAATAGCTGTTTTATGAGTCTGTTGAAGGGACACACAGCAACGCCTTGAGCACGCACCATAAGTGACGTTATTTATGAGCTGTTGGAGCCCTTGTGGACACATAATCCCCGTCTAGGCTAATGTTTGATAAGGCAGTTACAGGAAACAGTGAAAGTATATGAGACGAGTGAGGTATTTTCCCCCCTGGTCTGATAAAAACGTTAACTTTTACAATTGATCTATCTTTGTGTTACTTGTTCTTGTTACCATACATTTGCTGACCAACAGTGGTGGAAAAAGTACTCAAATGTTTTACTTAAGTAAAAGTATCAATACTGCAATGTAGAAATACTCTGTTACAAGTAAAAGGCCTGTGTTCAAAATGTACTTGAGTAAAAGTACAAAAGTATTGGCATCAAAATATACGTAAAGTACCAAAAGTAAAAGCACTAAAATGTTTGAAAATAGCAGATCTACAAGCTCACAACGCATCGCGATGCGTTGTGAGCTTGTAGATCGGCTATTTTCAAATAGCCTATGTATAAAATAGGGCTGAAGTGGTTAATGTATGTCTTATAATATCATAATGTATATCTGAAAAGTAACTAGTAACTAAAGTTTTCAAATAATTGTAGCGGAGTAAAAGTACAATATTTGCCTCTGAGATGTAGTGGAGTAAAAGTACAATATTTGCCTCTGAGATGTAGCGGAGTAAAAGTACAATATTTGCCTCTGAAGATGTAGTGGAGTAGAAGTAAAAGTACTGAAAATTGGAAATACTCCAATAAAGTAAAAATTCCTCAAAAGTGTACTTAAGTACAGTACTTAAGTAAATGTACTTAGTTACTTTACACCACTGCTGACCAGCAAAACCTGAACTTTGCAGAACTCACTATTAAGGCTGTAAATCAAGGTGGACCTCACAGGATTTACCGTTGGCCCTGAGACTGTGTCAATGCAGCCTGATATCGTATGAAATATGGCCACCACCTATCTGAGTCAGGATGACTGAGTTTCTCCATTCAATGCATTCCGTTCCACGCAGGCAGACAGAGAGTGAGTGTTTGGAGGTTGCCACAGATGAGCCCCACCCAGGGCCACCTTTTCTGATTTCATATGGATGTGTCACCAGCATAAATGTCAAATTGATTGTAGTACTTTGAGTGGAGCAATCCTTGTTTTCAATCCTTTCAAACTGGTACCTTTCAACCCTCCTTAGTCCTTACAGGCAAAAATGTTCAAAAATTTTAATAAAATAAAAAGCAAAAATAGTAAAAGCTCACAGAAGCTTGTAGAATGCCTATTTTAGCTATTTTTTAAATACTAGAGGTCCAGGCCACAATGCAGCCCTCACATGTAGAGTTCGGGCCCACATAACCTCTCTCTGGGTTTCTCTCTGACTTAACCACAAACATTAGGCAAAGATAGCAGATCTACAAGCTCACAATGTACCGCAACGTGATGTGTTGTGCACTTGTAGATCGGCTATGTTCTGTGAATATATTTGGCATAGAGGCAAAAAAAGGACAACGTTTATGAATGTAAGTTGGTTAAATATCGGCGTGCATCTGTGAACTTCAATATCTGCAGTTGTCTAGTCTAGTCCTGCTACATCTCATAAACCGGAGAGATAGGGGTGTTGTAACTGGCTAGTTGGTAGAAGGGCGCTTAACCCATAGCCTGGAGGAATATTTACACTGTGACTATACAATAAAAGAATGACATTGTTGTCAAGAATTGAGTTCTACAATAAGCAGGCACAATAAATATGATCTGCCCAGTCAGTGCAAGTGGTATGCGATATTAGCTGCGGACTGACCAAGCCCCCAGAACCCAGTGGTTTCATTGAAGCCAAATGGACATGCTGGCCATTCATGGTACTGCAGGCCTGGGGCCTCAACATGAACGAGCGAAAACGGTTTCGACCAATGGGCTCGACTCACGAGCGTGCGCACATGCTTGCGCACGGGGCTGCGCGCTTCTGTGACGCAAAACGCACACCACACACACACACACACACACACACACACACACACACACACACACACACACACACACACACACACACACACACGCAGGGGTTAAAACACGATCTCTTGGCAGAGATAACCAGAGCCTTTAGTTTAATGGTTGATGGAGGTCTTATTAAGTGTTTGTTTGGAGAGCTGTGGAGTGTGACATGGGTATGTGGCACTGGCCCTGAGGGGTTATGGCCTGGTGAACACTGAATGGGATGAAAAGAATAGAAGCAAACATGGACATTTACCTTTACTTTACCTGGGTCATTATTACTATTATAATGTTTTTATGTATACGCTGCCATTCAGCAGTAGCTGCTGTGGCATACATACTGAAGTCTACTAAATCTAAACCCCAAGCCAGCCACTTCACTTCAGAAGAAAATACAGCATTTATGTCAAGGTTGTGAAATTCTACAATTTCACAAGCTTCAAACACAAGATATGTCCTCTCAAATGTCAAAAACCTATTTGCCATCAGTGAGAAAGAAACACTCACACACACACACACACGCACACACACACACACACACACACACACACACACACACACACACACACACACACACACACACACACACACACACACACACACACACACACACACACACACACGCACGCGCGTGCGCGCGCACACACACACACACTGGCATGCCATTTACCATGTCTCTTACCGACAGCATGCCTCGATATCTCAAAAAAACAATTTCTGCCGAGGCTTGACAAACAACTGGGAGAAAAGGTGGAAGGGGTGGGGACCGCGCTATTCTTTCTTCAATAACATTTTCATTCTCTCAAAACCTGCTGCTTTTTCAAGTGCAGTGGCAACTCCCCGTGGAGTCCACTCTCGCTCCCAGTGCAGGAAGCGTCTAATTGTAGAACCATTGAAAACTACGACCCCCATCTATATGGTATGATGGATAGTATATGGCCATTTTACAACCTGCAATCGGGGACTGTGATTGTGTGAAATTAATTACCATGAGAATGGTAACTAGAGATATGCTTTGAGTAATGGTAGGGTACCAACTAGTGTCCATATATGGTTCATATATACAGGATGTGGTCAGTCAGTATGGACAAACAGTGATGATGATGATGATGATGATGATGATGATGAGAAATGCATGCACAACAACCAGGTCTGTCCATCACATTAAAGAGGGAGACTGGTAGTCTATGATTCCTCATTCACTATTCTATTTCTACCTTTCTGGACTTTGCTTCTCTCTCTCAAAGGCAGATTATGACACAGTCTTGGACACAGTCTTGTAAAATATTTCATTATTCATTAATATTATTATTATTATTGTGAGCTTGTAGATCGTCTCATCTTGCCCTAAATGTCTTGGTCAACAATAAAACTCTCATAGACATTTCCAAGCAGCTGGGATTTAAATACTATCATATTATAATATTATTTTTATTAATATCATATTGACATTTTACCCGATTCTTAGTTTTCTCTCATTATCAAGTGTTCTACTAACATATTACTGGTAAAAGGTTGACCCATTAGATGAACACACAATGGAGGACGTGCCAGATATGGGTCTCTGAAGTAGGAGAAGTGGGAAACCTTTCCCTCTTTAAAGGTTATCGGTATCACTAGTCTATATCGTGACTTCTCCAAGCAATTAGAGACGATAAGCTGACGGTTCTCTATGAAAGTGGTTCTCAAAGTAGGGTCCCGGGGCCCCAGGGGTCCTTGGAACGAGTTTCAGGGGGTTCCAGCAAAAGAAGAAAACTTCAACATTTTTGAAAGCTTCTCTGGCACAAACTCCTTTCAAATGGAGGTCTAATATGTATCAGTTTGGGAGGCCTTGACGTGAGAATGTTTGAGAACCCCTGCTCTATGCTAACGGAACCACTGCTGTTTTCAAAAGTCACAAGGAAGAAAGAAGGGGGTCAACCCGGGTTCACACAATACTGTGTGTAGCATTGGGAATAACACTAACTAACACAGCCTCAAAGTCTGCTCATCTGTGCTTTCAGAGGGCCTAATTAACACATTAAGACTTGAGGCCGATTCTACAAATGCCTTCTAAATCAGTTGTTCTCAAACTTTTTCGTGCCAAGGAATCCCAAATTGATTTGGCCACGGCCCCCCCCATCTGAAAATGTTTTGTGCCAGGGACCCCCCAGAAAAGAAGATTTTTCAGACACTTTCAAGATTTTTCAAAAAGAAATGACAAATAGCGGATGTACAAGCTCGCAGAGCGGCTATTTTTGAGAACCACTGTTCTAAATCCAAAGAGTTTTCTGAAAAACCTATGTTGCTAAATAGCAAAAATCTAAAATGACACAGACGCTTTCCCGGTTAAACAAAAACAAGTACTTTTCTCTTCCTCTGTGTGTATGTGCAGTGAGAGAAAATGCCTGGGCTCTTGACTTAAAGGACTTACTGTGGCCACAGACCACAATATGAAATGAAATATGATAATGCGGTGATAGAATTTAGGGGAAAAACAAACTCTTTGAAGTAGTTAGAGGGCTGCAGAGCAACAAGATAGCTTTTCAGTGTCATTCTGGGAAAACTGTCAAACTATGTTGAACGCTATTCCATTGTACAATAATCCCTTAATCATACTAAATTCTGTTTACAGAACACTGTGTGCTAAATCATAATCTGATTCTATATCATCCTTTTGAGAGTGAGTCAATCACACTTCAGCTTAAGGCCAAATGTATTTATCGTACGACCATGTCGCTTGTCAGAAAATAACGCTGTTGTCTTCAACAATCGAGAGACACAGTTGCATGAAGAAGCATTCATTTAAGACTTAAAAACTATCAGTACCACGCACCGAGACTCCCCATATTTGGTGAGACCAGATGGAGGGATGGGGGATGAAGATCGAGACAGTGGGAAGAGTCTCTTCTCTGTCTCTGTCTGTTTGTTCTGTCTGTTTGCCACTTCGCACTGAATGCACAGTGTGTGAGAGAATTCACAGGGTCTTGCTGAAGGCCTGCTCCACGCAGACAAGGACTGACTGAAGAGCTAGCGTTTATAGAAGAGGAATGCCTTCTAAAAAGATACACCCCTGTCATGTCTGGTCGATTATTTGGCATATTGAGTGGACTCTTGTAGCTACTGTATAATTATGTTATTACTGTATGTGAGCGGGACACTTAAGTTGAGCCCTTGTCAGTGGTTGAGGAATCTTTTCTATCGATTTTCATTCTGTGGCTAAAGATGCCGTAGGCGCACACACACACACGCACACGCACACGCACACGCACACGCACACACACACACACACACACACACACACACACACACACACACACACACACACGTGGGAATGTACACATACTGTGCATGCCTTTGTGTGTGTGTGTGTGTGTGTGTGTGTGGTGTGTGTGTGTGTGTGTGTGTGTGTGTGTGTGTGTGTGTGTGTGTGTGTGTGTGTGTGTGTCTGTGCGTGTGTGCGTGTGTGTGTGTGTGTGTGTGTGTGCGCGCGCGCAAACACAGGCGTACAAACGTGCATGCATTCCACACACTTCAAATACACAGAAAAGTAATTAAAAGGGGAGCTAGAGGGAGTAAAGCAAGCATAATAGACATTCCCTCTTCACGCTGTGGTCACTGGTCAGGTTTGTGAAAATCCTCAGGGCTTTTAAAAAGGTATACTGCACTGGATCCATTCAACACCCATGGGTCTTTGTGCAAAACAACCTAACCTTCAACACAGAACCTTTCTGCAGCATTGCGCTTAACAGGACAATGCAAAATATACCTCTTAATGGATCCTAACAACATAGAGTTACGAGTCCCCCTGGACAAAACTGGTCATATTTTAGTCATAGCTGTTGAGACATATGGAGAATGAATAGAAGCCTGTGTAATCTTAATGGTACATAGGCTTAGAGACACGGAGAGGAGCAACAGAGAGGCGAAAATAAATGATTTACTGATTGAAAGGCATTAACTCATTCACTGCCACAATTATTGCTGGCCGCGTTTGCCCACTGCCAGAGATTTTTCATTGAAAAAAAAAAGTACTCAGGAGCCGAGATACAGAATTTTTAAGTTTTAAGTTAACAAGGAAGTGGATGGGAGTGTAGATCTTTAAACAATCATATCTCCTTGGTCTTTGGGTCAAATTTGAAAAAAAAACTAAAAAAAAAAAAAAAAAAAAAAAATTACGTTTTTTACGTCAGTGGCAGGATTGGTAAACGGGACAAATTACGTTTTTTACGTCAGTGGCAGTGTTGTTTACATGAGCAAAAATATGTCCCGTTAAGAGTGAAATTTCTACAGGGGTGAACAAGGCTGTAACATTAAAGAGAAGGGAGGCTGACACCAGGAGACTACAAACAACTGTGTACTAAATGTAGAAATGTAGCCGAGCACAACCTTATCAGAAACTCACAGGAATGGAATTGGGAAACTATTAGCTACCAGGGCTTCCATGCTTCTTATAAGTCTCTCTCTTCTCTCTTCTCTCTCTCTCTCTCTCTCTCTCTCTCTCTCTCTCTCTCTCTCTCTCTCTCTCTCTCTCTCTCTCTCTCTCTCTCTCTCTCTCTCACACACACACACACACACACACACACACACACACACACACACACACACACACACACACACACACACTTTTAGGAACAAAGGTCATACTTAGTATGCAGTTTAGTAGTGTTCTACATCGCTCCAATGTTTTGTTTATAAGAAAGCGAAACAACGCTAAATACATGCAGTCCTTGGTACTTTCAGTTGTAGTGGGTGCCATGGTTTGATTGGGGGGGGTTGTTACTGGTATGAAACTCACCGAGTTCTCTAGAGACGGGTGACACAGCAGCGTTTTCTCCAATCTTTGACACAGCATCAAAGTAGGCCTTTCCGGCAAGGGTCATCGCTGTGAACAAAGAGAAACACAAGATGGGTGGTTTTACTTTTAGAGACGCACTGATGAGGCAATTGTATTGTATTGTAAAATGCAACAAAGTTTAGAAAAACTAAAAATATATGCACATTGGAGTGAGCACAGACTATAGCAAATGTATACAATATTGGTTTGATATAGAGATGAAGTATCTATATATCACTCATGACTTGAGCCTTCAAAGAGGCTCAAGTCACCAACAAAATCATAACATGCCAGAGTAAAAAAAAAAAAACACATGTGGTTTGTTGGTGTGTTGATTAACGAATGGTATGTATACCTGCAACTGATTTCTCAAAGTTCTTCCCCAGATTGACCAGGTTCCTTAGACCTGGGTTGAAGTTTTCCATCACATTCTAGAACAAAGAGAGGAAAGGTTATGATGGAGGAACACAGGGAGAAATAGGTGACGATCCATTCATAGCTGCCATTTTCTAGGCACTGTTGCAACACAGGTACAAAACACCTGTATGCCCCCCATCTTTGTCTCACTCTCTCTCTCTCTCTCTCTCTCTCTCTCTCTCTCTCTCTCTCTCTCTCTCTCTCTCTCACTCTCTCTCTCTCTCTCTCTCTCTCTCTCTCTCTCTCTCTCTCTCTCTCTCTCTCTCTCTCTCTCTCACACACACACACACACACACACACACACACACACACACACACACACACACACACACACACACACACACACACACACACACACACACACACATACATACAAGCCCATTTCTTAGCGTTCCAAAGGACCTAGTCCATAGCTATTTTTGTGGTGTGGGTGAATGATATGTCAATATTAATCAAAACCGTACAGGGTTTTAAAAAATGATTTTTTTTTATTGGCTGCCTCTGTTTGTTTGGCTCTTCTATAAATAACTCCAGAAGAGAATAATAAAAAAAATGTCAATGTTTAACTTGACCCTTCACATTTTACAGCTCTGTGAGAGAGAGAGCGAAGTCCCTCACAAAGTTGTTTCTATTTTTGCAGCGTGAACCTCAACCCTCCCTATTGAAATGCCTTGACAATCAAGTGCTGTTCACCTCTCTCTCTCTCTCTCCCTCTCTCTATTCCCCAGGCACACCCTCAATAATAGAACAATGAAGGGGCAGGTATGGCTTTACTTGCACTGCACTCATGAACAGGAAAAAAAGGAACAGAACACAGTGAGGGAAAATAGAGAAACAGGTTCCTATACTCTTTCTCCCAGCCTTGCTGAAACTGTGGCATGTGTAATTGCAGGTATAATTCACCTCAAACAATGACACAGACACACAAGCCCCAGTTCAGTGCAACTTCACCTGCTGATTAAGGTGATTACATATCAGCGCCTGATTAGAGGATAGATTCTGATTCTAAGTTGATTCTGATGATATGCTAATCATCTAATGACTATTGATCTCATCTAATCATGCAGTGAGCAACTACAGCAAGATAGATGTAGGGACTTAATTAGGGAGATTGACAAACTGGGCAATTACAAATAAGTGCTCCAACTGCAGTGCGGTTTTAAGTGTTTTTTTTATTTATCTTCATGTGTATCTCCTAAAATTAAAACAGGGTGTGTCACTGGCATTGGAATCTCTGTGTTATTGTTGTTCTAGCCCAGTGGTTCTCAACCTTTTCAGGCCACGACCCCCCAAAAGAATCATATTTGAACTGGGGACCCCCACCCTGATAAGCACTTGGAATTGTAAGAGTTGAGGCATTACATTTAGCATTACATTTAGTTTGAGAGGGTTCCACAGATAAATATTGTGAAAATAGATAGCTGATCTACAAGCTCACAAAGCTTCGCAACATGAGGCGTTGTGCGCTTGTAGATCTGCTATTTTCACAATTCTTTGCCTCTTTCTTATATTATTTGACAATTTGGACAGTGTTTGACCATTTTTATAGTACAATTAGTTGATTACTTTTGATGCAGTAATGTTTTTTAGTTTTTTTTAAGGTATTAAAAAGTCTTGAAAGTCCTTAAATCACTTCACTTTCATCACTTCACCCCCCCACCCCCCCCCCCCCCAAAAAAAATAATCATGTGGGGACCCCCTGGGGGCCCCGACCCACAGGTTGAGAACCCACTGTTCTAGGCTATATTTCACAAGGCACCATATCTACCAACATGATAACATCAACATTATACAAATAGAAACTACAGGGAAAACAATATTCTAGCATTGGTTGCCACCAAGCGTCTTGCAATTAAGCTCCTTCACTCACCTTATATGTACTTTCAGTAAGCTTGTTCACGTCTTCTGGAACTCGAGACATGTCTGCGGGTATAATAACTAAAGTCCCTTATAAGATTTAAAAGAAATTAAAAGAAAGAAAAGAAAGAAAAAATAGGAATATGTCCGACTACTCTGAATAGTAAATCCAAGTGTTTCCCCAGCACGTCAAAGTTGATTCCAGACTCTTAGCACCCAGTGTGGTCCCTCACATGGGGGTCCGTCTGAACGCACGATCAACCCTGTAGAAACGGATCAGATGTTTCCCTGGTCAAAACTACTCTATAACTGACGGGCTCCTCTGTCAGGGAGCCGGTGTGTGTGTCTGCGTGTGTGTGTGTGTGTCACCGGTGGGGGGCGTGGCGGGGGGGCGTGACGTCACACCACTAGTCAAGCACTTTCGGTGTCATGCACGCTCATTAGAATTTGGGATGATGACATGTCAGGGCTGGGCACCTCGTGCTCGCTCTTCTCTCAGTCTGTGTGTGTGTGTGTGTGTGTGTGTGTGTGTGTGTGTGTGTGTGTGTGTGTGTGTGTGTGTGTGTGTGTGTGTGTGTGTGTGTGTGTGTGTGTGTGTGTGTGTGTGTGTGTGTGTGTGTGTGTGTGTGTGTGTGTGTGTGTGTGTGTGTGTGTGTGTGTGTGTGTGTGTGTGTGTGTGTGTGTGTGTGTGTGTGTGTGTGTGTGTGTGTGTGTGTGTGTGTGTGTGTGTGTGTGTGTGTGTGTGTGTGTGTGTGTGTGTGTGTGTGTGTGTGTGTGTGTGTGTGTGTGTGTGTGTGTGTGTGTGTGTGTGTGTGTGTGTGTGTGTGTGTGTGTGTGTGTGTGTGTGTGTGTGTGTGTGTGTGTGTGTGTGTGTGTGTGTGTGTGTGTGTGTGTGTGTGTGTGTGTGTGTGTGTGTGTGTGTGTGTGTGTGTGTGTGTGTGTGTGTGTGTGTGTGTGTGTGTGTGTGTGTGTGTGTGTGTGTGTGTGTGTGTGTGTGTGTGTGTGTGTGTGTGTGTGTGTGTGTGTGTGTGTGTGTGTGTGTGTGTGTGTGTGTGTGTGTGTGTGTGTGGGGGGTGCTAAACGCCTATGCATATATGCTAGCCTTGGATCAAGACTATCATAGATGTATTTAATCGAGTCTGACTTTATACTTTCGTATCATAGATATGCAAATGTCAAAATCGATAAAATACATCTATGATAGTCTTGATCCAGGCATATGCCGTAGGTCCTTGGCTTCTACCACCACATATCTTTATTTACATCTAGATAGTGGAGAAGAGACAGGAAGTGATTGGAGAGAGACATTATAAGGACATGCATCGAAGGGTCAAACTCGAACCCAGGTTGGCTGCTTAATGAGGCCACAACAAGGGCACCCTATATTCTATTCTATTCTGATCTGTTCTATTCTATTCTTGCCAGGTATACCAAGTTAGCGTATTTTCCATGGTAGCCTATTTGGGCTCAGAGTTTCAGTTGAGAAAGATAACTGTACGCTATTCATTTCCAGAAAGTTTTCCCCGGGATTGTCTATTTCTTGTATATTTGGCGCCCCCAGGTGGATATTTATTTATAATAAAAGGGTGCTGATGACATTCTTCTCACAGATAGGCCCAATCGACCCCTCCTCATCCCCATGAAATAACATTGAATTATTGAATTGCTTTATAACGATACCAAAAAAAAAGTTTTACTATGAAATTCACATTTCTATTTCGTTCAGGGAATGTAGGCTATCTTGAAACAACCCATTCAAAGCAATGCAACTTTATCTAACTGGAAGAGGCGGGCCACTGTGCAAAAGGTCACTGTTGAGCCAAGCACATGATTGACACGCATGGTGTTGATTTGAAGCTTTTACAGTATTGACATGGAAAAAACACATACCCTTCTGATGGCTCCAACGAACCACAACTCCAACCATCTCCATGTCCTATAAGTATCTATCTTTCTCTAAATTTCTGAGGTCCTCCATTCGCCTCCTCTGCAAGTGGACACGCGCATATGCATCGGTAATTAGGATACAGTATGGTAAACGTTTGATTAGTGATAATGTCTTCTTGTTTATTTAACTTTACTCATTGGATATTTTTGTATTAAACTTTCAGACGTAAAGGTTTGTTGTGGGTCTTGGCATGTCTTCCCCTCATACTGGACCTTCAAGTGGCTGTGGTGGCAGATCCACCATCCAATTTGGGTAGGCTATATCCAACAGTTTGCTTTAAAATCTATATGTCTGTAATTACCTTTTGTGTGATGAAGGCATGAAGCCCATTATGTTGTCAGATTTATTAGCTTTACTTAGCTAAAAGTATAGATACCACACTGAAGAAATACTCTGTTATAAGAAAAGGTCTGCATTCAATTTAAAAAAATAGTAAGTACAAATGTATTGGCATCAAAGATTTACAGTATACCAAATGTAAAAGTACTCATTATGCAGAATGGCCAATTTCAAAATCATATGATTGGATTTGAATTAGAATTGCATCAATGTATTGACCACTTTAATGTTGCAGCCAAAGGTGGGGCTGATTTTCATTACTTGATGTGCTGCTGGGTGATTACATAATTAGAATTCATCATTTATAAGTAAATGCATATTTTGTTATAGTAATCTAAATCTGCAATGTAACTAGTAATAACTAAAGCTGTCAAATAATTAGTGGAGTAAAAAGTACAACGTTTGCCCTTGAGATGACATAGTGGAGTAGGCCTTACTGTACATTATAAATCAAACAGAATACTCAAGTAAAGTAACCTACATCCAAATTGTACTTAAGTACTGTATATGCCTGAGTACATGACTGACTGGTGGTCTCATTGTCTGATAACTTCACTTTCATATTTAGAAAGTGTTGCAGGGAAGTTGGTGTTCTACCAGAAGCAAGGAAATGCCACCTTAATGCGTGACACTGGAGAGCTGGCTTCGGACGTCCCAACCGAAGCTATGTTTGAGCTGTTCGACCCGCAGAAGACTTTACGAACGGCCAAGTTTACCTACACGTGGGATTTTGGAAACGGGTACGATCATAACACAGAGAGGGGGTTTTAAGCGTTTTGAGAAATGTAAATGATAACATTCCAGGTTTTCGTCCCCTTCTTCTAACGCAGAGCGGTGATCGAAGGCACGGAGCCGGTTGTGCACTACAACTATGCAGAGTCAGGGAACTATACTCTGCGCTTGAAGGTGGGGGCAGAGATGGAAGACGAGGAGGAAGAGGGAATGGAAGGCGTCTATTCCATAAATTTAAAAGTGCTGGGTTTGTAAATCCACATACTATGAACTACATTTAAAACGATGCAGCTTATGGTAACATTACTACTCTATACTAATGAATGCATAGCCTGTAATGATGCTATGCTTAATCTAGCTATTCTTAAATCTCTGCGTCAGCGTACCATTTGTGAAACATTAGAGAGAAAAGGCAGAACCTTGATGGTTCTGTGGGGGGGAAATTTTGTGAAATCAGCCAATGACAGAAAGCATTTATTTTCTAGATACCATCAAAAGCATTGACCTGGAGGGGCCCACATCATTCCATGTGTCTCAAAACTCAAGTTTGGCTTTCCACGTTGACGGGAGGTGAGCTATTTTCTGTTTACTAGTTTCTGTGTGAAAGCCCCCTTATTCATCCCGTGCTTAGGATGGTATCGAAGATACCATGTAATGATGTCTGACTCATGGAGAGTGTCTGTGACAAACCTGGAGCGCTGGATCTGGAACCAGGTCATGATCGCTGTATCTCCACGATCTCAGAGTCACCTGACACCCCAACCCCCCCCCTCTCCCCCCTCATTCCTGTCTCTCTCTCTCTCTCTCTCTCTCTTTGTCTCTCTTTCTCTCTTTCATCCCCGTCTAACACCCCCTCTCATTTATTCACCTCTCTCCTCTCTTGCTTTACTGTAATCCTCCCTTCCTCTGTCTGTATTTTTCTCCCTCTGACACCACTTTCTTTATGTCATCTCCCAACCATCTCTCTCTATATCATTCTCTCCATCGCCTCCAACATCCTATAACTCCTCTTGTCTTCTTCTCCCCCTCTCCCCCTCTCCCCCTCTCCGTCTGTCCGTCTGTCCGTCTGTCCGTCTGTCCGTCTGTCTGTCTGTCTGTCTGTCTGTCTGTCTGTCTGTCTGTCTGTCTGTCTGTCTGTCTGTCTGTCTGTCTGTCTGTCTGTCTGTCTGTCTGTCTGTCTGTCTGTCTGTCTGTCTGTCTGTCTGTCTGTCTGTCTGTCTGTCTGTCTGTCTGTCTGTCTGTCTGTCTGTCTGAATCTTCACATACCTCTCTCTCTCTCTCTCTCTCTCTTTGTCTGTCTCTGTCCCTCACTCTCTCTGTCTCTCTGTCTCTCTGTCTCTCTGTCTCTCTGTCTCTCTGTCTCTCTGTCTCTCTGTCTCTCTGTCTCTCTGTCTCTCTCTCTCTGTTTCTGTGGGTGTGAGTGTCTCTCTTGATCTCATTCGTTCTCTGTCTGTCTCTCTCTGTCTCTCTCTCCTCAGTCCTCCCATGTGGGTATGTTGGAGGATTCTGCCCGACTGCTTGGCAGAACCGCCGGTGGGCTGCACTCTGACCATGATAGACACCAACACGCTGCTGCTCAACTACACCTTCACCTCCACAGGGCTCCACTGCCTCGACATCAGTGCCCGCAACGACGTCAGCAAGCTGCAGACCTCCTACAGCATCTACGTCAGCAGGAACCGTGAGTTGACCGTCACGCCTGACAGAGGACAGTGACAGGGCAGGGAGGGAGAGGTGGTGGCGATAAGGGAGGGCCTGAGTAAAGGATAGTTTGCATTTATTAGGCTTTAGTCAGTTATACCCTGGTGTCCCAGTTTTGGGCATGTAATTTTTTTAATGCTATGCATTACCAAATGTATAGTTACACAGGCAGAGAGACAGTTCAGCCACTCAAGAGAACAGAACCCCTATTCTGGGGTGAACATTAATTGAAAATAGCAGATCTATACAATCTCACAATTGCACATCGGCTGTTTTCGGCAAAGTTATTTCGTGTAGAGGGAAAAACGGACCCCTGTAGGACTTCGGTCACCTAAGTAAAGGGTTAACAGGTTGAACAGTAGGCTTCACACCGCAGCAGGCACATGTCTGCTGTGTTCAATTGATTCGACTCTGGCACTGGGAGTTCAGAGAACTTGTGATCCGAAACAGAAAAACAAGATAATTGCTTTTTAATGTCAACCGAGCAGACTACAAACCATGCTATTTTCTCCTGTCATCGTATAAGCCTAAGTTATATTCAAACTCACCTACATTTGCTGCCAGGCATTATACATAAAAAGTGTATATTCACTACCATTATCAGTCATTTTTACTGTTACCCACACCTTTTCATCGTAGTTAGGTTATGTTGTACACTCACCAACATTACATCACCTTATATTAGACATATTAGGTGATCATGTGATACCGTTAACAAGCTTTAATCAGGCTGCATCCCGTTCGGCGTGCAAAGTTCACGCAGTCATGGCAATTGGATGCTGCGTTCACGTTCTATTTTGTGCAAAACGCAAAATCATATCCAATTGGAATGGGATCTGAAAGATCTGACAGGTACATTTTAATCACAGCACAGATAATGTGTAGGAGTAGTAACCTATAAAGGTCTTCCTCAGGCCATTTTAGAGGAATCAAGCCATAGTCCAGTGTTTCCCAACCTCGTGAGGATATTGCAAGTGCAATAAAGAATTGGCAAAACACAGATTTGAAAGATAGTTAATCAACATTAATATTAAAAAATGAAAGTCAAAACCAAAGGTATGTTATATTTTCTTTAAAACATTGAAAAAAAGACATTTAATTGTGATACAGTTAAATAAGAACATAAAAGGCCCTATCTTGCGCGCCGCCTTAACCCTTATATTTTACTACTTTGAAAAACATTTCAAAATAGTTCCGATCTACATCGACACGTTGTGAGTGTTTGAACTATTTTAAACTGTTTTTTTGAGAGTTTCAAGTGGACCCTGATCCAGAAACGGTTGAAACCACAGGTCTACAGTAAACAGTATTAGTTTTCAACTCTAGTTCTGGAGATCCAGATGACTGATACTCCAGGTAGCATTGTATTCATCTGGTGTGCCAAATGTGTTCCTGATTAAGCGTCTAGAATGAAAACCAGTGCTGCATAGTTCACTGAGTCTCCTCAGAGTTGGGCACTTCTCTTCTACACTCAGCTACCTGGCCTTGTATTCTATCTAAATGTGTATGATGAGTGATGACTAACGCACTGTCTTTCTTATCCTTGTATTAACCACAGCGCTCAGTCATCTGTTCTTCATTCTGCCATGTGTGGCTGTTTTTTTCGCCATGTTTTCCTTCATCACAGTCATCACATGTCGCCCCAGAATTCAGAAGCAGGTAATAAACAGCAAACACTGCTATCTATTCATGTTTATGACCAAGATAGAGATGCTTCACTAGATGCAAGACACCATATCAATTACCGGTAATTACACATTTACAAAGTTACAAGTTACATACATTAAAATATTAAAACTATAACAAGCAATCTAATTTACTGTATACGCTAAACTATTCTAATGACATACCAACTCCAAAACATTAAATTAGCCTTAAAGGATCATATCGGCATCAATAGTATACATGTCATTACAAGCCAAAAGTCGTTTATAATCAGCAGACTATTGGCAACACTGATGGTCAGCAGTAATGTTAAATATACTGTGAGTGACGTGAGTCATAGACGATGGCCTAAAAACATTCCAGACCAAAGTATGGTTGCTTATCAAGTTGATAAGTTTACAATTTAGTTTCTGTTCTACCAGGAAGTTAATTGGATAAATAGGTTCCTTATGGCTTCATCATTCAAAACACTCACCGGGCCATAAGTGCACAGACACGCAGTCACTTTAGGTCACCAACAAGACCATAATACCACACTGACAACATGTTAGCAATAGCATTTATGATAACAAATAATGTTTTAACAACATTAAGTTACACAATATAGATACACAACATGATTTATTTTGCAGTTGTTATAAGTGACTTTAATACTGTTGAACTTTCCTAGGGCATTGTAGTTCACCATCACAAAGCTCTTTCACATTTTGACCACAAGGAGGTAGTCTAATCTATGGCACATAATAAATGACAACCATGGGATAGGCATCCAATTTGCAGAGTGATGTATTTTAACGGGTATAATCAGCATATTATATAGGACACCTTCACAGAGTCAATATATCTTATTATTAATCAAAATGCATTTTTGGGGGCCAGGAGAGAGTCTATACTGCCAGGAGGGGGGGGGTTAGCCACCATCACTGAGCATCAAAATGTAGTGTGGGTAGGGTATCCGGGTGAAGCAGGTGTTTCTGCAACTTCCTGCCCACCGAATCCTTCACGGTGCTTCTGGTTTGGCCGGGCGCTCCAACAAACACATGTTGAGAGTGAATGACTGGCACAGACAATCATGTATCAGGCAGCAGGGTGCACTGTGGCTCTGAAGCCCTCATTATGCAATCAATAGGTAGGATGTGGATAGATGAGATAGAACGGCTTTGCATTGATGAAACCGGGTAGAATGAACACGTTCTCTTTCCATTTTAGTTTGAGTGCTCTGTTTTCACTATCGACTTCAATCTTCAGACATTTGGATGAAAATCTTCTCTTGCTTTAAACAAAAAAACAAAGAACTGTGTTTCACATGCCTTATAATTACACAGTTTGTCCCCATATCTAAAAAAAACATGAACTTTGAAAGAGCTCTTGTTATTCTCTGTTCGAAAAGGAGTATGAGTCTGTTTCCAGACAAAATGCTCTTCACTTTGTAATGAACTAAAGTCCAACATTCAAGGATCCTATCTGCACTTGTAACATTAGTTTGAATTAGAAACAAACAAACCTTTATTTATTAACTTTTATAGCGATACAATTATTATTATTATATATATATTAGTATATATATAATCATTATTAGTTTTATATAATGAGATGTGAGGTGCGCTCTTTAAACACAATGACACCATCAATAGGCATGCTGAAATCTAGGCTTAACAAGAGTTGATGTCAAATTGATTTACAATTGACTGAATATGTGTGTAATGTGTACATATGCACCAACCTCACCAGACACATTTCTTAAATGTGCAACCACACCTGGCTGATAAAAGAATTGGGATGAAAAAGGATTGTGATTTACTGTACTGTATGTATATATTAATTCACAGATTGTTGCCTCCACTAATGCCGCTAATGCGATGTTCGTGAAGAATCCCGGCAGTGGTCCAAGTCGAGTTTCGGTCTCCTTCACGTCTGTGAACAATGGCGAGAACCAGCCACTCGTCGATGACCAGCCCACTAAGTACTACTACTAAAGCCTAATTTATACTTTGTTGTACGATGGAGTTGTGTTTATAGCTTATACTTTGATGACGTTCTTAGCCTACTATAAGTCATGATGTTTGTTTGAGCTTTGTTGTTTTTATTTAAATGAATCGACTGAAGAAAGACGAGAGTTTTGAATATGTGACCCATTATGTCTTGCTCATGTAGACATTTTGTGCATGAACTCTAACAATAAAGAGTAAGCTTCATACTGAAGTTAATATCACATGATTCTTCATCATTTTAATCACAGCCCAGGTTCAGCAATAGCACGACCCTCAAGGTCTTATGACCTGAATGCGTTCTGTCACTCTGTGGGTTGAAACAGGTGCCAAATGTCATTGCCTGGAGGCAGTGGCAATGTCAATACTCACTCTCCCTCTGGAATTATCTATACTGTATGAATTGCCTGTTGGCCGTATAATTATCTGGATAATTCTGGTTAATTCTCTTCCATAAGAAAACATAAGGATAGTCCCTTAACTACATTCAATCCTATTTTGTACCTATTTTGCGCATAACATTATAGGCAAAAGGTTTCCTAAAAAATCTAAGACTTTCTTTTTTTTCTTCCGAAAATAGCAGACCTACTGAGCTCACAATGCGTTGGCTATTTGAGCTCTCGAGGATTTGGTAATATGGTCACTGGAAACGATCTTAATCAAACCTGACTGAAATACATATTTTTTATTATGCAAGTTAAACCATTGGAAGCTGGCAGTGAAGACAGGACTCCTTGAGGCAACAGACTGGTCAAGGCCTTCTTCTTATCAGTTACGCTTCACATGAATGTTTCATTCCTGCAATGCATTTCTGACTGAAGACTCTCTCTAATGTTTTGCTCTTTTCATGCTTCATGAAAGGCATAGACACAGAAAAAAAACGTCCTATTAGAAAAACACGATGTGTTGACTGTTGAGAGAAAGAGAACGTTGTGTGGCTTGGATCAGCGATCACAAGACGGCCACTGAAAATTACAGATCATGCAAACTGATTTAGAGCTCTACTGAAAAAATTATTCAGTAAAATGTAGATATTATTTCTGATATTAGGGATCCAGTGTGAATCACTAATTAGACATCAGTATGCAGAACTGCATTACAAAGCCATCCGATCAGAATCTCTGTTAAATTAATTTAATTAATCAAATCAGAATAAGTTATTAACCCATCCAATGAGTATAGTATTAAATAGCCATCCAATTATAATAGCTGTATAATAGTGGTATAATAGTGCTGTGTGTTGATAAAGCATTTCATTAAGCTTCTCTAACCGCAACAGGAAAATGTGCGTGCAAGTGTGCATGTGCATAAGAAGGGGGAGACACAGTAGCAACAAATGAATGAACAGGGTTAAAACTATTTAGTCTTTGTCTGTCTCTGTCCCTATCAATCCCTGTCTGCACCAGGCTGACATGTTAACTCTATTTAAATTTCATTTTATAATATTTTATAATCATAATATCATTATACCATTACTATTGTCTGTGCTTTTGTGGTGGCATTTTGGATGATCACATGACAACTAGCAGCGATTTCTGGCCAGGATGAAGACATAATACAAATTGTGTTATGGGGCACAGAATCAACACAATTCCAAGCAGAGAGAGAGAGACCAAGGGATAGAGAGGTCACGAGGTGCGTGGGAAGCAAGGTAGCAGCTTAGACTGTCGGAGTGACTGTTGACGTCACCTTGACCTTTATGCCTTATTCAGTTAAGCAGAGCTAATGCCACGGAGGACACCTGTTGTTGCTTTACCTGGAGCAACAGTCAAAAGAGTAATCAGGCTGTCAAAAACTGCGGCATTGCTATTTTGTTTGATACAGTCCAAAATTCTGGTTAAAAAGTGCCTTTGGTTTGAAGAGATTAAGCTTTTGTATAAGTGTAGATCTAGCACATGTAAAATAAATCATGTGTTACCTAAGAGATTACATGCGTAATCTCGGGTGCCCTCAATTAATCTAATTAGTGTTTTACTTACACTACATGCAATAAAAAAACTCAAACACAATAATAAGTTGGTGTACAATTTAAAGTGATAATGAAGCACTTGACAAGTGATAATTGATTTGCAACAGCTTTTATTTTTAGCCTTTAATTCCCACATTTCCATTCATTGGCAAAGCAGATAAAATGATGAAATATATATAAAAAAAGCGTTTAATGGCACTTTAGTATTCATGAGAAGGCCACACAATTCCTACATTTTCTACAGTCACAACATATAACATGTATGTCAAAAATAAATAAATAAATACATTCTCCATGATTTTCATAGATCAAGATATTAACAGCGATACAAGGAACAAATATTTATCACGGTCACATTCTTCTAACATTCTATTGAGGTTTTGACATTATAATTACAGACAAAATAACTGCTGTTACGTTTCTCTCAACCGTATTACAAAGCTAAAGTCACGTTGCAACAGTGAAGCTAAAAATACATTTCTCACACTGACTTCAAAAGGCTGGAAAGCATTAATTGTACTGAGCACTGGGTACTGATGTGACACTAAATGCCATCATCATATTACAGGTGTCATTCGTGCTAACAAGGATTTTCCCCGCATGGCGCATTTGTTTTGCTCAGTCATTTGACCTGCAGGTCTGCCACAATTCAGTTATTTTAAATCAATGCTAAAGACCTTTCTGTTTGCCGTTGCCTTTTACTCCGTTTTTTTAAATATAATTTCTACTGCGCTGTAATTTATTCTCTTATTTTTCTGTTTATTTTCACTTTTTAATTGTGTTCAAAAGTCCTTTTATAATGTGTTTCTTCAGTTATTGTGATGATGTAGTTGTATTTTATGTAAAACACTTTAAATTGCCTTGAAATGTGTGTACAAATAAACCTCGCCTTGCCTCATGTGTCCTGTGCCTCCACACATGTCCTGGGCTTAGACACTAGTAGATTATCCAACAAGTACATGGGCTTTTGAGTTTAGAATAGATAGATCAATGGTACCAGAGAATTTAGTTTAAACGCCACCACCTCTTACACTACCAAGATAGTTTGCTTAAATTAACTATCATGCATCAGTTTTTCATTTTTATTTCCCCCTTAAATCTGTTTCAGCTCTCTCACTGCACAGACAAAAACACATGTCTTACTGGAGATACCTGGATGGATCTAAGTTGACTCTAAACAACTTTGTTATTCATACATTGTACAGTATCTAACAAGAAGATACCACATAGTTGTGGTTCTTCCAGTGTTTTTCCAAATAGTTGACACTTATTTTTTTACAATTGATTTGTTGCAATGCATTAGAAGATAATGTACTAAGTATAATGTTTTGTGGAAAAAAGCCCCCCTAATAACTATCACGGTATGTTTACAATCGATCCTAACAGCTTAATAAACTGGAATGAGGCCACTGTAACAGTCAGTTACTCTTTATGTAACTGACTATCTGAATTCTCTACTGTACTGTACAGTACAGAAATGGCTTATTCCTACTAGACATGACACTGAATGTGTGTCTAAATCCATTAGACGTCACCTCAGACCTCAGACACCTTAATCCTCTGACCTCACATGTCTGCACGTAACCTCACAAGCCAGTGTGTTGTTTCATTCACACTATTTGTAGTACCGTGGTAGCAGTGTACTTGTGTGTATATGAATGACTGTGTGTTTATATGTTTACATTTTGTATGTTGATGAGTGTTCACCTCCAATCCAGCAGAGTGATTGTCATCACACATTTCTCTCTATACAAATAAGCTAATTTATAGCATGTATAGCTGTTCGCACGCACGCACGCACGCACGCACGCACGCACGCACGCACGCACGCACGCACGCACGCACGCACGCACGCACGCACGCACGCACGCACGCACGCACGCACGCACGCACGCACGCACGCACGCACGCACGCACGCACGCACGCACGCACGCACGCACGCACGCACGCACGCACGCACACACACACACACACACACACACACACACACACACACACACACACAAACACACATACACACACACACACACACACACACACACACACACACACACACACACACGCACACACACACACACGATCCCAACAGCTATAGGCCTACTGTATATCCTCCACATTTACTTAACTGACTTACTGTACCTTGGCTTACATTCATAAGTGATTATGTTTAAAATATAGAGAAAACGCTTCACACAGGGTTCACGACATCTACTTCAGCCGATCACAAAACTGAGACAGACTAGCAGACTGACAGACAGACAGACAGACAGACAGACATATAGACAGACAGACATACAGTACATAGGCAGATAATTGCACAGACAGACAGGCAAATAATCAGACAGTGATACATGCTACATGCTCATTCTAAGCATTGGGCAGGCGGCCCACGCACTTCTCCAGAGGTCGTTTGAAGGCTCCCCTACCAAACACCTCGACATTGCTATCCAGCCAGGAGATAACATTCCCGGGGATGTAAGTTGTGCAGTTGGCCATGGCCCGGATCTCCTCAGGCTTCAGACCCCTGTCCCAGACGTTCACTTGGCTTAGCTCGCCCACGAAGGCCTGGCCAGCATCAAACCGCCCGCCCACCACATCCTGTAAAGGCCATGAGTGAGAAGCCTTCTTTGAAACAATACGCAAATACAATGTATTGTATTTTTTTGGATAATATTTTGTTGTGTTGTTATGTAAAGGCCTTAACACACTAAGATGTTAATGTACCTTCGGCTGCGTTTAGCAGTCAAAATGTTTGTTGTGAAAAGAGTATATAGGGTTTCTTTTCATTTTTTCATCTGACTTGCTCAAAAAGCTAATTAGCGTAAACGCTTCCATGCGTGGTTCTAGGGCTTCACATTTAATAACAAAAGAAAACAAATGCAGTCACATTATCAGCTACTGAACTGTAGGCTGAAATAGGCTGTCCTTCGTTTGGTTTGAGTTGTTTTCATCAGAGTGAAAGGTGTTCCAAATGGCATCTTAAACAACATAATCTGAGCCTGTGCATATACAGCCTGTAGAAAAAGGTAACCTCTTATCACACTCTGACAGACCTCTGTCACTTTCGATCAATTTCCGAGCATATCTCAATTCAGTATCCCAAATACAAAACAATACAATTATTTTTTGACAAATTAAAATATCATCGCTATAGTGATGGGACACTAGAGGCCTTCCTCACCTGCTCCTGGCCCAGGATGATGACTCCACCGGGTTTGATGGGGTGCCAGGCCGCCAGGCTGTCCCCAGTGCCCAGTTTCTCTCCGTCCTGGTAGGCGTCCCACTGTCCGTCTCGCGTGGTCCAGGCGATGCAGAGGTGGTGCCACCTCCCGTCACGTACAGATAAAGGCAGCTGGGCTACCTGGTGTGTCATAGTGGGTTTTACTGAACAGTTGTGATGCGAGCTTGTAGACCTGCTATTTTTGGTGAGTGACACCGGCACACAATTAAGTATAAAAAAAAATTCTACAACGGATTAATGAATATTGTAATATTGGGCATACAGGGATCTGTAGTAGTTAAATATTTCCTTCAATTTAGATCACTATTGTTCTGAATATAGTAAAGACATGAATATACTGTAAGCTGTAAGATGCAAAAATATATGTTTTTGCCTACAGCATTGTGATTACAATTCCAGATTATGAATTACAATTAAAAACTCAAGCTAACATAATAGGACTATATTCTCAGCCAAAGTGTATGTGTGTGTATGTGTGAGTGATAGTCTTGCCTGGTCATTGATGATGAACTCAATAGGGTTATTGCCCCACTCAATGAGCACGATTTCGTTGGCCTGTCCTGGCACGCCGTAAGAGAAGGGTGTCCCGATACCCGGGCTGGCACTGGACTTGATCCACATGCAGAGGGTGAAGGCGTACATCTCTGGCAGACTCTTGGTCATGCGGCCATACAAGTAGTTTGTACGCTGGGGGAGGGACAGCTTGAACTGCTCTGGAGACTTGAATTCTGAACCTGCAACGTTCATACATACAAGCAGATGCACATTTAAATTCTGACAAAAAGTGATGTCCAAAGAAGGGAGATATCATATAAAGGTAGCATCATGTGAATATGGTCACATTGGAAGCATATGTGCCTCTGGTTGTCATGGTAATACAGCCTCTCGTGCACCTGGCACCAATCAAGCATCTTGAGCAACAGATGAACTGACCAACCAATGATTGTGATAGGCATACAATTTAAAATTAAACTTCATGGATGATGTTTTGGAGCTTTTGTTTTTATTTATTTTATTGGGAATAGCAATTGATAAGGAAGTAAAAAAAAAAAAAAAAAAACATTAAAATAACAGGATGTAATGCATAATATGGAGCCATGGAACCACTTGATGTTTCCTAGACATTTTCAAATCAAGATACCTAGGATGCTTCCTACTGTGATGAGACAGTCCTAAGTGGCCATATATCCTAAATAATGCTACCTACAGTATACATGTAAGTAGCATTTTTAGAGCCACGTATCAAACCCTTTTCTCTGTTTTCTCTGTGACACAAAGGAATTGATATTGTTGTATACATTTAGCACAAACTACCTTTCTCTCTAATAGATATTGTATTGAATTATTATCTACGTACGTATATATACACCGTGTGTTCTCCACGCTTCTGTCTATTCCATTCATCCTCTCTGTATCCATACATCATAGTTGTTTTGTATTCTATGTGTGATTCTGGACCCTTACCTTTCTCCAGTTCGTTGATTCGGTCCACCAGTGCGTTGAGAGTACTCTCTGTCTTAATTCTGTAGGCCGACGTGGCATTGGAGAGCATGTTCTTCTCCTGCTCCAAGCTGTTGACCTTCCTCAGAAGCTGTTTCTCCAGCTCACCCAACCGGCGCTGCAGGAGGTTGCGGAGCTCGCTGGGGAAGGAGGCGCCGGAATTGTTGGCGCGGATCTGCTGCTGCTGAAAGGGAGAGGTGACAAGACCGGGATGTGTATAAAAGGTAGACTGCATCTGCCCCTAAAAGTTGCTATCCATAGGGGTCAACTGTATGTCATGTAGTATTTGGCTTTCCCTTGTTATTGTTATGATTCGAATGAATAGCAAAATATATAAACTTCTTTTTGAGTTTCAAATATTCAATAACATACACTGTACATAAACTATAGAAACTTCATTTAGATGTTTCGGTCCATCCGACCTGCTTCCGTTTATGAGGTTGTGAGAGTATATTAGTACGTTTTTACACAGTAAGCTTTAAATTAACACTGAGGATTTTACTGTGCAGACACTTATGCCGCACAGAAATATAATTAATTTTTTTTCAATAGAAATACAAAAGCAGCTAAATATATAAAGCATAACATGTAGAAAAGGAAAAGGCTATTCTTTTGTCTCCTTTCTGCTGTCTTCATCTCAGCATTCCTAATAGCCTGTTCGCAATTCCGTGAGAAATAGAGGATTGGACTAGACATGATCCTATTGATGAAAGAACACTTAAAGAGATTTCTACCATTTAGAGCAAACAAACAAAAAAGTAAAAACACTGATCAGCAGTGAGCTTATTTGTGCTAAACACTTGGCATAAGACTGAAGGGACAGGTCCCACACTATTACTTATGGAAACGTTTAACCTACAGTATGGTTGACTAAATACTAAGGATATCTCTGAGCCCCTCCATTATTACGAACATGGTGCAAATGAACAAAATATGGGTTAAATGGCATAATTTTCAGGTTTTGGCACAGAGATACAATTACGACATAATCAAGATATGACGGACAGACAGACAGACAGACAGACAGAGACAGAGACAGACAGATATATACATTGAAAACAGCAGATCTACAAGCTCACAACATGTTGCCGATGTGACGTGAGCTTGTAGATCTGCTATTTTAAAAAAAGTAAAATGTGGAATATTTGGAAGATTTTTGAAACATTCCAACAACACAAATTTGGTAGGGGGGGGGGGGCTCCCTGGCACAAAACATTTTCAGATGGGGGTAAGGGGACAAATACAAACAATTTGGGGGGTCCTTGACATGAAAATGTCCTTGACATGAAAACAAACCTATATAAAAACCGCAACCTGCAACTAACCAATATTTGCAAGCAACTTTACTGAAAAACAAGCCCAAAGTCGCATATAATAAGCAGACATGGCAACACTGCTTACCTCCAGGGTCTCCAGCCTGTCTTTGAGCCCCTTCATGGTTTTCCCAATATTGTCGATGCTATCATTCGGATCCCTGGGAACGTCCCCCATGGTGTTCTGGTTGTCTTTGCTCCACGAGCCCCTGCTGTTGTCGTAGTCCCCGTCATCGGAAGCCGAGGCGCACAGGGAGAGCTTGGTGGTCAACTCGTTGATGGCGACGAGCTGCTGGGCGATCGTCTCTTTCTGCTGCAGAATGGTCTCCCGAAGTTGCATCACGGTGTTCCTCAGCTCCTCTTCTTGACTCCCGGCGCTCAGCTCGGGCAACAGTGTCACCGGGCAGCTGGCCGCATCGCCGGTGATCATAGGGATGGCTCGACATATGTACCGCTTTCCGTCGTCGGGTTGGCCGCGCACACACAGCGCACAAAAACACATCAGTCCATACAGGGCTGGAAACAACATTCCGGCGGTAGAGCAGTTTTATTCAACTTAACCTATACGCATTAAGAGTCTCCCACTCTTTGATGATAATGAAATAGTCAAATTCTGTGCGTAAAGTGATGAAATAGAGTCAAATTCTGTGCGTAAAGTGATGAAATAGAGTCAAATTCTGTGCGTAAAGTATTACCCAAAAACGCAGATCTACACTCAGTACCATCTTGTTAATGCTGATCTATTTACAAAGCAGCATCTATCAGAAATCTAAGTAGAGAATCGAACAGAGGAGTAGCCTAGTAGCCTAGAAGACAACGTTAAAGCACAGCTAAAGCCGAATGGTTAAATGTGCTATTCTTGGCGCAGTGCGCGCGGTGGTGGACCGGATCGAACGGCTCCCGGCAGGAAAGAGGATTAGGCTGGTTTACCCTACCTACTTGAACACTGTTTTCCAAACACTGGGTCGGGACCCAATTGAGGGTCGTGGACACATATTTATAGGTCACAAGTAAATATCCCCTTATTTTTCAAAAGAATTTCATGAATAAAAAATTAATAAAATCAAAGCAATTCCATAAATTAGAAAACAAATGTTTAAGAAGTATAGTGATAATAGCTCAGAGCTTGTAGATCTGCTATTTTCACTTGGGTCCTGGGGAGACATAAAATGTCTCTTTTGAGTCACAGGCTAAAACGTTTGGGAACCAGTGAAAGGGAACTAAATAACCTACAGTGATGGAACAACAAAGTCAAATTAGGCCTATACCTACCAGCCTACTACTAGTGGTCAAATATATATTTAGCTACTCAAGTTGCTCAGTCAAATGTGTAATTGCTTTAACGTACTGGAGTACTAGCAGTAAAGATATTCCAAGTATTCCAAAGTAGCCTACATGCTTATAAAAATATCTAATTATTTTAAGTACAAATTACAAAGTAGACTACAGTTTGCTGTATAGGCCTACAGCTGTAAAGTTGCTGCATTGAAATGTATAAATTATTTATAATTCATAATGTACTTTTTCCCTTCCTATAGTGTCAAAAGTACAATATTTGTCTTTGTATGTTGTGGTGTGTAAGTCATAACTCATAAGTATCTCAAAATACAAATATACATCCACTAAAGGCAGAAACCCCTCACCCAAAAAAAAAAATACAAATATTCAGGAAAAGCAGGCATATAGATACAAAAATGTCACTCATGTAGGCACAGAGAAAAGGTAACTGGATACCATATCCAGCAGGGTGATATAATAGGTCACTTTTACACGCAGAGGAGGGACATTTTTGCTGGAAATTAGCCACGTGACAAAGCCACAGGATATTAATATTAACAGGATTTTAATAAAGGCAAACATCTGGGGAGTTATTCACAGTCATGATTATGAGTGTGGGGGAAGGTGCACATTTTGGAGTTTGGGTTTGTGATTTCAGAGAACCAGCAACAGGATCACACCTGACCTGAGGCTTTTTTTTGTTTTTGTTTACCGTTCATGACCTTCAAGAAGTGGGGGAAAAACATTATAGAGTTTAGTCATCTTGAAGGTGCAGGGACACAGGATGTGGTGGTAAACAATTAGCAGCTGCCTGTCTCGGTGTGAAATGTCAATACATCATGGTGCGTAGACCGGAATATGCTGCTGTGCTTTGAATATGGCCTCCAACCACAGACTAGTTAAACAGGCAATTAATAAGGGATTTTCTATAACACTAGGGTTATTAAATAAACAGGCAAATGGGCTCTGATTCAGGGAGTAAGCACAGACATGCTTCAGTTTTGAGCTTCAAAACAGACATGCTCAACAACTGAAAATAGGCTATAGAAATCTTTACTTTTATCCAGAAAGCAGTAAAGTTGCAGTATATTTTGTGAAACCTGTGTTAATAAGAAAAAGGAAATTGTAAAACGTATGAAAAGAGGTGTTAAAAGTGGACCCTTGATACATTGATTGCCCAAACCCAGGACGGTTTGTTAGCTTTTCCAAAGCTGTACACATCAATTATCACCACGGTTAAGGGGTTGACCTATATTTGAAGCAGGTGGAAGTGTCAGGGTGACCAAGTGATTTGAGAGACAGACCCATAATTGGAGGACTATGTGTAATCTTTAGAATCAGAATTCTTTATTTTCGCCATGTGCATTTTGCACATACAAGGAATTTGATCAGGGGGGTGCATACTAGTAAACAGCAACAAATATTATAAATATTTACACATTAAGTTTAAAAACTATAGAACAACTATAGTCTTTTGACCATACAAAGACATGCAAGCCTAAAAGGTGAGGTTTAGATGCAAAGGTATTGCTAATAATGATGTAGGCATGCACACAAGGAGAGAGTCTCTATTGCAGACTTATCACAAGCACATCACTACCACACTGTAAAATCTGCGGTGTTAATTTAACTCTGAAAGTAAGGGTCATTGAGTACAGTTCCAGAGTGTAGTAGCACATACAGATGACTAATCTAATGGACAGATAAGTGGTCTCGAACATCAGAGAATACCGAATCACCCCCTCTCACGTCTCACAGTGGAGCTCTCATACAACCGCTAATGAAATGAATATGATACCACAATACACTCAGAAACTAATATATTTCTGCAGATCCCCATTACTTAGTTGTGCTGATTGTGAAAAAAAGGGGAGGACAGAGAGAGAGAGAGAGAGAGAGAGAGAGAGAGAGAGAGAGAGAGAGAGAGAGAGAGAGAGAGAGAGAGAGAGAGAGAGAGAGAGAGAAAGAGGGAGGGAGAGGGAGAGAAGAGAGAGTGAGAGAGGCATTGTGAGATTCACTGAAAGAAAACGAATTTCACTCTCCCTTTGCCTGTCTATTCACACTGAAGGCACCTGCAGTGAATGAGAGCGATGGAGTGAGATCCATTAGTAAGCCATGTGGACAGTAGAGTCCATCAATATTAGAAAGCACACAAAGGAATAAAGGTGACAAACAATTTCTAACAAGGTAGCATTATTTCTTATGTTATTGAAGTTTAGCTTATGTATATGCTCTGGTATTGTATGTTGGATTTACTGAAACATACTTACTTAAGCATGTTGAAATTGGTAAGTTAGTTCTGATGAAATATGGCACAAAAATGAACCGACCCATCCAGATGTCTGCTCAAGAGGGGGTAAAGAAAGCAAGGATTTGCCCCACAGCAGGTTGCCTAATGACTTACAAAGTGACTTATTTTCCTTATAGGTCAGGTCACTGACTGTATGTAGGTCACAAGACTGACTTATTTCTTCTACCTGTAACTAAAGGTTCAGTGTGTGTGGTGACAACAAGGTTACAAAGGCGTTAATTTTCATATAGGCCTATAGTTTCCTCAAAAGTGTGAATAGTAAAGATAGATAGAAAAATATACATTTAAGGTAAAATAATCAAATCAACAATCCAGATAGAAAGGTAAAAGGGTCAAATGGTAGTGGTAATTGCAATATCAACAACATCTAGAATACAGTACAATCAAGGTGTAGTAATACTGGAAATATAGCAGTAAGTAACAAATGGCAATAGAAAATGTGAATTTCATCTGTAAGAGGTCTGGACAAACTGTCTCGGATCCTGCTGGATCGAGACCTGATGCTCCAGTAACGTTTGCCAGAAGCATGGTAACACATTGAACAGTTCTTTGGCTGGCAGCTCAATTCTGATAACTTGAGAAAATCTCCCTTCGTGTGTTTTCCCCCTTCCTACCTGAAAATGGGGGATTAGAATCAGAATCACTTCATTAGTATATTATTTCCCTATGTACTTACATACATAAATAACATAAAGAATATGAAATACCGTTCCCCCTCAGCCACTTGCAGTGCAACATAAAACATCAGACCATCTAAAAAACATCATCATGTGCTCCCTGCAGCTCTCTGTAGATGTTGCAAGCACGCATAGGGCAGGCTCCCTAGCAGTGATAATCGGATACAGGTCCAGTGGGCATAAAATCATAAAATGTTGCCAGTGCACTGGAGTCTGGGTTGGGAGGGGAGATTCAGGTGTTGTTCTGGTCAGTTTGTCTGTGAATAAATACACGTTATGGTTACACCAAGGCCTCTTCCAACTGCTAAGACGGTCGTTCTAACACTGCGTGATGACGTCATTATGTAGGATCCCCAATGTCGTGACACATTAACCCTGACTGACCTCCCTATTTTGGATGTTATAGGCAGAAACTATTTGTGCTATTTTTAAATAAGGTTTAAGTGGTTAATGTAGCATGTGTGTACAGGTCATACTTCGAGTAGGAAACATACTAAATATTAGTTTAGTTCAGTGGTCCTATCAGTGCCAGCTCCCCCCCATCCAATATGAAGCTCCCTTAAGCCCCCCAACAGCACCTCAGCGCCACCCTTTCAAGAACATTGCTTCCAGCGGAATGTTCTTTGAACGCCCCCTCGGTCTTCACTGTACCACACCATCACCTTGATTCTTGCTCGTAAAACAAAAGAACAAAGCTGTTAATTGTTCTATAAGACAGTGTGAGCGGGTCATCGGTCAGTAGGAGACTCAGTAGGAGACTCTTAAGGCCATGCATATGGAAAGCTGCCTAAAGAGTCTCCTACTGAGTCTCCTACTGAGTGACTCCACCAGTCATCAAATTATTGGAATTAAATTCCAAAATTATTATTAAGGAATGTGACAACAACTAAAAAATCTCCATGAATTCAAGGCGTCATGGGGTGCGTAATTGATAGAAAATAAGTAATTTTTTGGGTGAACTACTACTTTAAGCTATCATTCATTGCTAGTTATATAGGATACAAAGGTTATGCACCTCATAATATGAGTGTTATAAACAGATGCTTTCATACATCTTATGCATTATAATCTGCTTACTGTATCATTATATTTAGACGAACTCATAATTGCTCATAATGATTTGTTTTGATTATAACAAATTATAAATAATAATAATAATTGCTTATGTCACATATTATAATGTCATAATTACTGGACACTCAGCCACTATTTTTGACAAGGATCATAGTGTACCATAACTCTTATAATTGTAATACATACCGGTAGTTGCAAAATAATTGTATAGTTTATTGTACTGACTGTTATAAGGCATTATAGAGTGATTGATTTGTAAGTCACTATAAGTGGTCAATGGGTGCTTTAACCTTTCTCCAGTATTTGTTGCACTGCAAAGTCACCCAGGCTAAGGAGTGCCCGAAGGGATAAGAGAGCCTTTTTCGAGAACCTGGCAAGCGAAGCAGAGACGGCTGCAGCTAAAGGACAACTCAGTATAGTGTATAGGATAACCAAACAGCTAAGCGGTCCAAGGAACATCTACACTAAACTAGTTAAGGATAAACAAGGTAAACTGATAACAACTGAAAGGGAACAAGCTGAAAGATGGGCCCAACACTTTGAAGGAGTGCTCAATGGACCAGAACCTGAAGAGCCTGCAGATCCAGAACCTTTGGATGACATCGCTATTAACACCGATCCTCCCTCCTAAGCTGAAGTACAAACGGCAATCAAGGATATGAAGCGGGGAAAAGCCCCTGGAATCGACATGCTACATGCAGAAATGTTGATGGCAGATATCACCACAGCCTCCAGGGTGCTGACCGACCTCTTCGCCAAGATATGGGAGCACAATGCCATACCAAGGGAATGGAACAAGGGCCTCATATGCAAGCTTCCTAAGAAAGGTGACCTGAAAAACGGTGACAACTGGCGAGGCATAACACTTCTGTCCGTCCGATCACCATCGATGGAGAGGCGTTGGAATGTGTAGAAGACTTTACATACCTCGGAAGCCTCATAAGCAGTGAAAGTGGAACGCAAAAAGACATCAAGACGCGTCTCAACAAAGCAAGAGGTGCTTTCAGCCAACTTCGCAACTTCTGGAAGTCTAAACAATATAGCCTTAAAACCAAACTCAGGCTCTACAACAGCAATGTTAAGTCTGTCCTTCTATATGGCTCTGAGTGCTGGAGAGTAACAAAACAGGATATGAGAAAGGTTGACGTCTTCCACAATAGCTGCTTAGGTTGACGTCTTCCACCATAGCTGCTTACGTAGGATCTGCAACATCTTTTGGCCAAATAGAATCTCGAATGAGGAACTTTATAAGAAAACAGGCAGCTTGCAAATGTCCCTTGAGATAAGGAGTCAGAGGTTAAGATGGCTCGGTCATGTATTGAGGATGCCCAATGAAAGGTTACCCAAAGTTGCCTTGAGATGGACCCCAGTTGGGAAAGAGAAAGAGGGGTACACCAAAGATCACCTGGCGAAGGACAGTGATGATGGAGCTGAAGGAGATGGGTCTTTCCTGGGACGAAGCGCAGGCCAAAGCACGAGACAGGATTCAGTGGCAGTGTATGATTGCGGCCTTATGCCCCAACCGGGACGAAGAGGATAAGTAAGTAAGTAAAGTAAGTCACTATAAGTGGTCAATGGGTGCTTTGACCTTTCTCCAGTGTTTGTTGCAACCCCCTTTTTTGTTTGTTGCAACCCCCCGTCTGTTTTAACTGCTTCATTGACACAAAAAAACATATATCTTAAATTTGTATTTAACCAGTGGTTAACATGAGCATCTCCAGTGAATATTCAAAGAACAGACACTGAAAATGTATTTGTAAAAACAAATTCAACCTGTACAGAATATGAGCAGTCCTGTGTGTGTGTGTGTGTGTGTGTGTGTGTGTGTGTGTGTGTGTGTGTGTGTGTGTGTGTGTGTGTGTGTGTGTGTGTGTGTGTGTGTGTGTGTGTGTGTGTGTGTGTGTGTGTGTGTGTGTGTGGGGGGGGGTGGGTGTGTGCGTGTGCGTGGATGTGTGTGTGTGTTATAATACTCTCATCTTTTATTTTTTAATCTTATGCACTCTCCTTCAACATAGTACATGTCTGATTATCATGAACAATCCAGCTTTCTCAGCTCATAAGCTTGCCTGACTTCAAGCTCTGCAATTTGAGAACACTACTTTTTCTAAATATAGAGTTTTTCGTCTAATTGCTGCAAGACTAATTATGTTTTCCTCCACAATGTAATTTTCTTTTAGGACTTTGAATAGTTGACTCGACAGGGACAGGTGTCTCGCCTCCATTTCTTGCAAACTGCTTCCAGGCAGGCATTGTATGGCCTTGAGTGAGCAATTTGTCCTGCTGTGTCATGCAAGTCAAAAAATGTGGCATGGAACAGTAGGATACAACCTGAAATTATTCTTTTGATTTTATATGATGTTTGATGAAAGATTTTACACTGTGGCACCTATGGGGTCAGCCGTCTAACACTGTGTGTGTGTGTGTGTGCGTGTGCGTGTGCGTGTGCGTGTGCGTGTGCGTGCGTGCGTGCGTGTGGGAAAGTTGTAAACTTGTTGTACCCTAACCCTAACCCTCTTGGAAGCATGCAGACTTCAGTTGAGCACCATCTTGTGGTAGCCCCAAGCAACAAGAATGGTCAGTCCACATTGACAGCAAATAAATAGTCCATATGTTATTTGGCATTGATTGGCCTGTTGATGAAGTCAAGTGAAAAACACAGAGGGCACCTAAAATTGTGGGGAAATTGGCTATTTTTTTAACCAAATGTAAAAAAAAGAAGAAGAATAAATGTAAGCTTTGGAATATGGTGGGAAACAATGTAGGCTAAAAGTATACATGATTTGAACATGTACAGTAGGCTACATCATTATCAGACCCAAATTTACCCCTCAAAATCCACAGGTTTGTAGCAATTTGTAGCAATTGTAGAAATATTAGGCCTTAAATGTCATTAAAACGATTGCATAGGCTATATCCAGATAAATCCCACATAAATGTAAATCTAAAAAAGAAAAAAGAAAAAAAAGAAAGAAAAATAAATGATGCCCAGAGTTCTCAGGTGCCCACTATTCTGGTTACCTATCAGTGCAGTGGGCCTTTTTAACAAGAAGTATGGGATGGCTATAGGGCTAGGGCTACGGCTGTTATAAAGGCATTGAAAAAGTCTGTCAACAGAAGAGCGGGTGATGATCTTGACAAAGCACTTCTGAACAGAGAGGCCTACTGGATTTCCACTCTCAACACCCTTGCCCCTAATGGCCTTAACATAGATTTTGATTTGAGACCTTTTCTTTGACAGCTTGTAGAGCTTAACGTTTATAGTTGGTCATTCAAACTAATTTCCTTCTACTCCCGTCTCTCATTTTGTAATGTTCCCTTAGTACTTGTATGATTGTTCTGCATTATTATTTATTTGCAAAACTTATATTTTCAGTATAAATGTACCCAAAACAGTTTCTGTACGTTTAACTGAATTGCAACCTATATAAGTCAGTAATAGATTGTCATAAGGTTCCATTGTAATCTTGTAATTGTAAGCGTTCGACACGGTGAACCATCAGATCCTCCTCTCCACCCTCGAGGGGATGGGTGTCTCAGGCTCTGCACTCTCCCTGTTTGCATCCTACCTGACGGGTCGCTCCTACCAGGTGATGCTGAGAGGGTCTGTGTCAGAACCACACAGGCTCACAACTGGGGTTCCCCAAGGCTCGGTTCTGGGTCCTCTTCTTTTCTCTCTCTACACTACATCTCTGGGTGCTGTCATCCACTCCCATGGCTTTTCCTACCACTGCTATGCCGATGACACCCAGCTAATCCTCTCATTCCCCCCCTCTGATACCCAGGTGGAGACACGCATTGCTGCTTGTCTGGCTGACATCTCGGAGTGGATGTCGACAAACCACCTGAAGCTCAACCTGGACAAGACCGAGCTGATGTTCCTCCCGGGGAAGGGCTGTCCGCACCGAGACATGGCCATCACCATTGATAATGCTGTGGTGACCTCAACTCGGACTGCGAAGAATCTGGGTGTGACCCTGGACGATCAACTGACGTTCTCGGCAAACATCGCATCAGTGACGAGGTCCTGCAGATTCCTGCTCTACAACATCAGGAGGATTCGCCCCTTCCTCACGGAGAAGGCAGCCCAGGTGCTCATCCAGGCTCTCGTCATCTCCCGCCTGGACTACTGCAACTCCCTCCTTGCTGGTGCTCCGGCATCTGCCATCAAACCCCTGGAGCTTGTTCAGAAAGCTGTGGCTCGTCTGGTGTTCAACCGCCCCAAGTTCTCCCACACAACCATCCTTCTCCGCTCTCTACACTGGCTCCCCGTAGCGGCTCGCATCCAGTTCAAAACCCTGGTGCTAGCCTATAGGGCAGTGAAAGGAACAGCTCCTTCCTACCTCCGGGCTATGGTCGATGCCTACACCCCTGCCCGACCACTTCGGTCTGCCACCTCGGGGCGACTGATTGCCTCGTCACTCAAGGGTCCTTCTGGCCGATCCACACGGTCACGACTCTTTTCTGTTCTGGCCCCACAGTGGTGGAATGAACTTCCCACTGATGTTAGGACAGCAGAGTCACTGCCCATATTTCGCCGCAGGCTGAAAACTCACCTCTTCAGGAAACACTACCCTTCCTCTCTGCCTGACCTACTTGTTGTTAACTAGTTGTACGAACGCTTGTTTTCTATTGCTGTATTGTTTATTGGATTATTTATTGGATCTTGTTTAGTCGATTCACTTATTTGTTTTAGCTCATGCTCATTTGATTTAGCTATTTTGTCTCATCTGTTTAAAGAAATAGGTAGCTGATATATTGCACTTTTACCTTAGCGCTAGGTATACTCTTGGTTGCTTGTTTTTGCAGATAATGCACTAAAGACTTCTGGCGATTAGTAGTTTTCGTTCCCTACCTATGTTGAATGCACTTATTGTAAGTCGCTTTGGATAAAAGCGTCTGCTAAATGACTGTAATGTAATGTAATGTAATCTGGCCTTCTCTATTTCACTAATATGGAACTCACCTGTCTGATCTCTCCTACTCCGATTTTTGCAATTCACATAGTGCTGTGAGGTATGCTAGATCTTTTTGCTGTTCTCTGTTTTAGGCTATCCAGTTTTAGCCTCAAATGCATTTTAAATATTGTTGCACATCATGGGTTTTGTAGATATGTTTGTGTATAATGGATTATGTACCAAACCTTGATATAATTGTCAATGCATGATTCTTGCCTGCTCAAGGTTACCAGAGATCAGATATAAATTGCCTGTCACCTCTAATAAATGTAGATTATGCTGAAACCTATAACATATCATAACATGCACTTCTCACTTGTGGTAGTACAGTGAATCATAACTTGATGTTCTTGAAGTTAAGGCTAGAAGACCCTAGTTAATACTTGCACTACTAAAATAATTGTAATATAATAATAATAATAATTGCTTGTATCTTAGATCTTACATTATATGAATTATGTTGGGATATATTAATGTGAATAAATTCACTATGACTCCAAAACTTTAGTTCTATAAATTTTAGTTCTATATTTAATGAAAGAGAAAACGATATACACCATACAATAATATATAATATATATACACACAACAATATACACACAACAATATATACATAAACAGCTGATTAGAAATTGACTGATTTCTTGTGTGGGGGGGAAGGGGAGAAAAAGAAAAAGTGATAAAAAATAAATGGACTGCTTTCTATGACTCTAAATCAGTCCAGACAAGTATGAAGAAGGGTAACCAGAGGAGTGGGCATCTAAACATTGTGGGCACCTCAATGTTAAATTGACTACCTCTTTCCAAAATGTAAAAAATGACGAATTTGGACAATGGTCTGAAAGTAATGTGAAGTATACATGATTTGAACATGCATGGTACATCATTATCAGACCTAAATTCTTCTGGTTTATGCCCATAATGACTGGCTGGTCATAGGTTTGTTGCAATTGTAGAAGTATTAGGCCTTAAATGTCAAATGTTCAAGCATGTTCAGATCCTCTATACTGTACATTACTTCAGACCATTTTCCAAATTCTTTATTTTAACATTTAGCAAAAAAATTGCCAATTTAACATTAAGGTGCCCACAATGTTTCGTGCCCACTCTCCCTGTATCCTGGTGCTCGTACTGAGTTGATTCTCTGATGAAACATCGTCATGCACCGAGAGTTGTCCTGTAGTTTCTGCTGAGGATTGCTCAGCAACTGTTTGGTAATCCTTCAGACAGAGGCCTTCAGACAGGGCATCATCTTGTTGAGCATCATGGCAGGAACAGTGGTAACACACCTATTACACAAACCAGCACAAAAAGTCATTGATTAGTTGATGGACACATATTAATCAAACTACATTTTAGAAATCAAATGCGTTTTTGTGGGTAAACATACAGTATTCCATTGCAGACAGCTTGGTGGAGACAACAGTAACAGGTGATTATCGTTAAATTACAAGCTGTGGCCCTTACTGTCCTAGCCCTAATAGCATATACATTCAATAATACGCTGCGGAAATAGCCGATCTACAAGCTCACAACTGTGAGCTTGTAGATCGGCAATTATTTTGTGACAAGATTTGGTGTAGAGGGAAAAAAGGAGGTGGCCAAGTACAGATCCCTGGGGTTTGATTGATTGATTGACGTAGTTTATTTAGAAAGACATGAGAATAGTACATGACAGTACATAACAGTACATGGAAGTACAAATTCACAATACAAGGTCTACTAAACTGGAAACCCTCATTAAGCACTAAGCTTGTTTAAGATGAGAACCCCATGCACACAAATCATGATGAAATATAAGAGGCAGGCAGATATACACACTACTATACAGAATGTCATACAATCAGCTTTCAGGTTACTGGTATGACGAGAGAAAAAATATATATATATATACAAAAGAGGAAAATGAAGGAGGGGGGGGGGGGGGGGTAGGGGGGGGTAGGTTAAGACTTAGACAGGGGCCATTTTTGAATTGCAGCCTCCTGAAGGTGTATCTTTAGGGCAGTTTTGAAAGTGAGTAGGGTTTTACACTCCTTTACTCCTTTTGGTAGGGCATTCCACATTTTTGTTGAATAGCATGAGAACGAGTTCATACCCTTAGTTGAGCCAAATCTGGGTTGAACATGATCCGTGGAGCTGCCTCTGGTGTTATGATCATGGACTGCATTAACATTTTGGAAGTATTTTGACAAATACAGGGGGATCCCAATGTTGTGGTGTATCTTGAAGACCAGGCCCATAGCAAGTTGCTGTACTCTGTCCTCAACCCTAAGCCATCCAATCCTAGCAAAATGAGCAGGGGTTAGATGGGTTCTGTGATTGAGGCCAAGAAGTAGCCTTACAAGTTTGTTTTGGGATGTTTGGAGCCTTGTTTTTAAGGCCTTGGAGGTGTTGTGATACCATGAAGTGCATGCATAATCATAATGACCTTGAATGAGGGCCCCTGCAAGAATCTTCAGAGTATTCTTACTGACTAGGCGATCAATCCTCCACAAATAGCGTGTTGTTTGGTTGACAATTTTGATCACTTTTTCTGCGTTTTTGTTACCAGAGAGGTTTGCCTCCAAGATGGAGCCCAGGTAGGTAATTTCATCCTTTCTTTGGATGACATCATCACCCACTTTGATCGTGAAACTCTCTGCCTTGCTAAGGTTAGGACTGGACCCAAAGAGGATGGATTCTGTTTTACCCAGGTGTAATGAAAGTTTGTTGTCAGAGAGCCAGATGCAGATCTTGTTGAGTTCGGAGCTGAGAGTTTTCTCAACCTGCAGCCTGTCCCTGTCCGAGACTAGCAGGGCCGAGTCATCTGCGAACAGGAACAGCTTGCAGTCGCAGGCCGATGACATGTCATTCACATATATCAGGAACAGTAAAGGTCCTAGTATACTTCCTTGTGGGACACCACAAGTCACAGGGAGGGGGGGGGACTGGGTGCCGTTTACTTCCACCACTTGCTCCCTCCCTTCCAGGTAGGATCTCATCCAGTTCACTGACGTATCATCAAAACCTATTGCTTTGAGCTTATTGATCATAATTGGGTGATTGACGGTGTCAAAGGCCTTTTGGAGGTCCAGCATGACCATGCCGCAATATTTGCCCTTGTCGACATCTTGTTTGATAGAGTCGTTCAAATAGAGAAGGCATGTGTCAGTGGAGTGGTTTGTTCTGAAGCCAGATTGGAATTTGTAGATTAGATTTTTTTCGGCAAGATACTTATCGACCTGTTCATAGACTATTTTCTCCATGACTTTCGAAATGGAGCTAAGAATAGAAATAGGGCGGTAGTTGCCAGGGTCTAATTTGTTTCCTTTTTTGTACAGAGGGGTCACCCTTGCTTTTTTTAAATCGTTAGGGACCCGTCCCTGTATGATGGAGAGGTTTATTATGTGGGTAATGATTGGAGCAATGGAGGCGGCTGAGTCTTTTAGAGATTTGGCGGGGATATTGTCGAGGCCTGTGGCTTTGTGTTGATGAAGAGCACTCAATTTTTTAAACACCTCTTCTGTTTTCACAGGGGAGAGTTTAAAATCATCTTTGCGTACACCCTGTTTTTTGTAAAATGAGTCAATATGCTCTTCACCATAGCACCCAGAGTGAGGGGGTAGTTTTTCAACCAAATCTGAGGTTATGGTCGTGAAGAATATGTTGAGGATTTTACTCACTTCATGTTTGGATGTGAAGAGAGTGTCATTCACCTTGAGGCTTATGTTTGTAAACCTGGTACCCTGGTCAAAGAAGTATAGGGTTTAAGTGGTTAACTGTCATTCTGTTGTCTAAATTGATGGCATAGATTAGAAATGAACTGTGAAGTCTAGAGTCGTACCAAAGTCCTGAGAGTTCTCTATATAGCACTGGATGACTGCTCTCTGCAGCTTGAGGCGTTTTTCTGCGGTGTCCATGTTCTCAGTTTCCTCTCCAGGGGGAAGGATGTTAGGAGTCAAGACCACAGACAGGTTAAAGATGTCCATCTTGTTCTCTGCACTCCTAGGGTAGGCACAAACAGCAACACAGAGTACAACAGTTACAATCTGAATCCATTTATTGGCTAGGGAATTTGACTTGGTGCATTGATCTCACATGAAAAAAAAAAGCAAAATCTGGAAGAATATGAAGGTATACAAAAGTAAATAATATGCATGAAAGGCAATGCTGACTTAAGTTGACGATTAATTGTCATACAAATAATTGCGATTAACGATTTAATTGTGGTTTTTGCATAGGAACATTATGAATAAAAATAATAATTAGGCTTTGTAATAAAAAATTGCACAGGGTAGATATGACAAATAACTTAAATATACAAAGAAACTAATGACACTAACACATATTACTTTCTTTTTTTTTGCAGAAATAGCTGATCTACAAACACTTTGTACGCTTGTAGATCTGCTATTTCTGCTGTTTTGGGAAAATGTTAGAAAATGTATGAACCTTTTTCAACATGGAAACGAATATGACAATTATGCAAAATAACTTGCGATTAGGCGATTATGTAATAATTGTGACAGGCCTAGTCATGTAAGAATGAGTTCAGTTCAAAATGCATTTGTCTTTATTTGATCTGCCCTCCTTCTTCAAGATCAGACAACAGTCTGTTCTTGAAGGTCAGATGGACGAAACATCATCAAATAAAGATTCAAATGCATATTATGGAGCTGGAATGTGTGGACATAATTATTTTTTATGTGTTTAATATTACATTTTTTTATCTATAAGATTAAGCCATGAAATAAAACAATTCATTAATTTAAAAAGCTGGAGAACACACTTACCTCTTGGACACACTGTGGAGGAAGTCAAAGAAGTAGCTCAGTACGCTGAGGTTTCTGTCAGGCAGTACGCAAGACAGCAGCAATGTGGCGGCGGTGCGGTCTGCCTGGCTGGTCAGCTGCTGGACTTTCAGAAAGGTCTCATGCATCTTTGTGGGCAAGACAGGTTCTGGCAGCTCTCTGAAGAACTGCTTCACCAAGTCAGCCACATGATAGGGTTCCGCCGTGGACAGACACTCCTCGCCTGCATCCAGCTTGACCTGATGAAACAATGCAAACAAGTTGTGTTTATTTATACTTCAACGGTGTCAGTAGGGCAGGGCTGTCACGATAATGCAATTTTACTTGTCAATTCATTGTCATAAAAATATTTGCGATTTAATTGTGGTTATGGTATTGAACATTGGAACATATTTTAAAAATTACATTTCCGTTTGGCTTTTAGGCTTTTTAAGCTAAAATTAGGTCGCCAAATTAAAGCAAGGGCAACGTAACCCATCACTCACCCTGATAGCTTTCCGATCAGCAATGGAACCCGTCTTTCTGAACAGACCCTCAGTGTCTACGTGCTCCAAGAGAATTGTACAGGCATCAACTAGAAACCTGAAAAAGTACACACATGAAAGGATATTAGCCAAGAAATACAACATTAACTGACATCATTTGCTGACTTTTTAAACAAGCTGTCTCCACTTACCTTGGTACGGCTCCATGTTCAGTATTATACTGAGGTAGGCTCTCCAGTGGTCGTCCGAAAAGAAAACCTTCACCTTCAGCGAGGAAAAATATGTTAAAACAGAACTTTAGATTTCACAAGACAAATGGACAAATGGATAAGGATAATTCCTTTTAACAGGACGTTCATGAAAGTCCTTGAGGGCTTGTTTCCAATGAGGGCCTGTGAGCAATTAGGGGTTAAGAGTCTTGCTCAGGGACAAATTTCATTTCATCGACACATATGCTAGCGTGGCCTGGAATCGTACCTGGGGCAACCAGGGCCTCTGGCTCCCTAGGCGGGCTCACTAACCACTCAGCTATAGCCGCCCCCAAATGATATAATCAATCACATTGATTGAATGTGCATTGTTCTCAAGCCCTCTCTTTAATGTTATCTTTAATTTGTGATGAGTGAGTGTGCTTGGAGGTCACAGCTAGGTGTAAATCTTTTTTTATTTATTTTTTATCTAATGGGTCTTAGATAGACAGTTGGGCTAAGTATCCCATCTCTGGATGTCAGTGGATGTCATTTTACAAAACAAGTCCTAAAATGTGGAGATGCACATTTTAAAATATTATAGGATAGTAGTAGCTCTGGTCCATAGCGTTAGATTAGAATGAGTTCTCCTCCTTCTAAAGAAAGCTATGGACCAGAGCTATGGCTGCTAGTATAGTAATATAGTAGACGGCTATAGTACGGTTCCTGATAGGAAACCAGCAGCTCTGCTCAAAACCAGCAGTAGGGGGGAATCCTAGCCCTGAAACATGACTGTCATGTCGTGACAGACTAGCGTCACGTGAACCATGGCTGGGGGAATCCTAGCTCTGGTCCATAGCGTTAGAAGGAGTTCTCCTTAACGCTATGTTACTTTCGAGCCGTTGCCAACACACCCACGGTAGAGCAGGCTGTGCAGCCTCTCGTCTGTAGTCAAAATAAAAAATACACTTTCGCTACTAACCAAAACAAAGACAGTTTAAAAATGTTGAAAGCCTACTTTCCTTAGTGGAGACACTCGGAGCCCCCCTAACACGTCTAAAATACACTTTTTGACGAGAGAAGCAAATATTTCACCGGAAGGAAAAAACGTTGTCAATAGAACAATTCCATTGACCAGATCTGTAGGGGGCGCAGTGGAGTACCTAAAATGTTTTTCCTTCCGGCGAAATATTAACTTTTCTGGCCAAAAGGTGTATTTTAGACGTTAGGTGGGGCGCTACGAGTGTCCCCACTAAGGAAAGTAGGCTTTCGACATCTTAAAACCGTCTTTTTTACTGAACAGCGAAAGTCTATTTTGTATATTTACTACAGACGAGAGGCAGCGCAGCGCAGCCTGTGTTGGCAACGGTTCAAAAGTAACATAGCGTTCAGGAGAACTCCTTCTAACGCTATGGACCAGAGCTAGGGGGAACCCATGTACCTTTCGTTCAGTTGATTTTCAAAATGAAATGGAAAAATTAATCAACTGAATTCCAGATTTGTTAAAAACTCAACATGCAATCAGTAGTACCAGCCCCCGACACGACGTGACAAAATGACACATCAAGTAATGACAACCATGTTCTTCTAGTCACTCACCTGGTTCTTGGTAGATCTAGTCTTGGCCAGTTTGGCTTTCTTCCAATTAGTATTAATTCCGTAGGCGGTTTGGAGCTGTTCTACAGCTAGCCCACGTTCCAACTTGGACAGACACATTTTAATATGTATTATTACTAATAATAACGGCTAAAAACAATCCTCTGGTCGGACTCAGACTTCAGTTCAGTGTTCTGCTCTCAGCTGATGTAGTCCTTGTGTCTTGTGTGAGACGTTGATCTGGCATCAGTTGATAAGTACCGCTCTATGCATTATGGGAGACGTCAGAGTTGCAGTTTAAAAATAAACATCGCGTCAACGGCAGATCTACAAACTCACAGCGCGTTGCAAGTGAGACGCATCGCGAGTTTGTAGATCTGCTCTCGTCCGATCTCGCGGCACGTGAGAGGGCGGTTACCGTTTTGACTGGCCAATCACAGCGGGTCTTCAACACGTGACTGTGACGTATGACTGAGAACAGGTGTCTGAGATGATCATATGATGATGCTCTAACGTGCATCCTTCAGTCTGTCACTTCATCACTGATAGACGGACGTGTGTTGTTGAGACCTTCTGACACAAGCAAACCGTTGACAGACTACTGAGACTACCAACTTCTAACTTCTTCACTTGAACACCAACGACGTTACTTGAGACCATGGAGATGGTATGTTAACATCTTTATTAATACAATATGGAGGCTGTGAATGTGTTATAATGTTATTTAGAGCACGTCGTTTAAGACGGTTTGTTTAGGCCCGGCCTGTCTGGTAAAGGCTAATTTGAACGTTAGTTAGCTGTAGCTAGCGCTTGTTAGCATTTTTTTCGTTCGATGTCGTATGTGGTTCTCAAACTTTTTCATGTCAAGGACCCCCAAATTCACATTTATTCGCCCGCGGACCCCCATTTGAAAAGATATGTCAGGGACCCCCATAAGAGAATTTTTTTACGGCTCTAGCAGTGATTCTCAACCGTTTTAATTTCAAGGACCCCCAGTTTGAAATGCATCCGTTAGGCTACGGACCCCCATGTAATGACATTTATATCTCTGGGACCCCAATTTATATTGTAAAATCAATGTTAATTTAACAAATGGACGTGTACAAATGGAGCCGTTAGGGTCCATTTGGTTCCATTTGTACACTGTCTGAGTTACAGAACCATAAGGGTTCATTTGGTTACTATCTATCATTTAGCTGGGGACCCCGTGGAACTCTCAAGGACCCCTGGGTGTCCCCGGACCCCACTTTGAGAACCACTGTACAGGATTAATTTACTTTGCACTTTTTTCGAGTCGCTGTGCCTGTGGATACATTATGAGCGTCTGCTAAATGCCTTCATGTAAATTGTAATAATGGGAGTCGTTTTAAATAGTCCTGCGACTCCTGCATTTTTCAAACGAGTTGCTGTTCGTTCCATAGGCCTATTACTGTGTTAATTTTACTCTGACTGTACACATTTAGCCAAATGGAGTGGTTCAAATATTATGTACCCAAATGTTAACGGTTACATTCGCTGACTCTCTACTTACAAACGGCCATTTAACACTGAGGATGTTACTGTTTAAATCAGTTCTTCTCAAACTTTTTTTTGTCAACGACCCCCAAATTAATGTCTTTGGCTACGAACCCCCCATCTGAAAATATTTTGTGACAAGGAGGGATCCCTAATTCCCCATACAAGATTTGTGTTGTTAAAATAGTTTTTTTTAAAATAGTTGATCTACATGCTCACCACGCGTCGCACCGTGACACATTGTGAGCTTGTACATCGGCTATTTTAATAAGCTGATGTCATGGTTAAAGTGGTTAAACTGATTTTGATACTATATTGTGCTGGGGACCATAAACAGTATAATCATTCACGGACAAATGAACACTGAGGATTTGACTGTGTAAATATGAAATAAATAACTGTATTATCTTCCATCCATACATCTTCAACCGCTTATCTGGAGTCTGGTTGAGGGGGCAACAGCTCCAGCAGCAGAGAGTTCCAGACTTTCCTTTCATTAGCAACATTAGCCATTTCATCCTGGGGTTTCCTAAGGTGTTCCAAGGCCAGCGTGGGGATATCTGGTTCTCGGCCTTCTCCCAGTGGGACGTTCCCAGAGGAGCACCCTTGGGAGAGAGGAAGCGTCCGTACGAGATGCCTGAACCTTTTCCACGTTAAGGAGCAGTGGCTCCTGGCTAAGTTTCATTTATCAATTTTTCAAATCAATTGTTTAAATCACTTGATCATACTGCAGCGTTACACAGAAGTATCTAAAATAGCAGATCTACAATCGAGCTTGTCGATCTGCTATTTTTGAATTCTAATCCGCAAAACAAGTATCAATTTTAGACGTTTCCACTCGACAGAGACGATATATGCAATGGCCTTCTATTTCTTGTACTTCAATGTATGAAGTATAAGCTTAATTTACAAATGTCGACATTTTCTCCCACAGAATGCTGCAGCTGCCAGCTTCACCTGGACTTCTGCCCTGATCCAGGACCCCAACAACCCCCGGAACACCAGGGTGGTTCTGAAGAGGGTTTTGACCGAGCGCCTTCAAGTAAGTACATCCTTACTACCACTCTACTACAATCATTACATTTTAGTTACTACTTTGTTGATTTAGATTATTACAAAATAATCCCTATTCTATATTTTGTACATAAAAAAATAGCCGAATTACAAGCTCACAGTGAGTTTGAGCTTGTAGACTGCCTATTTTTGGAAGTCTATAAGCAGAGACTTGAAGAAAGCATCCACGAGTTTATCTGTAGAAAGAAACATTACACAAAAAAACGCTATTATTTAAAAACCAAATTCAATGGACTTCAATTTCCTGCAGTTACATTTATTGAAGGAAATTAGCTCAAGTTACCAATGTATGCATTTCCTCACACAGGACGCTCAATACAACTGGATGTGCACCGTGGTCGATGACCAGAATCCCAGGGCGATACTGAGGAGGGTGCTAGTGAAGGATGCCTCACCGGGAGAAGCACCCACTCAGCCACAGGTGAGTTGGTTTCCGTGTTTGAGCGACGATTCAGACTCGGAAACTGACTCCTCTGTTTCTCCTCCCCCACAGGTCACCACCAGGAAGAGGGTTACCGTTGCCAAGAAGAAGCGAGGAACTGGATCTGGTTGGTTCAAGTATGTCGATTTTTGGTCACTTATTCTCATGGTTTTGTTATTTTAATACATTTGTTTTTCTTGACCACAAATGTTTAAGAATGTTATTTAGATACTATAGCATGTTGTATAGACCAGTGGTTCCCAAACTGGGGGTCGGGACCCCGATTATGTGCAACATTGTTTTCTCACTCAACAGTAAACAAACGAACATGCAGTATAAATGTATACAGGGTATCTGCACGTTTCTATTTAATGACTTTTAAGACCTTTCTAATACGAAATTGGCCAAATTGTCAAATATTACGTAAGAAAGAGGCAAACATTGTGAAAATAACCGATCTACAAGCTCACAGTGAGCTTATAGTTCGGCTATTTTCACAATGTTTATCTGTGGAACCTAGTCAAACTAAATGTATACTGCTTACAAACTACTGAAAAGTTTGGGAACCCTTGGTGTACACAGATGCTAGGTTCATTGTTTACCTGGAATCCTAGTTTCTTTGAGGCACTACATTGTTCTCGCTGCACTCTATTTATGTGACCTTGTTGTTTATTGACTGGAGTTCATTCTCACACTTTTTGCAGGAGTATGCAAAGCTTCCTCGGGCAGAAACATATCTCTCAAAACACGGGCAACAACACGAGGCCAAAAGGAATCTGCAAAGATAAGTCCTGCAAAGGAGACTGCGGCCAAGAAGTAGCCTGCAAAGGCGAAAGGCCCCTAGCCAAACACCACCTTCTGGTAAGTACACCTTTACTACAGATCTCTACAATAGAGAAATAAAGTGAAATTAATTAATTGATAAATACATCAGTTACATGGTTTAGTCTAGTTAGACCAGTCATCCATCTTTGAAGAAAATTAAAGGGACTTTTTGGGGGGAAATTAAAATGACTTTTTCTATGAATTACACACCCCATGGAGACTTCAATTCAATGGAGATTTATTTGTTTTTGTCGCATGCCTAAGCCAATAATTTGATGACCGGCGGCGGCTCCGGTAGGAGACTCAAAGTGTCAACATTGGACACAATACATTAGCATCTTTCCGCCAGTCATCAAATGATTGGCTTAGGAATGCGACTAAAACAAAAAAATCTCCACGAATTCAAGGCTTCATGGGGTGTGTAATTCATAGAAAATAAGTCATTTTTTGGGTGAACTATCCCTTAAGGTTGCATTTTCTTACTATTGATTGGAGTTGGTTCTTGATCTCATAGAAGTCCAAGAGTTGAGCTAAACTAGGCTAAGCTCACACTCAACAAATCTTTAACCAACCCTACGTTGTTGACTGGAGTTAGGGGTCCGTACTTTCCCCCCTCGTTTTTTCCCTCTGCGCTAAATCTCTTGGCCAAAAATAGCCAATCTACAAGTTCCCAACGCAATGCGTTGTGAGCATGTACAATTTCTATTTTTGCCGAATGCTTGCCCCAATCGCTATTTGTTGTGTTTCTGAATTTAGTTCATATGGTTACGAGAGCAACCATATGACTTGGAAAAAAGTATCCATGAGTTTGTCTGTAATTGTGAAATAGTTAAAAACAGTGTTGCCTGTTGAATTAAAGTGATTGGCCAGTGATGTGGCGTGCGTGTACATTTAACTCCACTTAAAACTATGTCTGAAGTTTATTTAGTTTAATTTATGAAGGAAATCAGCTCAAGTTACAAATCACTACATTTTCTCCAACAGATCGACGAAGATTACTTCTCCAACAGAAGGACATGCATCGTGATCGATGCTCCCTGTCCCAGCAACCGCAGGATGGTTCGGAGGAAGGTGAGTTGGCAAAATGTTCATATAGTAAGTTTACCATAAGTAACATAGTTACTAGTTACATTGTACACAAATGATGTATTCCAACAATGTGTAAATCACAAAATGTTCTAATTTGTTATTCATTTTATAACCACAACTCAAAATGTTTTCATTTTAATTTCTTTAATGAGGGAGCTTACCGCCATCAAAACGGAGCTTAATTTTAAGTCTTTTGTACAATATGTACGTATTGTTAAGCTCCCTCCTTGATGAAATTAAAATAAATTACAATATTGTGATTAAATGTTGAGTTGTAGTTATCAAATGAATAATTATTTAGAACGTTTCGTGACTTACATTGTTTGAATACATATGTAACTAGTCAAGACGGCAAGATTTAGTCTATGTATGCTTTATTCATGTGGTTTTAATTAGCCAGATATTTACATATTGTAGTTGAGAAAGGGCTGGACAGAGATACTAACACTGTTGTTTCTTCTCCATGCACAGAGACCATCTTCTGCCTGTGTCGTGCCAGTGAAGGATGCTTCACCGGGAGAACCACCCAAACAGGTGAGTTGGTTTCCGTGTTTGAGCGACGATTCAGACTCGGAAACTGACTCCTCTGTTTCTCCTCCCCCACAGGTCACCACCAGGAAGAGGGTTACCGTTGCCAAGAAGAAGCGAGGAACTGGATCTGGTTGGTTCAAGTATGTCGATTTTTGGTCACTTATTCTCATGGTTTTGTTATTTTAATACATTTGTTTTTCTTGACCACAAATGTTTAAGAATGTTATTTAGATACTATAGCATGTTGTATAGACCAGTGGTTCCCAAACTGGGGGTCGGGACCCCGATTATGTGCAACATTGTTTTCTCACTCAACAGTAAACAAACGAACATGCAGTATAAATGTATACAGGGTATCTGCACGTTTCTATTTAATGACTTTTAAGACCTTTCTAATACGAAATTGGCCAAATTGTCAAATATTACGTAAGAAAGAGGCAAACATTGTGAAAATAACCGATCTACAAGCTCACAACGCCTCGCACTGCGAGGCGTTGTGAGCTTATAGTTCGGCTATTTTCACAATGTTTATCTGTGGAACCTAGTCAAACTAAATGTATACTGCTTACAAACTACTGAAAAGTTTGGGAACCCTTGGTGTACACAGATGCTAGGTTCATTGTTTACCTGGAATCCTAGTTTCTTTGAGGCACTACATTGTTCTCGCTGCACTCTATTTATGTGACCTTGTTGTTTATTGACTGGAGTTCATTCTCACACTTTTTGCAGGAGTATGCAAAGCTTCCTCGGGCAGAAACATATCTCTCAAAACACGGGCAACAACACGAGGCCAAAAGGAATCTGCAAAGATAAGTCCTGCAAAGGAGACTGCGGCCAAGAAGTAGCCTGCAAAGGCGAAAGGCCCCTAGCCAAACACCACCTTCTGGTAAGTACACCTTTACTACAGATCTCTACAATAGAGAAATAAAGTGAAATTGATAAATACATCAGTTACATGGTTTAGTCTAGTTAGACCAGTCATCCATCTTTGAAGAAAATTAAAGGGACTTTTTGGGGGGAAATTAAAATGACTTTTTCTATGAATTACACACCCCATGGAGACTTCAATTCAATGGAGATTTATTTGTTTTTGTCGCATGCCTAAGCCAATAATTTGATGACCGGCGGCGGCTCCGGTAGGAGACTCAAAGTGTCAACATTGGACACAATACATTAGCATCTTTCCGCCAGTCATCAAATTATTGGCTTAGAAATGCGACTAAAACAAAAAAATCTCCACGAATTCAAGGCTTCATGGGGTGTGTAATTCATAGAAAATAAGTCATTTTTTGGGTGAACTATCCATTAAGGTTGCATTTTCTTACTATTGATTGGAGTTGGTTCTTGATCTCATAGAAGTCCAAGAGTTGAGCTAAACTAGGCTAAGCTCACACTCAACAAATCTTTAACCAACCCTACGTTGTTGACTGGAGTTAGGGGTCCGTACTTTCCCCCCTCGTTTTTTCCCTCTGCGCTAAATCTCTTGGCCAAAAATAGCCAATCTACAAGTTCCCAACGCAATGCGTTGTGAGCATGTACAATTTCTATTTTTGCCGAATGCTTGCCCCAATCGCTATTTGTTGTGTTTCTGAATTTAGTTCATATGGTTACGAGAGCAACCATATGACTTGGAAAAAAGTATCCATGAGTTTGTCTGTAATTGTGAAATAGTTAAAAACAGTGTTGCCTGTTGAATTAAAGTGATTGGCCAGTGATGTGGCGTGCGTGTACATTTAACTCCACTTAAAACTATGTCTGAAGTTTATTTAGTTTAATTTATGAAGGAAATCAGCTCAAGTTACAAATCACTACATTTTCTCCAACAGATCGACGAAGATTACTTCTCCAACAGAAGGACATGCATCGTGATCGATGCTCCCTGTCCCAGCAACCGCAGGATGGTTCGGAGGAAGGTGAGTTGGCAAAATGTTCATATAGTAAGTTTACCATAAGTAACATAGTTACTAGTTACATTGTACACAAATGATGTATTCCAACTATGTGTAAATCACAAAATGTTCTAATTTGTTATTCATTTTATAACCACAACTCAAAATGTTTTCATTTTAATTTCTTTAATGAGGGAGCTTACCGCCATCAAAACGGAGCTTAATTTTAAGTCTTTTGTACAATATGTTCGTATTGTTAAGCTCCCTCCTTGATGAAATTAAAATAAATTACAATATTGTGATTAAATGTTGAGTTGTAGTTATCAAATGAATAATTATTTAGAACGTTTCGTGACTTACATTGTTTGAATACATATGTAACTAGTCAAGACGGCAAGATTTAGTCTATGTATGCTTTATTCATGTGGTTTTAATTAGCCAGATATTTACATATTGTAGTTGAGAAAGGGCTGGACAGAGATACTAACACTGTTGTTTCTTCTCCATGCACAGAGACCATCTTCTGCCTGTGTCGTGCCAGTGAAGGATGCTTCACCGGGAGAACCACCCAAACAGGTGAGTTGGTTTCCGTGTTTGACCGATGATTCAGACATGGAAACTGACTCCTCTGTTTCTCCTCCCCCACAGGTCACCACCAGGAAGAGGGTCCCAACAACCGCAGGATGATCCGGAGGAAGGTGGGTTGGCAAAACGTTCATATAGTAACTTCACCTTAAGTAACATAGTTACTAGTTATATTGTACACAAATTATGTATTCAAACAATGTGTAAATCACCAATGTTCTAATTTGTTATTCACTACAACTCGAGATTAAATTGCGAAATATAAATTGTTTTTATATTTTAATATTATCCTTGTTTTTATATTTAATTTCATTAAGGACGTATACAAGCACCAAACAGAGCTTAATTTTAACTACCCCCAAATCATTATGTGATAGCCATACATCTGCACAAGTCTTATGTACATATTGGTAAGCTCCCACCTTGATGAAATTAAAATAAATAAAAACAAGGATACAATGTTGTGAAATAAATGTTGTGTTGCAGTTACCAAATGGATAACTATTTATTTATTTTGTGACTTCCATTGTTTGAATACGTAATATGTAACTATCTTAGTTATGGCGATGTATGCTTACTCTATGTATGCTTTATTCATGTGGTTTTAATTAGCAAGATATTTACGTATTGTAGTCGAGAAAGGGCTGGACATTGATAATAACACCTGTGTTTCTTCTCCATGCACAGAGACCATCTTCTGCTTGCATCGCCAGATTCGCCACCAAGAGACCTCGACTCTGCCAACGATGAAGAGTAGTCTGCCTCCAGAATCTCCAACTACCTACCTAATCTCCGAACTTCAGGAATTTTCAGCCACACTGGACTGTTTTACTTGAGTAGTGTACTCAAGTAAATTTTTTGGAGTAGTTTTAGTTTTTATTTGCCAGAACTTTCACTCCACTACATTCCAATTTTTTTTCATTTTACAGTACCTTTATATTTCTAGGAAGCAATCATACAAAAATGTATTATGAATTAACGATTTATGCCCTTTTTCAAATCTTAGTGAAAATAGCTGATCCACAAGCTCACGCTTTTGATCTGCTATTTTCACTATTTCTGAAAATGTATTTTTTTGGTTTCTTTTAATTATTTTGGGGAGATGTTATATATATATTTAAATGCAGCCACGCTTTGGTATTAAAAAGAGAATGTACTTTGTAATTTGCACTTTTGTATACCGGTACTTGAGTATTTACTTCAGTACACAGGTTAGATATTTCGGCTCTTATCGGACACCACTGCGAGATGGGTCCTAGTCTTAGACAACCATTCACCCTTTCCTTTGAGTAGTTTTATTTTACAGTAATGCTTTCATATTTTGTTTTAAATAAACTTCAACAGTATAGTCATGATGTTTTGTACAGAAAGTATGCTTTCATGATCTTTTGTTTGTAAATAGTAAAGTGTTGTTTTGCAAATTGAGTATTATTAAATATTTTGTTTGAAGAAATCTGTAAATAATAGTGTTATATTGTACTTTGACTATGGTTTGAACTTTTATTTCTTACATTAAGTGTTTTATTTTATACATCAATGTTTTCTTTAAAATAAACCATAACAGTTGTAGTGTTTGTAAAGTTTGTTAAGTTGTATTTATTGTTTTATGTTTTTAAGTAGCAGTTTAAGTTTGTTATTGCTTGTGTAATAAATAATGCATTTTATATGATAATCATATATCAAGCTTCATCTCTTTATTTTCTTCTCTTTGGCTTTAGTGTTGAAATATAAGATATGCAAAGCTCTTCATTCCTGTAACTGAAGATTGGCGATATCAAGTGTAGAAAAATATCTGTCTGAGATTTGGAAAAGTTTTATTTCAGGCTTGAGGTTTGACTGACACAAAACAACTAACCGTACTGCCTCCATGCAGGTATGGGAGTGAAATAGTGGAATAGACTACATGTTACAAATTAAATGAATACGTTAATGTGAGGTTTTGAAGCAGAAATGTGAAGGTCAAGCAGCCACAACACCACTGGAGGTAGAGTAGATGTGTCCAGAAGACAATCCAGGCATAGAATGGTCATTGGTCCTCATACTATTTTGCCCCTTTCTTGGCCTGTAAGATAATTAAGATTGATATATTTTCAGATATAATGAACAACTTGTGGACATGGACCAATGAATCTACTGGCCTTAATACTTACTGCATTTGCAAAGCAACTTTTCAGTGCCTCAAATTCCTTGGCACACATTCCTCTTCAGCTCCTCTCTGCCTGTAGTTGTGGCTCCTACGCACTTCCCATAAGCCGTTGCCTAGTGACATGATGAGAATGATTGTACTTCATTGATACCCAAATAGAAAATTCACGCTGTCATCAGCTTAACAGAGAAACAACTAAAGGGACAGCCACCAATCCTAAAACAATTTAGGCATTTAGCAGACGCTCTTAATCCAGAACGATTTACAGTGAGCAAGGAGAACACAAGGTAATACATCAAGTGCATAGAAATAGGGGTCGGCAACCTGAAGTGCCATGTTTTAATTTTCTTGATAGTCAGTGTGCCATATCAACATTAAGTTTAATTATGACATCACATCAAAATTAAATATTTCCAACTGATTTTGATTGTCCATAGGCTATACATAACAACCTTAATTTTTTTCTTATTCTTTAGAAATATTTTTTTCAAATCAGGATGTAATATGATCATTAGACTGATAGACTCAGAGCAATAACCCACCTATATCTCCCAGACTCCCTCCCCAGTCAGAGTTAGGAGTTTGAATGAATGTAGAATGATGCACAGGATGTAATTTGATTTGAATTTTAGATGTGAGGGGACTTAACTGACTGAACCTTTTTATATCTAAAAGAAAAATCCTCTCTCACACACTTGCCAGTGTATTTGCCAGTGATCACCCTCCCCTGTGCCAATGTTGGCAACCGTGCCTAAGGTTGCCTACCGCTGGCATAGAGCTTGTAGTGGACTGATAGTTTATGCAGTGATACTGCAGTTGGATTTTATTATTGACCTTGTGTTGTGATGAGCTACTTAAAATTTGTTAAATATTTTTGTCATCAACTTTGTTTATTTTTTGTTGAATGACGGCTTTTGTATTGTAGGTTATTATAATTTTTGTTTATATTTGTTATTTTGTTTCAAGCTCTATTCTGCTCGGATGCCTATGCATTGATTGTAATTATATTGTCACGAAATAATAACTTTCAAACTGGTGAATGACAAGGTAGGCTATTCCGCAAGAACATGTAATCAACTCCAAAATACAAAATGATTTGCCCACGACTTTTAAAGAGCGGTATTCCTTTTTACATTCCATTTACGATGGATAATAAATAAAATAGGCCTACCAGAGTGGTGCATATATAATACGGGCAGCGGCGCGCAGTTACCCGCAAACCTGCTCCCTTTCTTGCCTACAAACATCCCTGGAGGCAGAAGACCATCGAAAACGATGGTCTTATAACCCATGGATTTCACTATGTATCCTTCCACGGGTACTAGAATAAGTGATAAGTCTGATAAAATATGGTTTCATTTAGTAATTGTTACTTATATTATAAAACTCAGGTATTAATATATAAAATTTCTGACATCAATGTGTGCACATTTTCATTAAAGTAAATATTATAAACATTACGCGGAGTGATCTAGTAGCTTTCCAGTGGCTCTATGTGGTGAATGCTCAGCGGCGGCTAGTGTTGCCATGTCCGCTCATTATACGCGACGTTGGGATTGTTTTTCTGTAAAGTTGCAACATTGGTAGTTGCGGGTTGCGGTTTTATGGGTTGTTTCTAAAGTAGTTGCTTATTTCGACTCGTTTCCTAATGTTATTTGAACCAGTGGTTCTCAAACATTTTCATGTCAAGGACCCAAATTAATATATATATATTTGTGTAGACCGGCCAACCTTCTGAAAATATTTTGTGCCAGAGACTCCCATACAAGATTTTGTGGATAGGAAAATATTCCAACATTTTTTTTTGAAAATAGCAGACCTATAGGCTCACAACGCGTCGCATTGTGACGCGTTGTGAGCTTGTAGATTGGCTATTTAAATAGCCAACGTATATGGGTTAGTCGTGGTTGCTTCTTTAGGGCTTGTTTTCATAGACCTGGTTGCTTATTTCTGCCATACAACCTGGCGACACCGCTCAGCGGCGGCAGCGCGGCGATTGACACAGACAGTTTCATCCTGTCGGTGGGACTAGGTAAGTCTGAATGGGATGCGTATTATTACGAAGTTAAGCTTTAAATATAACGTCTGTTAATGGGTTACAGTCCCTTTTGCATGCATTAAAAGTATGAAAAATATTTCTACTGAGAAAAAGGTAATTTTACATTTTTTTATTCTATTTTACTTTTTCATTTAAACTGAGTTTTTGGGGGTTGGCTGCTCGAGCGCTTTCTTTCTTTTGGGAGATGCTAGCTCGTTAGCTTAGCTACGGTGCTAATTCTCGGGTGTTTGGGACAAGAGCTAATTGTCCCTGGTTTGTTTTGCTCCGAAGAGTGCACTGTCGCCTATTTATATGAACCGCAGACATCGGCAAGGCCAGCTTTTGAAGTTAGGAATGCAGTTATTTAAGTGATATTCTGCAGCGTGTTTCTGGACAAAATGTGCTAGCTGATGCTCTGAGCATCATAAGCAGTGATGTCATAATCAAGCGCCATCATTCGCCCGAGCGGCATGTGTTTGTTGTCGCATTTGTAGTGTTTACAAAACACAAAGGTAGTGTATTAGATGGCATGTTATTTAGACAGATGCCAGGTCATTTGTAGTCCTCGCATACTATAGAGTGTATAGTTTCAATGTACAGATTATTGATCTTTTTTGATATGATACAGTTTAGACCCATGAATTGAATGAAACTGAAACTTACAGGACCCCAATGGAAGCTGGCCATAGTGCTTTCTTGGGTTCAATCCTTTTAGAATTGTATTTGTATTAAACTGCACTTTCTGTGCTTTTTTTTGCCACACTGTTAATAAAGTATTCAATCAATTAGACTCATGATAGGTTCTCTTGGTTTACCTATGATCCTAGATTACTTTTTGTGCATTTGATGTATTACCTCATCTATTACCTCGCTCTGGATTAAGAGCGTCTGCTAAATGCCTACATTGTAGTGTGTGTGAGTTATATATTGTTTACTTAAAATAGCTCTATATTCTGATCATGGCTGTAGTGTTTGTTAAGTAACTGAAAGTGAAAATAGCCGAGCTTGAGCTGCTATTTTCACTACTTTTGTGTGGCACTGTTGTATGATGAGGTAGGTAGAGCATTAATGTACGAAAAAGGAATGCCTTATCTCCATAAAATATGGAGATAAGACCGTAAGAGGGTTCTGCTCAACAGCAATATCGTACAGGTTCTGTCCGACAGCGACGTCATACAGGATAGCCAGGATAAACGTGAAATTTGAAGTGATGACACAAAAAAATTAGCTGACCAAATTGAAACTGCAACGATGTAACATTGAAGCTGATAAATTGGTACTCTCTCCTGATTGGTTGAAATTGGCAACCCATCTGAAAATGTATTTTCTGTTTATTAAAGAGCTAGAGAGATGGGGAGACCAGTACTGAACAAACACTAATTTTTTGAAATGCTTACTGTCAGAATATAGAGCTTTGACCTTTTCACAAAAAACGTTTTGTTTAAACTAATATCTGCGAGTACCCTGCTATAACATTGATAAAAATGTACGCTCTTGTCTTTAGAGATATGCATAATAAAATGGCATCTGTAAGTGTTTCCCATGTCAAATTATTTTTTTCTCTTCCTCGTGTGCAGTGTTTATGAAATTCTTGTGAGACTGGTGCAGACTACTGTCTGCCCCCTGCCCCATCGCAGCCATGTCTCTCCCAGCTGGCACCATGGCCTTTGTGCCCACCCCTAGTCCCACCGTGGTGGACCAAACCACGCTGATGAAGAAGTACCTGCAGTTCGTGGCAGCGCTCACGGACACTAACACACGTGAGTTCGTAGATTTTAACATGTGCTTCTAAATAGGTGCCGTGCTAATGTTTTTGGAGTAGAATGAGGTAGAGTTGCCAACCGTCCCTTGAAATTGGGGAACTAAGAGACTTCATTGAACTGATAAGGGACACAAGGCTTTGTTCCTTATTTTGTGAATACACACATCTTACAAGTTCAAACAGCTCATATGCATATACTATAATACAGGTTGTAACCACTTAAACGGTTACCCTCGAGAGATTCTGTTCAGGTGACTTCTATTGACAGCTACATGTTGCAGTGTTATGAACTTTGAAATCCTTTATTCCCAATGTATGAGTTGAAATGAACAACTTCAGCCCTATATACACTGAGATGTATTTTGAGCTTGTAGATCACCTGAGATTTGGAGGTTGGGGTTCGATCCTCAGCTGGGTCATACCAAAGACTCTTAAATGGGACCCAATGCCACCCTGCTTGGCACTCGGCATCAAAGGTTGGATTGGGGGAAAAGTCCCTGCAACATACTAGCGTCATGTCCAGGGGGTGTACTTGTACATCAAGCTGCCTAACCCTACAGAAACAGGCTCCTGCCCTACAGGCCTCATGGCTCGGCAAGGCTTACTTAGTTATAAAAGTACTGACCTTTTATATTGTGTAAAATTGGTGAATTGAGTAGAGTCGACTCGACAATATGAAAGTGTAAGATAAATAATTCTTAAATCTGTCATGTTGTCTAACCCGATTGACACTATCTTGGTGTGATTCATCTGTATTGGTATTGTCAATAGCATAGATCCACATTTGCATTATTGGTCTTCAGACTTGCACGAGATAGTTATGTACCCATGGACGTTTTTGTGTGTTTGCACTGACTATTTTTTACATTAGTCTCTTTCACGCATGCACACACTCACTAAATGCTATCACTAAATGCTAAAATCTGTATTCTGTAATCTGCACAAACGCACCACAATCTGTTCTCAATAGGAATGTCTAGTTTCTGGATATGTGTAGCTATGCTCAGCAGGGGGCAATGTGATGAGAGCGATACGCTTTAGTCCAGATGAAAGGTACATGTGTGTGTGTGTGTGTGTGTGTGTGTGTGAGAGTGAGTGTCAGTGTGTGTCTGTCTTGGATGGATGTACCTTTCAATCAATCTGGTCGGTGAAAGTAAAACTGATAAGATCTGAGAGCCCCCCCCCACTGCTGAGCAAAGCAAGGTTGCCAGGAACATTGGAGCCGTATCATTAGCTGTGATGATTAACGAGTGCGCTTCTTGTCCTTCAACATCCAGCCGACGAGACCAAGCTGAAGATGATGCAGGAGGTCAGCGAGAACTTTGAGGTGAGTTTGATGAATAGTTCTCTCTCCCCACCCTGTAATGGCAGACGAGTCATTTTTCATTAATCTCCACCAGAGTTTGATCGCAATGATGGATCTCTAAGCGTTGATAAATCTGAGTGTTGTATGGAGACCGGTTCTTTAAAGGTTACCTGACAGCGTTGTGAAAGCCAATGAAAATGAGGAAGAGGTTGTATGGTGGTAGATCAAAGTAACCCCAGGCAGCGCGATGTGAAGATGACAGTGAATATTCAGTATTTGTCGCTGCGACCTTGGCAGGTAGTATAAGCTACCCTGTCAGTCAGTCTGTTCAAGACTTTAAAGCGCTGCCATAATGCAGAAGCATAGTTGGATATCCATGTGTCCTGATAGAATGACTGTCCCGTGAAGCGACCAAAACACCACTGCATAGTAGTAGCCAACTAGTGCCCTAGCACCTGCTCGACTGCCTTTACAGGACAGCCCAAACACTTTCTGATCCGATTTTATAAAAAAAAATGAATTGACAGTGAGAACTGACTATATTGAGTTCATTTGAGAGGGACTATTTAATTTTTTTTAACTAAAATATAATTCTGATGCATTCTGCCAATTAAATTGAACTGCAAATTTCAGTTGCAAACCAAGAGCTGGTTGCAGCATATCACGGATTTACATGGTCGTTTCAAAGTATGGAAAAGTACATTTAGCAATTTCCTGTTGATTTACCTTACTTGATCTTTGAATGTACTGTGTACACTGTGTTAACATGTTTCCATAGACCAGACAATATGCAATATGTGACGTGCATTGCTGAATAAACCCAATTGCATTTCTTTGGTCAATTCCCCCATTTTCAGAATGTGACGTCATCGCCCCAGTACTCCACCTTCTTGGAACATATTATCCCTCGCTTCCTCACCTTCCTACAGGATGGAGAAGTGCAGTTCTTGCAGGAGAAACCCACACAGGTAGGCGTGGTAAAGCCAAACATTACAATGGACATCTTGGGCATTTCTTGCTGACGCCCATTATTCAGGACAAATAATAATAATAATAATAATAAACTTTATTTGTATAGCACCTTTCATGACATGAAATGCAGCTCAAAGTGCTTTACAGAGCAAGAATACAATTACAGTTAGAACCAATTTAACAATAAAGCAAACAAAAATAAAATAAAATAAAATAAAAGCAGTAAAATGCAGTAAAATGCAGTGGCCCTCGCCACTACACAACTACAACACAAATGGATATAACTTAAATGTAGTGGCCACTGTCCTCTACAACACAGCTAAAGAAATATCCACACTTCACACAATTGCCAATATTACATGTGTACCTTGTGTACCTTAGTAATATATCTTCACACAATTGTCAATATTACACCTTAGTAATATATTTTCACCATGTTTACCACGTGTGGACTAGCCCAGGGGATCTGCTAACTTATCACATCCAAACCACACACCGTACACCCCTGAGAATGATATCGGGGTTATACAAGATTATATAAGATAAATAACAGCCTCAGGTTCTTTATCAACCCCTAGACCAGCGGTTCTCAAACTATGGGTCGCGACCCAAAGTGGGGGCGCGGGAAGGTGCCGATGGCATTGGCAGCCAAAAAAAAAAGATTTTTTTTCATCAAGAAAAAAATTGAGGTTTTTGTGACCAACATGAAGAGGACGGCCACTTGATTCCTCATACACACACAGCTCCGCCTCTTAACACCGAACAAGCAGCAACACACACACAAGCCCATGCAGAGACTGAGGCACACAAACTGCTTAGCGGTCTGTTCATAAACTATTTACTTAGCAATCATGTTCAATATGAGCGGGTGGCTTAAAAGAACCATTTTGGGTGTTTTACTCGAGAGTGAGAGGGTACAAATGCATGGACCACGGGTCCATTTGGGTTCCATCTGTACCCTTGTGGAGTTAAATTACGGATCGCAATGTAACATTACCGAGACGAGCGCGGGGAGATCATTCTCACAAACAGACGACCAGTTATCAACAGCTGCCGGGATGGTGTAAAACGCCACAGTCGGTAGCCAAAGTACTTGATCCAGCTCTCAATACAATTGAGAGCTGGATCAAGAAACTCTGGTGGTTCTAGCAACATATCTTGACTGAATGCTTCAGTTTGCGAATGTGTGTACAGAACCACTTCCATAGCTTTTATTGACATAGTAGCGTTTTAGTGGGGGGAGGCACGTTCCCTCATAATATGGGGTCGTGGTATAAAAAAGTTTCAGTTATCAAGCTATATATAACCAGAATGTTTTGAAGAGATATAAAAATGAATGAGAGATCGTTTTAGAAACTAGCCCATGGTATATTGCTAAGTATTGTTTTGTGCTTTGCAGCAATTGAGGAAGCTGGTACTGGAGATCATTCACCGCATTCCAACCAATGAGCACCTCCGACCACACACCAAGAACATCCTGTCGGTGATGTTCCGCTTCCTGGAGGTACGGAGGGGCTTCGCTTGACACCCTGTCTTTTTTTGCACACTTCTCTACTGGAAGTGGTGGAAGTTCATTTACGTTTAAATATAAGTTCTGGATATGTGTAGCTATGCTCAGCAGGGGGCAATGTGATGAGAGCGATACGCTTTAGTCCAGATGAAAGGTACGTGTGTGTGTGTGTGTGTGTGTGTGTGTGTGTGTGTGTGTGTGTGTGTGTGAGAGTGTGTCTGTCTTGGATGGATGTACCTTTCAATCAATCTGGTCGGTGAAAGTAAAACTGATAAGATCTGAGAGCCCCCCCCACTGCTGAGCAAAGCAAGGTTGCCAGGAACATTGGTGATCTATTGCTAAATGCAACCGCGAACTGAGCCCAATATTGTTTTAAACAGTTATTTTTGTCTGTTCTGTGTAGATGTCAAATGTGAAGCCCCTAACCTCTCTGCTTTATTTTCATGTTTTTTCCAGATCGAGAGTGAGGAGAACGTGCTGATCTGCCTCCGCATCATCATCGAGCTGCACAAGCAGTTCCGTCCTCCCATTTCTCAAGAGGTGCGACTCGTCCCTGTTTAGTTTTTTTTGGGGGGGGGGGGGGGGGGGGGGGGTTTGCTATATTACGGGGCTAATGTATATTTGCCGTGCCCAAAATAGAGAATTCCTCCTCATAGGCCTAACTAGGTTAAAAGAAAACTTCAGACGTGCACGAATGATGAGTTTGCTCTTGTACTTTAAGCTTGCAAGGGGATTTGCAAACGTAATCAGATTGTTTTGACTAATCATCTTAATGGGCATAAACCTCTCTTTCTCTCAGATTCATCATTTTCTGGACTTCGTGAAACAGATTTACAAAGACCTGCCCAAAGTTGTCGTAAGTAGAACCAGGGGTGTAAAAAAAATCTCATTTTTCCATTCTTTTTTCCTTTTCTCCTCTATTACTATCCCCACCCTTTCACCCTCTGCTTCATTATTCCTTCTGTTTCCCTCCACTCTTTCTTCATTCCGGATTGATTTGTCATTCATACAGGTTGACGCTTTTATTCGCAGTGAAAACCGGCCTCTTTCCGAATACAAATTTCATTGCTTTAAACATATTACTGCGTAATATTCGCATTCTTTATGAATACATATTTTCGGGTAGATTCATTGCACAAAATAAATGTCCCTTGGTGTGTAAGGAAGGCCTTTATTCTGTACTTTACCTCCACCACCTCTAATTCCCTGTCGCCTCTCTATCCAATCTCCCTCTCTGTCTCTCAATACTAAATTGTCTTTCTAATCTCTCCTATCAATCCTCCCTCCATGTCTCACCATTCCGTCTCTTGTCTCCCGCCTACAACATCTCCTGCACTCCACTTCTAAATTCTCGCTCCAATTCTCCCTAATGACTCTTCTCTCTGCTACTTTATTTTTTTTCATTAATCCTGCGTCTGTTCCGTTTTCCCTGTTCTTCCACTTGCATTGCTGTCTAGCTCTCCACACCGGCTTTTCTCTCTCTTTCATTCTCTTGCCACAATTCTAAAAATCAATTTCCTCTAACCGTTTGTTCTCCTTTTATGACCAGGCCCGTTACTTTGAGAACCCCCAGGTGATAGCAGAGAACACCGTTCCCTCTCCAGAAATGGTGGGTATGATCACCTCAGTGCTGGTGAAGACCGCACCTGAACGGGAGGACAGCGAGACGAGAACGGTGAGCTTGCTATATAATATACGATTTCTCAAAGCCTGGCTCACAGTCGACCACTTACCATCTGCATTAATACACTCCGCAGGAGGAAATAAAGACACCAAAATCAGTCATTTTTAACGCCACACGCTTGCGACCACCGGAGCATAAAGTGAAGCCACACTCAACAGGCCATATGCAACCATCAGTAACTTTACATGCAGTATCTCATAGCCTCATCCCATTACGTTTGTAAAACTTCACATTTAGATACAGTGGCTGGTACATAATCAAATCCACAACTCTACAGTAATTTGTCCTCCTTTCCGGCAATACCGCTGGTAACCACTGGATGACACCAGAGCACCATGTTGTCACACAAACGGAAACATCAGAAAACATGGATCCTACTTAGATGGATAAAAGAAAATCACATTCCTCAGAACAGATCAGAAAGGATTACTTTACTAATGTGTTTTGTCTAGTTGTATTGCAACCCCTTTATTCACTAAATACAAGGCATGTGCAGGCCTTCAGGATGTGTGAAAGGGAAGCATTGACAACTCGTAATGTAACCGACACAGACCATGCATCTTGAGATGCATGCAGTCAGGGACATTCATACTACAGACAACAGCAGGCTACATTCACCCTGAACACGTAACATTGTGCCACCAACATATGCATTCGGGTATTGTGGAATACAGTAAGGTTGTAGAAGAAGCGGGAGGGAAGGGCGAGTTTGCAATCAGGGCATTGAGTCTTGTGAACTTGTGTGTCAAACTGATTTTGTTTGCAACTCCCTTTCCACCTATAGCACACCATCATACCACGCGGGTCCCTGTCTCTCAAAGTTCTGGCTGAGCTGCCCATTATAGTGGTGCTGATGTACCAGGTAAGCCATCTATACTCATCAGAGGTGGTTATGCATTCCTTTCACAACTGTACTGCAGATGCCGTACAATTATATTGTAACCCAACAGTAATGTTCTTAAACCGACTATTTAGCAGACTGTTCCTTGAGAAGATTTTTTTTAATTTTATTTCCCCTTTGGGTTTGGAGCCAAAGTGAGGCTCTAGTTCAGTAAGCATGGAGTAAAAAGTGGTCTGTCTTCCTACATAGAAACAAGGCCCCATACATTTTTGTTGCGGCATAATGTTGAAGTGTTTGAAATGAGATTTGTTTGTTATAAGTGGAGGTTATATTCCTCTGTTTGCTCCGTCCCTTTCAGCTGTACAAACTAAACATCCACAATGTGGTGTCAGAGTTTGTCCCACTCATCATGAACACCATCATGCTTCAGGTGTCTCCGCAGGCCAGGTATGACATGTCTGTGGACTGTATGTCTACAGATGTTTTTTTTAATTGTGTTTGTGTGTGCCATTTCTTGCGTATATACATTGACATATGCCGTAGTCTGGGATGGGGACGGATGGGAGACCACTTGAAATCAAACTTTTTACTTTATTTTTAGGAATGTTTTAGGATAATCGATCTGACTGCTGTGGGATTTGCAGACGCTGTTGCTTGGCACTTTACCCGCTGAAGCCTGAGTTAAAGTCCATGGGGGGGGGTCTAAAATGGTCGAAATTGGCTTAGCAGTGAGGTTAAGACTCTGGGTAGGAAAAGCGTCTGCATTAAGCATTCCAAGCAGGAACGAAGTGGAGCTGAGCTAATTTAGAAAAGTAGAAGTCTGGCAGGTATGGAAAGTTTCCTGATGACGGGCAGTAACCGCCCCGGCACAAACAATTGGCCCCCCTTGTGTGATACGGCTTGTAATTTCAGCCTCTATAATTGGCGCCTTAAACGATGACGATGCAAAATCATAACCCGCTGTGATGGGGCTCTGACTAAACGCATTGTTTGCAAATGTGTGCTTGAACAATGTCGTAATCTCCAAAGGCAACACAAGCTCTATAACAAAGAGCTGTATGCCGATTTCATCGCTGCGCAGATCAAGACCCTGTCTTTCCTGGCCTACATCATCCGTATTTACCAGGTATGTCTGTTTGCCAGCTAAAAATACTGTATGTCCACCAAATGTTTGAAATATAGGCCAAATATATTTTTTTGATTTGATAATAGTGTGACATTTATTGTACACAGCATTTTGTTACTAGTAGTAGTTTTTGTTGATAGTTTCTGGTGTTGATGTAGGCAAAAAATCCTGGTATGATAGGAACCTTATACTATAAGGTATAAATAACTGACAATTCTGACGGTCTATCCTGTGTGTGTGTGTGTGTGTGTGTTTGCGTGTGTGTTTGTTTATGTGCGTGTGTCCTATCAGGACCTGGTGGGGAAGTACTCTCAACAGATGGTGAAAGGCATGCTGCAGCTGCTATCCAACTGTCCCTCGGAAACGGCACATCTCCGTAAGGAGCTGCTCATCGCTGCCAAACACATCCTCACCACCGACCTTCGCAGCCGTAAGTCCACATGTGCACATACAGTCATGTATGCAAACACAGACTTACACCATACCATGTTCAACCTTTCACCTGTTCCCTCAATCCTCACCCCTCAGTCCTGTATCTTACAGGTTTGTGAATCACAGACTCACTTAACCCATTAACACATTCCCTGCCAGAGGTTTTTTTTTATTTTACTTCCCCCAGTGCCAGTGTTTAATTTTTTTTTACACAGGAGCCGAGATACAGGATTTTAAAGTAATAAGTTAACCAAGGAGTGAATGGAGCTAGAAATCTTTGGATCGTGATATCTCTGGTTCTGTGTGGATAAATTAAAAAAAAAAAAGACCCAAAAAAAAAAAAAAATCTTTTTTTTTTGAAAAACGGTTATACTCGTGGATGGATTATCTTGGCAGTAAACGGGTGTATTTTTCATCAACGGTTATACTCGTGATTGGCAGGTAAAGTGTTAAGACCTGAGGCCGTTTGTACAAAATGACTTCTAAATCCTAACAGTTTTTTTTTTTTGAAAAAGGTATGTTTCTATATCAGTGGTGCTCAAACTTTTTCATGTCAAGGACCCCCAAAATTATATGTATTTGGCCACAAGCTCATAGCGCGGCACTATGAGCTTGTAGATCTGCTATTTTTGAATAGCCAAAGTGTAAAATAATGCTTTTTTTAGCTCAAATCAAAAAGTGACACAGATGCGTTCCAGGTCTTAATGGGTTAAATGATTTATTTTCAAATGAAACGAGCACATTCGCGATGAGCTGTGACCAGCTATTGCTTTGCATTTGAATATTTTTAGTATTTGTCATTGTACAACATGGCCGTTTGGCGATATCGTACCAACGAACGGCATCTTGGAACGGCGTACTTAAAAGTTGTTTTTTTTTGCAGAGTTCATACCTTGCATGGACAAACTTTTTGATGAATCCATCCTGATTGGCTCCGGCTACACTGCTCGGGAGACTCTCCGGTAAGTGCACGAGTGTGTGTGCTCATGATGATGCTTGCGTGAGCCTGTTAGGTGTCAGAACCCTGCTTCCACTCCTTATGATCGCTCCCTCCAGGTGTTGTGCCAAGCAGTCGTAGCATAGTAATGAAGCATTGAAGCGCTCTGGGGAGGCCGTCTGGAGCACTGCACCACAACTCAGCGGCTGTCAGCCCACGGCTGCAGAACGTGCACCCTCTTTCCGGAGGGGTAAAGTAGTTTGAATGTTTTTTTGTTTTGGTGTCAGACATCCTCCCCCTAGTTGGAGTTGACATCCATCCAGCTCCCTCAACCGTCATAACTTGTTAGTTATGGGTGGGTGCGAGACGGCAAGATGAGACCTGGTAGTGCTGTAAATATCAGCCATTAACTCACCTTCTCGTCCTTTACCTCTTCCCTGTCTCTCATTTCTTTGTCTCCCAGTTTTTTCTCTTTCCTCCTTTTGTAGTTCATTTTTATCTTTCTGGCTTCTCTTGATCTTCGTCTCTCCTGTCTCTGTGTCTCTTTCCTGAGTGAGTTCCATCCTGGCCCCACTTCCCAAATCAAGTCAAGCCTCTGTTGTCTTTATCCATCCTCTCCTCTCTCCACCCATTTGTGTAAATCAAATGTAAGGTCAGAGGAAGGCAGTAAGTTCTGTGTGCTAAGGCAAAGTCTCAAACTCCACAAACACCTTCTCCCAAAGTTACATTGTCAAGGTCCAGACTCATGTCCTAAGAATACTCTTTATATTTTCTTTCTGTTTTGGTTCACCTTTGTGAATTTGAAATAGGTAAGATATTTTTTGTTTTATTTGTCTTTTTATAGGACTGCAAAACGAGTGTGAATTGCTCTATATTATGTTTTTACAGTTAATAATGGAGTTGGGCAAGACTGAGACATATCAATAACATTTTATTGCTTAAAATGTTTTTCTCCAAAACGTTGTGACTAATAATTTTGATTATTTACCTTAAAGTCTGGCCAGCTCTCAGTCCTTACCTTCAGGCCTTTGCCCAATCAGTTTTGTCAAAGTCATGAGTTACAAAAAACATGTATTTGAGGCTTACCTGACAGAATAACATTACCCTTTAGAGTAGAGAGACAGGAAACCAAGGGCAGAGAGAAGGGAGACATGGAGTCAAATGGAGGTCACTGTGCTCACAAGGCGCATATGGTCTAGTGTGCAGAGACACCAGCCACCCAGATTTTTCAGTAACATCTCCTAGGGCTGCTCAATTAGTTGTGTGAAATATTGTACTGAAGTTTTAGTTTTTACAATCAGTGTTTCACATTTAATGCACTGCAGTCTCTCTAGGTCGTCCTCGGACGAACCCTCCATCGTCGCTTCCAGTCATCCCGGTTCTCCATACATCTGGCCAGCTCATCGGTACTTTGAAGAACCTATTTAAGATGTTTTGTAACTCGAGGTATCTCCTGCCCTTGCCTCCATCCAGACCCTTGGCCTACAGTACACTGGCAGACCTGGTGCACCACGTGCGTCAGAACCTGCCTCTGACGGACCTGTCCCTGGCCGTGCAGCTCTTCGCCAAGAACATCGACGACGAGTCCCTGCCCAGCAACATCCAGACCATGTCCTGCAAACTGCTGCTCAACCTGGTGGACTGCATCCGCTCCAAGTCTGAGCAGGAGAATGGCAATGGCCGGGACATCCTGATGAGGATGTTGGAGGTACGGTTGTAGGATTCATTTGGATATTGCAGCAGCTTTGTTTTTCCACTGTTGATGGTAGAACGTTGACAGTGTTGTGAAACATGAGAATTGCCAAGACAAGAAAAATACACCGGCAAAGAACACTTTGACAAGGGCAAATTGGAGTGTGTAGTCACACATCACATCGCACATTTCTTTAATACCAGGCTTCTCATTTTTAGTGGGTGACCAGCAATTTTGTAGGCTGAGATGACGATGATGTATCTTCTGTACTTGGATTTTTTTTAGGTGTGTGTACATATTCAGGCAGGTGCACTACAGCAGTCATAGAGCTGCTGTAGTGCACTATCCCCAAGAGGGATAGAGCATGCTGCAAAAGTAAGCTGATGTAATGTTAGCTCGTAGAATAGCACAGATTTATAAAATGGAAAGATACATTTGCAGAGTTGTGAAATGTATTGGCGAGGGCTTGAAAATTTTCTTTTTAATTCTTGGTAGCACAGTGGTCACACAGGTCATTGGTTATAGCTACTTACAACTCACGTCTAATGTGCGAAACAATCAAGCAGAATATTGTCTTAAGTGAAAAATGTTCATAGGCTACATATTGATTTTGAATATTTGAATCTGACCTTTTGGGTTCTGGGCTGACCGGATTAAAAATGCAAACCCTTAATGCTGTGCAGGCTATGGGCCTCCTTTTCCCCCAGTTCATTCATATCCATATGGGGGGAGGGTAAAGACATTTATCTGAGTGACCCATCCTCTCTCTCTGACCCTGCTCTGCGTCCATTCAGGTGTTTGTGCTCAAGTTCCACACCATCGCGCGCTACCAGCTCGTCACCATTTTCAAAAAGTGCAAGCCGCAGTCGGAGATGGGCGTGGTGGACCCGGTGGCGTTGCCGGGCGTCCCCCCCGCCACCCCGACGCCGTCCACCACACCGGCCCTTCCTCCCCCCGCCCCACCCACCCCCGCCACCACGCCGGCACCCCCGGCCCCCGCCACGCCCTTCGACCGGCCGGGGGAGAAAGAGGACAAGCAGACGTTCCAGGTGTCTGACTGCCGCAGCCTGGTCAAGACGCTGGTCTGCGGGGTGAAGACCATCACTTGGGGCATCACGTCGTGCAAGGCGCCCGGAGGTGAAGGGATGGGACAGATACCCTTGGCTTTCTATGCTAAACAATGTGCCCTGCTCGCTCATGCTACTATACATTAGGGCTGCAACTATTGACTATTTTCTTTTCCATTATTCAATTGATTACCTTTATATATCGACTGCTGACCTACCACAATGTCTAGCTAACTTCCCTTTCCTGCTTCTATTCCCAGAGGCACAGTTTATTCCCAACAAGCAGCTCCAGCCCAAGGAGACACAGATCTACATCAAACTGGTGAAGTACGCCATGCAGGCCCTGGACATCTACCAGGTACGACCAGCACAGTGCAGAGCCTTCCTCTTATGGACTTGTTTTTTGGGCGGTGAAACCGCCCCTATAAGTGAGGTTTGGATATTTGTACAACAAATCCTGCGCTGTGATTGGCCAAAAATGTACCCCGCCTAACCCTGCACCGTGATTGGCCAATCACAGTCTATTCTGGACTGTGATTGGCCAGTGTCACATGACACATGTGCATAGCCCTATATAAGAAACCATAACTTAAAAAAAAACATAAATTTGTTTTTTTAAAGTTATGGTTTCTTCCATCATAAAGAGTGTTTCAATAAATGTATTTATTTTTTGTACATGATTGGTTGACTCCATTCAGTATTGTGATTAGCTAGCAAGACACCGCCCACTTCACACAGGGTGTGATTTTTTTTTTAACTGTGGGTCATTAACCACATGAACCGTCCCTATTCTGGCCAACTCACAACAACATGCAACGTGCTGTGAGCTGTTAGATCTGCGTCACAGTTTTCGCCTATAACATGATATACCGAAAATAGGGACGCAAGGGTGAAAGTGGTTAAAGTGTGATTGAAATTGCAATCCGCAGTCGTCAGTAAAAACCAGTGGTGGAAAAAGTTATAATTTTTTTTACTTAAAAGTATCAATACTGGATGGGGAAATGATGAAGTGACTATCCAGTCACCTTGCCAGTTGATAGATCCGATAGATCCTGTCCTCCTGTTGACCCAGTGTGTTCACTGACAACCCTGAACCTGATTCAGGTGTAAAGTGTTCTACTTGGACCCTGATGGAGTGCAGCAACTGGTTGTGACATTGACTGAGAAACTAAGCTGATCACCATCTTAAAAAAAAAAAAAAAGTATCAATACTGCAATGTAGAAGTACTCTGTTACAAGTAAATGTCCATAATTAAAAAAGTACTTGAGTAAAAGTATTGTAAAATGTACTTAAAGTACCAAAAGTAGAAAGCACTCATTATGCAGAATGTCCCATTTCACAAGTTTTCAAATGTATAAAAAATCTTGGATAGTGGATAATGTATGTTTTGTAATAATAATCTAAATCTACAAAGTAACTAGTAACTAAAGTTTTCAAATAATTCTAGTGGAGTAAAAGTACAATATTTGCCTCTGAGATGTAGTGGAGTAGAAGTAAAAGTATTGAAAATTGGAAATGCTCCACTGAAGTAAAAGTACCTCAAAATTGTACTCAAGTACAGTACTTAAGTAAATGTACTTAGTTACTTTCCACCACTGGTAAAAACAATTGGTTGTCAGAATAGTTGTGTTGATCTTGTAGCAGCATGGTGTCACAGCGCCCCATCACCCTCTTGGCTAGGTACAGGTTGCCAACAACCAGCAGACTTACATCAGGGTGGCCAACTGCCAGACGGTGCGCATGAAGGAGGAGAAGGAGGTACTGGAACACTTCGCCGGCGTCTTCACCATGATGAACCCCCTGACCTTCAAGGAGATCTTTCAGACCACAGTGCCCTACATGGTGGAGAGAATTTCTAAGAACTACGCACTGCAGGTAAGATGGCAAAGCGTGGTTTTTCACAACAGAAGAAAATGGGTGGAACTACCTGACTGGAACACAATTGTTTCGTTATCAATCCCAACCATATTCCATGTTCCCTGAGGGGGAATTGGTAATAGAAGCAACAACAAACAAACAAAAAAACAATTAAAACTTCATAGGAGGAAGCTTTTGATCGGTGTTGATCTGTGGTGTTTAAAAGCAGGTGTGTTTGTCCAAATGCTGGAACAACACAGTCATTTATTTAACATTTCAGCTTGCAGCATCTTCAGTCCGAACATACATGATTCTTATTTTTGTATGTACTTTTTATTTTGTGTGTATGGAGCACATAAATGCACTTTGTAAATCTGTTTATATAGATTTATTAAATGCCTTTTTACTTTGTATGAAATGTACTCTACAAAAAAAAAGGCTTCACTTGATGATGCTTGAACTTGACCTGTTGTGTCCCAGATTGTGGCAAACTCATTCCTGGCCAACCTGTCTACGTCGGCCCTGTTTGCCACCATCCTGGTGGAGTATCTCCTGGAGAGGCTACCTGAGATGGGCTCCAACGTGGAGCTGTCCAACCTCTACCTCAAGCTCTTCAAACTGGTGTTTGGCTCAGTGTCGTTGTTTGCCGCCGAGAACGAACAGATGCTCAAGGTAAATTTACAAGTTACTGTAAATTACAATCTGTCTAGTTTATTGTAATAAAAGAGGAAGATAACATTTTCCATCCAGATAATGTCATTGAGTATCCATCATGCTTCCATCTATCCGTGTCCCCAGCCGCACCTCCATAAGATAGTGAACAGCTCCATGGAGCTCGCCCAGTCGGCTAAGGAGCCATACAACTACTTCCTGCTTCTCAGAGCCCTCTTCCGCTCCATCGGCGGAGGCAGCCATGACCTGCTCTACCAGGAGTTCCTGCCCCTCTTGCCCAACCTTCTGCAAGGTGAGACATACACCGCTGTGTTTACTGTCTGAACTTGAAAATGAGTGACCTCCGCATGTAAAAAGAAACTATTAACACATTGACTGCCAATCACGTAGATCTACGCGAACCGCTTTAAAGCCGCCACGTGCCAATCGCGTAGATCTACGTGAAGTGAAAAAAAAAAAAAAAGAAAAAAAAAGTTGAAGAGCTAGACTCCTATCCACTTCCTTGTTAACTTAAAACTTAAAAATGCTGTATTTCGGCTCCTGAGTACTTTTTTTTTTCCAATGAAAAACTCTGGCACTGGCTAAAAAAATATGAAAATAATTCTGGCAGTTAATGTGTTAAACAACATGATTATGTTCCCCAAGATGGAATAATTGGTAAGCTGGTAATTGGTAAAAAGATTCTCTAATTATTTAGTATTGACACTCTTTCGATATTCCAAACGAATAAGGAGATAACAATTTCCAAAGATTTGCTGCTCCATCCACTTCAATGTTAAAATTCAAACGGACAAACAATTCACATTGTTTTTTTGTTTTGAAACTACTGGTTTTGAGCTATTTTCAAACATCAAACAACACATGACAACAAGGTCATAATGACCTCGTTGACATTTGTGAAACCACACCTGAATCTCATCTGTGATTAGAAATTATCTGGGATCAATCATACTGGAGAAAAATATTCTGTGGCTATGCGAAAAGGTACCAAAATCGTTCAAAACCCTGGCAGAGGCTACAGACTTTTCTGAAAAACTCTGGCAGTCAAAATAAGCCTTCTTGAGTCTTCCCATTTTTTACAAAACTCATTCTGAGATTTCTCACTTAAATTCCAATTTCCTTTGTGCACTCCAGGTCTCAACATGTTGCAGAGTGGTCTCCACAAGCAACACATGAAGGACTTGTTTGTGGAACTGTGTCTGACGGTGCCGGTCCGCCTCAGCTCCCTGCTGCCCTACCTGCCCATGCTAATGGACCCGCTGGTCTCTGCCCTCAATGGCTCTCAGACACTGGTCAGCCAAGGCCTCCGCACGCTGGAGCTGTGTGTGGACAACCTGCAGCCTGACTTCCTGTACGACCACATCCAGCCCGTCAGGGCTGAGCTCATGCAGGTAAGCATTGGTGCAATGTTTTATCTATATACGTTGTCTGTCACACACCAAAGCATTGGTGGCTAGCTTCCTTGGTGAACTATATAGCAATGAGCTGTTTTGCCACGACTAGCAGCTGTGTGTGTTATTGGTGTATGTTTAAGGCCCAGATTTGAGATGAGTCGGAGCTGTTGACTAATTGCTAAAGAATTCCACAACGTGGTCTGCAACATTCTAAAAGCACCCTGTTAAGAAAGCACAAACCCAGTTAACTGTTTCCATAACAACGGCTCATTCTAAAATTAATTCCAGGGTCCCCACGGTCATGAAATTCCTGGAAATATTTTGAAATTGAAAAAAAAAAAATTCAGTACTGGAAAAGTTTGGGAATTGATCAAAGGTCCTGGAATTTATCAAGGGTCCTGGAAAAATATTTGGCTATGCGTTGTTTTTGGCTATTGATTTTGTTAATACAAAACATTTTCATAAACATGTATAACATTACACGAAATATGTAACATAAGTAGTTTTTCGCCGAACGGGCTGTGTGATGGCATATATTATTTAAATAAAATAAGTCATACGGATGCCATAATGAGTCTTCCAGTGAGCTATGCCCTAATTTTGCACGAAACTTTGAATGAAATTGTACTATTCTATATTCTATGCTTTATTTTTGCTACACTGCCTATCTTTGGGCATTCTACATAGGAGTAAGAGACACATTATTGCGCTGAATGATCGTTATATAGGCCTGGAAATTGGGCTAAATATTCTGGAAAAGTTTTGGAAAAGTTTTGGAAATTCATTGCTAAAAATGTGTGGGGACCCTGTAATTCTTTGTGTAGACGGTGGTCTTACTTGATGACAACTGACACAGTTAATGTTAGGAAACTCAATTAATGCAATTCAGCAGAAGGCTGCCAACTTCACAACTTCAGACGTTCTGAGATGGGCTAGTTCACACCACTGCAATTATCCACTGCAGTCTGCAATGTTTTAAATGATCTTGTCTCGTCATGAATTTTTGATCTAAACTGGGCTTATCATCCTGAACACGCACGCATACCCCCCCCCCCCCCCCCCACCCCCATCCTATCCTCTCTCCCATTCTTGGCTATTTTCTGCAGGCCTTGTGGCGTACACTACGCAACCCAGCAGAGACCATCTCTCACGTGGCCTACCGGGTGCTGGGGAAGTTTGGAGGTAGCAACAGGAAGATGCTGAAGGAGTCGCAGAGGCTTCAGTATGTGGTGACAGAGGTCCAGGGACCCAGCATCAAGGCTGAATTCACAGATTGCAAGGCCTCCATCCAGCTGCCCATGGAGAAGGTAGGACTGTTGACACCGTTGATCAGTATGTAGGTTTTGGAGCCTCTGTTTATGGCTGAGACAATAACCACATAACCGCAATACCACCGTTATGTGATCCATACTGTGGGGTTGAGCTCATTACCGCTATTTCTTTAATTACGTTTTTTAAATGTTCTGCAACTTTCACCAGCAAAAAAAAGAAGTCCATTTGGTGTGTGATATCAAGCTTACCATAAAGACAGTGATGATTGTTTAGGTTACGTCATTGACTGTCTTCCATCCTATGTTGAAAGGATTTTGGGTAGAAAACTTCAGCTTCGCTTTGACTACAGGCGCACAGACACGTGACACACACACACACACACACACACACACACACACTTTGCGTATTTATAGTAACACACACACACACACACACATACACACACACAATAAAAATTCCATACCGTATGTGACGTTATCTGGTGTGTGATTGAGGTTTGTCTTGCAGTGTTCAGTTGTTTACTTTATTTACTGTGTGGTTTTAGTTTAAATTCTAACACGCTGAAAAGCTAATCCCCACATGTACAGATAGTAAAGCTGCTTTCTTACTGTGGCTGTTGGGCTGATGAACTTGAACCTGAAAGGTTTATCAGTCCAAAATGGGAAACTTTTGTTTTGCAGATGGATGTAAAATGCAATTCATGCTCAACGTATTATGCACAGAAACAAACAAGGCCTAGTAAATGAACAATGAATGAACACATTCTACATGACAACGAGCAGGCCTTTTAGTTGTGGCACAATGTCTCTGCTGTACTGTTTATTTGATTTGAATGGAGGATAATGCGCTCTAAAGGAAATGCTTTCAAACAAATAAGAGTTGAACCTTTCATGATTTGCGGCATGAAGTTTGAAGACATCCTTTTGTTTCTTCCGTTCAGTCGCTTATGGAGTACTGAAGAGGAAAGTTTAGCAGTGACATCACTCTCACACACAACTTCAAAACACTTCCAATAGCTCTTATCCATTCCTTTTACCTTTTTTTTTGTATTTCAATTTGGGCAAGGAAGGACAGAAGCAGGCAAGAAAGAACGACTCACATTCTCTGTGATTGCTTTGTAGCGAGGGCAATGGATCCTTGTCATCTGGCTGGTGCGTGTAGGTGTGTGACTTTGTGTCTTGTGTGGGTGTGTGTGTGTGAGCCTGTACATTTCAGTGTGTTTGTGAGAAAGGAGACTGCGTGTGTTCCCCAGGTAATTAAATCTATCATGGCTCCCTCATCCACAGTCAGTAATCATCAATCTAGTGCGGGCCTCCATGATGCCATTATTTACTCTCACTAATGGCCGCTCCCTCTCTCCTGCATCTGCCACGGGCAAAACACACACACACATACAGACACAACCCTTGGCAGAGACGCACACACTTGCATACACAACACACATGCCAGTAGCTCGGGCGAAAGCGCACATGTGTAGACAGTCACTGCAGATCGATGTATAGAGATGATGGAGTATAAGCGGAGTATAAGCACACGCACTATCATTTCAATAATTGTGTTTGCTTTTCAAGATGGATGCCACCGATACCATCCCTGGTACTTGACTCTTACAACCCTCCCCTTGTCAAAATGTATGTAGCTTAATGTAATTAACATTGCTTGCACCTGTCCCATTTTCCCTTCCTTTCTTCTCCCCTCCATCCCTCCTGAGATGTAATTTCATTAGAGTTGGTGTGTGAGTGCCGTTGGCTATAGCTGCACAAAAGACCAGTCAACTTCGATCTGTCCCTTGGGATTAACACAACTGATAGAAGCCTCATGTACGCCTGTGTAGTGTTATAGGACACTCATGCGTACGTTGTCCTGCCTTTTGCTTATAATTTCCATAAATATACAGCATGCCGGTTTTTTACCTCGTATATAATATTCCGACTCGCCCCGTACTCATACATGAACTTAAAATAATGCATTTAGGCTCAAATTAAACTACAAATGAACTACACATTTTTAAAACCCAAAGCAGCTTATCCTGACCTGTTGAATAAGTGCAAAATACTGTAACCATAGCCTAACGTCAGCGCTCTAAACTGTCCTGAAGGGACAGGTGCACTCTCATTTCTCAAGCTGTTAACAGTGTGAGAAATGACAATTTCCACCAAAAGCCTTTGTCTGAGTGCTGTGTGGCTCAGTGCGTGTGTGCTTATGCATGTGTGTGACATTTCTCATGAGAGAACAGAAAATGGAAAAGCAATCAAGATCAGATGACACTTATTAGACTATATTTCCTCTCTTCAAGGTATCGCGCCAATCAAAAATACTCCCAGCGGAATTAAGGCACACAAGTCTGAAAATGAATTTTCTTGCCCTCTCACATTTCTGCTTCTTTCTGCCCTTCATCTGCCTCCCTTTGCTATTTTTTTTTCTCACCAATTCCTTTTTCCCACCCTCTCTTGCTCAATTTCCCTGCCAAACTTCCAACCTGGCGTCCCTATTTTAGGCATATCATTATAGGTGAACATTTTCCTTCCCATTTTTTTTTAAATGACAAAAAGAAAAGAAAACATTCCAAGTATGTAACAAAAAAACAAAACAAAGATCTACAATTTCACAACTGAGCTTGTAGATCGTCTTTTCCCCTGCTATTTTTGAAGCCAATGAGACGAAGCATTTTTGATGGTAGAATGTAGAATGCTCTGTGTTTCTTTTTTCCTCGTCTGCATAGAGAATCTTTGCCCTGAGCCTTCCATGTCTAAGTAGGTCCTGTTATATATTGTGCCTGAGTGCATGTCAGAGACCCTGGTCCTTTTTAAAATATCTGGACAGGTCGACAATTCAATTATGAAGCACCCCCTCATGTCTTCATCTTCACGCCTTCTGTTTCTGAGTGGCGTTAATTGGTTCATTTTCTCCCTTCTTAAGTGCCCAGTCGGCATAGCTTGTCAGCCCATAATCTGGCAGTTCTAATGGCCTCAACTCAGCTAAATTTAGGGAGCTCAGGCTACGCACCCTCAGTGTTGCCAGATTCTGTGAGAGAAACAAGCAACCAGGTCTAGGAAAACCAGCCCAAAAGAAGCGACTATGGGCCACATGAGCACTTTAACATATACGTCAGCTATTTGAAAATAGCAGATCTACAAGCTCACAACGCGTCGCATCGCGACGCGTTGTGAGCTTGTAGATCGGCTATTTTCAAATATAATCTTGCGTGGAAATTATAATAAGATCTGGCAACCCTGCCCAACCCCCCACCAATGTTTCCTTTATAATTGTGTAGGTCTGGCGTTCAGGCTGTAACCTCACCAATCTTTCCTTTATAATAGACCTGGCTGATGAGAACCCCCACCAGGCCAACACAATCCTTGTAGGATGTTCTGTTAAATATAAATGTTCACCAATCATGCTTACCGTTGTGTGTAGTCACCCCCAAAGGCCCATTTCTGAGCCAGGAAAAACCCTCACCCATTGCAAAGAAAAATTGATGCAGACAGACAGAGATTCCTGATGTCCATAAAAAATGCCTGACTTTACTGTTCATTAGGAAAGCCCCTGGGCCAGTTTACAGTAATTCTCTCTACTACACGATAAGATCACAGAGATATTCACACATCTCTACATCTTTAAGTCCTTAGCAATGTTCAAATGTTCCAAACCTCAAAAGAAAAAAAGGAAGGAACTCTTGAGGGTGCATTGTAGGTTTACTATCCAAAAAGACGTATTTGTGGGTACCAAAATCCCTAATATATTTTTGACTGTTCTAAAAACATCTATGAAGTATAAATGAAGGATGAGCATTTCAAAATAAAAAAAAGGTGCTCTGTATGCAATTGTGGAGCCTTAACATAAAATATGTGCAGCTTATTTTGATGCAATAAATGCAGCTTATTAAGTCATCCTATAGACGAAAACACAGAACGCTCCCCCGGCGCAATCATAACTGCGGTGTCAGAATGCACACCGCATCAGGAGTCTTGACACCGCAGTGCTCTATGGATTCGTCTATACATTTGATCATTTTGTTTGCATATACATTACAGACAGTGAACAAATTGTGTATAACAAAAATTTTAAAGCCAATAACGACTGCAGACCTGCCGTGCCATCCGACCAAAGTCGACTGTGCCAATATGCCATCCCACATGCTGCCTATGTTCAGGGGTTTATCTTAATTGTCACAACCCAAAAAGAGGTGTGTGTGTGTGTGTGTGTGTGTGGTGCTGCACAATTAATCGAAAAAAGATCGTGATCTCGATTCAGACACCTATGCAATCTCGATTTTAAATTAGGGCTTTTCTTTTCTTTTTTCTTTTTTTTACTTAATATTTTTATATTTACAAGAGAATCGTGTGAGAATCGTGATCTCAATTCTTATGGAGAAAAATCGTGATTCACATTTGAGCAAGAATCGTGCAGCACTGTGTGTGTGTGTGTGTGTGTGTGTGTGTGTGTGTGTGTGTGTGTGTGTGTGTGAATCTCTCACAGGCACAGGCAGATCCTCCCTAGTCGAGGAAGAAGTCCGTATCATGGCATAAAGGGGCACCCATGAATCTGGAGACATACCATCAATGGTGTGAAATTATAGATTATGGTGCTATTATCATTCTCACGTTGAGGATGAGTCCGACATGATCAGAGGCAGTGTTATTAACTCTTTGTCTGCCATGGATGCGTTTCCTCGTCGACTTCTTTCGTCCCAGCGTTTCCTTCGCTGGCCAAGTCCCAGCCTGCCGTCGACGAGTGTTTTCAGTGGTTTTCCACCAGATGGCGCTGTTATCTATCCTATGAATGATGCTTCCACTGCCTGATGACGGCAGACCCGAAATTAACGTCATTTAAAAAAATAAAAGCTTGTCTACTTCCTGTTTATTACCTATGGGAATTGGCTATACCTCCGTTCCTCTTGCTTTACAGCAAAATCAAGCTTCATTCAAATGGCCGCAGCTGTGCAATGGATTACCTTGTGCGGATAATTATTTATTATCCCAATATTTTGAAAATATTCTGAGATTTCAGTCAGTTACCTGATGAAGGTCAGTTAGACCTACGCACCTGTCCCAGTAGGTGTGCAAAAGGACAATTTTTTTCACTGCGATTTCAGTCAGTAAAATTATCACATACATTTTGCCAACTTCCCCGTGTTTTAAATCCCCCCAAGGCGATAGAGACGGCTCTGGACTGTCTGAAGAGTGCCAACACGGAGCCCTACTACCGGCGACAGGCCTGGGAGGTCATCAAGTGTTTCCTGGTGGCCATGACCAGTCTGGATGACAACAAACATGCCCTCTACCAGCTCCTTGCTCATCCCAAGTAAGGACACACACTAACACACACACACACACACACACACACACACACACACACACACACACACACACACACACACACACACACACACACACATATTTCTTCTACCATAAGTACTGCTGAAATAAGTGAATGTTTAAATAGTGATAACAAAAATGCTGTCTACAAATCACAACCAAGGAGAGAATTATGAAAATGCGTTCTTCGGGTTACACAGTGGAGAATTAGTTATACAGTACAGAGCCTTTTCTCAAATAACGCAACTGTTATGAAAATGACAGCACACACACACACACACGCACACACACACGCACGCACGCACGCGCGCGCGCGCGCGCGCGCACACACACACACACACACCAATGAAACAAACGGGTGCTGTTAACACGTGCCTTGAACTTGACTCCAATTGATCCCTCCATTACCTCACTGGACCTCTTGACCTTAACTGCTTCTCCTCTCCTCTCCTTTCCTCTCCTCTCCTCTCCTCCATCTTTCATTCTCTCCTCCATGTGTGCTGTGTTTCACATCCATCTGTCTCCCTGCCACACGTTGCCTCATCAGCTTTCTCTCAAGTGTTGCACTGGCTAATTAGACATAGTCTATCTCTCTTTTTCTCTCTCTCTCACACACACACACACACACACACACACACACACACACACACACACACACACACACATTCATCTCCTCTCTCAGGCTTTTACTTCAAGGCAGACAGACGCGGGAGGTGTGTGTATGTGCATGCATGTGGGGTGTTGTAGACAGGGTTGGTCACATTACCATCATTGATCCTGGGGCAGGGGCTAATTGACTTTCCCCTGCCTGTTTACACTCCGCCATGCCCCTTCCACCCGCCTGTCGACACATACGCACGCTCTAAATCTTACACACACACACAGTACATGCACGCACGTTTGTGAGGAGATAATGAAGTGTGTCAGTTATGATCGGTGTGGGGGGTGTGCCTGCCGCCCGCTCTTGTCAGACGTCTTGATTCATGACGCGCTCGATCGCTTCTCACACTTTGATTTTTTCCTCTCCATCTGTCCATTTTTCTCTCTTCGTCTATCTCTCCTCCTCCCTCCAGCTATTGTCTCCAACTCCCTCACTACCCCGCCTCCCGCTCAGACTCCACTCCCCCATTTCTCTCTCGCTCCTTCATTCAGTCTTTTCCTGTATCTCGCCTCTCCATCTCTGGGTTCATCTCTTCTCCCTTGCTGTCATTGATTCTCTCCCTCTCTTTCTGTATCTCTTGGTTGCTCTCTCTCTCTCCCCCTCTTTCTCTCTCTCTCTCTCCCTCTCTCTCTCTCGGACTGTGTGTTCAGTCTCCGTTGGGGGAAAACAACCCTTAACCCATTAAGACCGGGAACGCATCTGTGTAATTTTTTTATTTCTTTGGCTATTCAAAAATAGCAGATCTACAAGCTCATAGCGTGGCACTGAGCTTGTAGATCTGCTATTTTTGAAAAATCTTGAAAATTTGTGGCAAAATCTTGGATTATATATTTTCTAAAGCGAACATTTGTAAAATATTTAGCTCCAGGAACCCCAAGAAGCAAAGATTCGAGTTACAAATGTCCGCCAAAAAAAAGAAAAAAATCAAATATTTGCACAACTTTTCATGATTAAAAAAAAATAGCAGATCTACAAGCTCATAGTGCGGCACCGAGTGCCGCACTATGAGCTTGTATATTTGCTATTTTTGAATACCCAAACGAAATCTTAAAATGACACACAGATGCGTTCCCGGTCTTAAAGAGTTAAGTGTGTGGAGCTTTACTTTAATGTCTCCAAAATGCCAAGGAGGGAGAACGAGAAGTGGCAACAGAGTGTCAGCGGCCCCTGAATGAGTGAAGGCCAATTGATCTGGCATTTCATCAGCCCTCTTGACCTCCTCTCCTCTCCTTTAAAGTTTTCCTATGGTTTTTAATGGTGATGATGAAATAGAGCCATCCATCAGGCCCTGCTCTGGCATTTGGCATTATAAAACACAAGCTCAAGCATGGAGAGAGAGGCTAGCGCTCCATCACACTCTGCCCCGCCTCTCTGTCGCCATCAGCGGGTGTAAATAACAACGGGGGAGAGAGAGGAAGACAGACAGATGGAGTGAGGAAAGAGAGGGCGAGAACGACCGAGAGAGGCAGAGATGGACAGTGAAAAAGACAGATGGTAGAAGGCAAGGTGTGTGTGTGTGGATATAGGGAAAGGAAAGGTAGGACAGACGAAGGAACGAATGAGAGACAGGAGGAGGAAGGGAGGCTGATTGCAGACAGAAAGAACAGACAGAGCTCGTTAGGAGAATTCACTGTCTGTCTTTTGAAACGCGCTCAGTGGGTTGAACAGACTGAACAAAAACACCTCTGGAACCACTTTGTCAGCCCGACACCAAACTGAAAGTTTAAAAGTATTCATTGACATGTGAATATCATTGAAACCATTAAAACTTTAGTGAATGTCATTGAAACCATTAAAACTTGAGGCCTCTAGTTTGAGGGTGGTGACGTTAACATTCATCAGCAGCGCAACTGATGGGTTTGCAAGTTTGACACACAGCAGCAGAATCTGTGAAATGTGGTGAAATGAAAAAGGACAACCCCACTACAAGAATAGTGGAAAAAAACATGTATTTGTAAAGGTGCAGATTTCAAATGTGTCACGATGCTACACGTTGTGAGCTTGTAGATCTGCTATTTTTGCTTTTTGCCTTACAATGAAGTATATGGGGCTTAAGTGTTTAATGTCTATGCTGTGCTTATTTTTCATATAAGTCACACTGTGTGCGTGTGTGTTTTCCACCCAGCTTCACAGAGAAGTGGATCCTCAATGTGATCATCTCCCACCGCTACAAGGCCCAGGACACACCAGCACGGAGGACCTTCGAACAGGCGCTGACGGGGGCCTTCATGTCGGCCGTGATCAAGGACCTGAGGCCCAGTGCGCTGCCCTTTGTCGCCAGCCTCATCCGACACTACACCATGGTGGCCGTCGCCCAGCAGTGTGGTGAGAGAACAGAAGCTTCAGTGTTGATTCACACATTTATTTACCCTGGGAAGGTGCTGAGCACTAGTGCTCTTTTACAGCAACACCCTGCGCGCACACACACACACACACACACGCAAGATATTTTTATGGCTTTTATTTCGATGGAACAGTGTAGATTGACAGGAAATGGGGAGAGATTTGAGGAGTGACACGCAGCAAGGGTCCATCAGGCTTGGGAATCCAACCCAGGACCAGTGTTGCCAGATTCTGTGAGAGAAACAAGCAACCAGGTCTAGGAAAACCAGCCCAAAAGAAGCGAAAATAGCAGATCTACAAGCAACGCGTTGTGAGCTTGTAGATCGGCTATTTTCAAATAAAATCCTGCGGGGAAATTATAATAAGCAGATCTGGCAACCATGCCCAGGACTCGCTGTCAGGCTGCCTCAGAGCATATATATGCCTTAACCACTTGGCCATCGGTGCTACAAGGCTACATTTATTTACTTATGCCTGTTGCTCTCTCTCCCTTCCCCTTCTCCTCCTCTGTCCTCAGGTCCATTCCTGCTGCCGTGCTACCAGATGGGCAGTCAGCCGAGTACAGCCATGTTCCACAGTGAGGAGAATGGCTCCAAGGGTATGGACCCGTTAGTCTTGATCGATGCCATCGCCATCTGCATGGCTTACGAGGAGAAGGAGCTTTGTAAAATCGGAGAGGTGGCCCTGGCCGTGATCTTTGACGTAGCCAGCATCATCCTGGGATCCAAGGAACGGGTCAGTGGAGTTGTGTTTATCGGATGGGTGGGGTGAATTAAGGCTCCATTGCGCAGTATGTGGCCCCCACCAATTAAACAAGCCATTGTTTCAATATGACAGTCAAAAATACTACACAACTCGGCTTTAAACAATGTTGATGTTTGTCTTTTCGCCTCCACCCTTAGTTTTCTCTTTTAGAGGCAGAATCGCTTTCACTTTCTTCATACAATTCGTACGGTAGATTTCCTGGCCTTTTTTACTTGGAGCTGTTGATTATATTGGAGCTGTTGATCATCCCACAAAATGTATCCCAAACTCAGTGCTTGTTTTTGATCGTTTATAGTCTGCACAAGTCAGTCCGTCGACTTCATGTTATAGATGCTCGCACATGAATCCCATCCTTCATGCCCTGCCATCTTCCTCTTCTTCCCCCTCTTCACCTCCAGGCATGTCAGCTGCCGCTGTTCTCTTACATTGTGGAACGCCTGTGCGCCTGCTGCTACGAGCAGGCCTGGTACGCCAAGCTGGGCGGCGTGGTCTCCATCAAGTTCCTGATGGAGCGGCTGCCCCTGATCTGGGTGCTGCAGAACCAGCTGACCTTCCTCAAGGCCCTGCTCTTCGTCATGATGGACCTGACAGGAGAGGTGATGGCAGACAAGTGTCCATCTGTACGTAGTGTAGGTTGAAAGAAAGTAGAGTGAACGGCAAGGTTTTTATGCAAGTAAGGACCTAGTATGTGTACGAAAGTCTTGAATTGTCTGCCATGTAGAAGTGTAATTTTACCTTCTATGAACATTTTAGTCTGAAATGTATTCATTACCAGAAGCTGTCCCTGAACGTTTTAATTTAAGCACTTGAACCCCAGCATCCCTATTCTGGGTGAAACATTCGGCAAAAAATGCCGATCTACAAGCTCAGAACGTTGTGGCAGTGTTTGTACTTGGTCAGGTCTGTTTTACTAAGAATAGAGGGTTAAGGACAGGATATTCAAAAGATTTCAGCCAGACTTATTGAGTCTTCAATGGGCTCCTTTTGATCCCTATACACACGTCCTCTTGTGACCGCGGCTGTCTCCCAACCAGGTGTCTAACGGAGCTGTGGCCATGGCCAAGACCACCCTGGAGCAGCTGCTGGTGCGCTGTGCCACGCCGCTGAAGGACGAGGAGAAGAGCGAGGAGCTGCTGGCCGCCCAGGACAAGTCGTTCCACATGGTCACGCACGACCTGGTCCGAGAGGTCACCTCGCCTAACTCCACCGTCAGGAAGCAGGCCATGCACTCCCTGCAGGTGCTGGCCTCGGTCACTGGGAAGAGCGTCACCATCATCATGGAGCCACACAAGGAGGTAGGGCTGTTTAGCTGTAGGCTAAAAATCAAATAATTGAGAAGCAGGTTTTTTTCTTTGCTTTTTTCCCCCCCTTATATAACAACGAATCGAGACAAAGAAATTCTGTTAGTTATTTCATGATTATCCACTTAACCACTTCGTTATTCAATGGTTGTGTTCAAACATATTGGAAATAGCCAATCTACAAGCTCACAACATGTCACATTGCGATGCGTTGAGCTTTTAGATCTGCTATTTTCATTTTTATAAAACACAGGGAACAAATGGCAGGGAACACATACCCTGCCAATGACCAGATCTACGTAAATACAAAAAAGTCATGTTTTTAGTGATCACGTTAGAGGGCGCTCTTCGCCAATGCCTTGTCTGCGAAAGAACGATAGAACCGTAAATGACGTCATCCCCCAAAAAATAACCCCGTCCACTCCTATGTTATGAGATTTAGAAAAACACATCTAGCTCGGATTTCTTCTCCCAGACTGCGTTTTTTTGGTGAAAACGAGCCATATTCAACTGCCGATAACAACAGAACGGACTATCACGGTTAAAATGTTTTTGTTCAGGTGGATAAGAGACCCTCTCCTCCTCTGCCTCTGCAGGGGAGGAGGCTTCCTAATTGACAGCTGCATTCATCAAAGCGGTTTGAACAGATTGCCGTAGAGACCAGACTTTTTAAAATGGGGAAGTGTAGTCGGCCCCTACTGCTGTCATCCAAGTGATGTTAACTGGCTCTAGTTTCAAAGGGTTGTGGAGAGAGGAGCTTCTAAGGAAGGTGCTCAGAGGTTCGGGAGTGGTTACTTAATAGTTATAGTGATAGTTTCATTGTTTCCCCAACCATTGCCTTGGAGGGGGGCCCACTTTGCCTGTGGGACCCCCGGCACTTCTGAAATGGGCAGAAACGAGGGCTGGGGTGACTCAATGGAATTTGTCTATTCACATAACGTACGTCACAGTGAAGTAACCCCTTTCTGAAACAATTCTAGGGGAAACATTGATAGTGTTGTCTGATGTCATAGTGACCTCTTCCTCCATAATCAAACCCAGCCGCGTTTATCAGCTTTAGCCTACCATTATCAATTCTCTCAAAGCTGTGTGTTAAATCACTAAATCCCTGGTCAAAGAAATGTGGACCAAGGCTGCTGGCACTGCTGTTTTGATGGTAAAGCTTTTAATACGGAAGGCTTGCTGCATTATGATATTTTCACACGTCATTTAGTAATTAATTTGCAATGAGTGAGGAGATGGGGAGCCTCGGGCCAGGCGACAAGTCCAGTGAAACTATCACAGATGCAGACGTGCTCGAAACAAGCTGTTCAACGCTCGAAACGTGAAGGAATGACTGTGACTGGCTGTAGCCTACATGCAGGGTGTGCATGTCGTTTTATTCCGTTTTGTGACATGGTTAATATTTTGCATAATGATGGTCAACCCTAGTGCATGTTCTCCTGTGAGGGTGCACTCGACGTGTGATGAACAAGCTACATTATGCCATCGTGGTAGGTTATATCTTTCTGACGTTTAATCTCAGCACTGGACAATTATGTCTCGGCAGAGCGCCGGGGCTAATTTTATCTGCCGGAATCCCTGCCAAGGCCTAATAGATGTTACCGGTGTCAGGCATTCACACACCACCACTCCTCTTTCCCACTTTCTCCACTCCTACCCGTCATTCTGCCTCTTGACTCTCCCTTTCTCCCTAATCCTGCATCTCCCCAGGTGTTACAGGACATGGTCCCTCCCAAGAAGCACCTGCTGCGCCACCAGCCGGCCAACGCCCAGATCGGCCTGATGGAGGGCAACACCTTTTGCACCACCCTGCAGCCCCGCCTCTTCACTATGGACCTCAATGTCATGGAACACAAGGTTTTCTACACTGAGGTATGCGTGTCTCCTCACTATACAGGATGTTGATATTCAGTGCGTCAAGCTGTGGTCAGGGTGGTAAATTAACTTGCCAGTGCCACTGGCCAAATGCCGTTAGGCTTGTAAATTAGTCCTGAATACCAGATGCTTTGGGATGAAATACTTTTGTCAATGTCACTGTGGCAACGCCCTTGCCATCGCTACACACACATGTTTCCCGTGCCACGTTTTTATTTACTGAACTGCTTGAAGCCTGTATGCTTTAATTTCTTTAAATGTGACTGTTTTACACTCACCCTTGACCCTCTTATCGTGTTTCACTCTCCAGCTGTTGAACCTGTGTGAAGCAGAGGATTCTGCTCTGATGAAGCTGCCGTGTTATAAGAGTCTTCCCTCCCTGGTGCCCCTTCGCATCGCTGCGCTCAGTAAGTACTCTTGAGCTAGAAGTACACTGGAACTTGCTTTTTGGCTGTTGGCACTGTGGAGCTTTTAAGTTGCTCTAGATAAGGTACCATTTGGGGCCTGGAGCAAACCTATATTCTTTCTCTAGCAACCCCCGGAAGTGCCATTCTGTGGCCTTTTGCTGAAGTGACTTATATGAATACATACAATTGAATATATACATAAATAATTATTATAAATACATATTATTCATGTTGTGTGTGCAGTTGACCAATTTTCATATTAGCTGTTTCAGCTTCCTCGCAGAGAATAGGGTCATTTCTGAATCTGATTAACTGCGCAAGCACGCCAATGATGAGATTTATATGTCAACGTTTCAAATTCAGTTTGAAAGGCTAGTCAGCACCATGCCTAACATTTACTTAGCCCTCAGAATTTGATAGCGTTTGATCTGATGTAACAGTCTTTTGATCTGATGTAATGATCGTTAAACTGCTGCCAAACTGGCTTGTGATCCTCGTTATTATTTCTAAAATATCATTATCATATTTTAACACATATTTTGTCTCATAATTTCTGTGTGTCAGGGTTAGTTATTGCTTTGCAAACTGACAAACACACATGTGTGTTCAAACACCCATGACTTTTTCTTCTTTTTGGTTCATAGCCGTTCTCAGAAATTTCATCATTCCTCATATCCAAACCTGTCAGAAATCTCCTTAAAATGCTGTTTTCCATTCCGTGTGTGTTTTATTTTTAGACGCCCTGGCAGCATGCAACTACCTGCCCCAGTCTCGAGAGAAGATCATCGCTGCCCTGTTCAAAGCCCTCAACTCCACGAACAGCGAGCTGCAGGAAGCAGGGGAGGCCTGCATGAGAAAGGTAAGTAATACCAACTTCCAGCATCCAATGTCAAGAGAAAGGTAATGCCCGATTTATACTTGGTTATGAGTCAGTGTCGGGCACCGAAAATAGCTGATCTACAAGCTCTGCCAACGTGTTGCGAGCTTGGTTATTTCTGGTGCACGGCACTATGCACAACCAAGTATAACTGAGGCTTTAATAATACCAACTTCCACCATCCTCGCCAATGTCAAACAAAGTCGGAATATAAATGCCCTGCAGCATTTACTTCCACTACTTACTTCCATGTTGGCTCGAGGCAACCCATGGAACATCGGAGAGAGTTTTTGCCTTTAAGAGTCAGTTTTGTCAGTCAGAAGTCACGTAGAACTACAGATGGACCCATTTTGTACACTCCCAGAGTTAAATTTACACATTTTACTATGTAGTGTCATGTCTGTGTTAAGGCAGGCCAAGCAGGGGATATATTGCATCGTTCCCAACTTGCATCGTTCCTGAGTAGTTTAAATGTGTTTGTAACTAGAGGTTCGGGCCGCTACGTGGCCCTCGCATCTAGAGTTCGGGGCCGGCCCGCCAGCCGGTCCTCCCTTAAGCCAATTTTGATATAGGATGTGCATATGATGTGGATGTTTTTTTTATCATCTGACCAATTACAATAAATTGTCTGCTGTCTCAAGAATGCTGGCTCAACCCTCTGCAACAAGTCTTTAACCCATTAAGACCTGGAACGCATCTGTGTCACTTTAGATTTCTTTGGCTATTCAAAAATAGCAGATATACAAGCTCATTGCGCGGCACCGAGTGCCGCGCTATGAGCTTGTAGATCTGCTATTTTTGAAAAATCTTGCTTAGCAAGCCCCTTGCTTAGCCTGAAGTAAGCTTTAAAACGAGCTTCGTCCAGAGTTTGTGATATGCCCCGTACCGCTGTCAGCCACGGAGGATGTTGTGCACCCACACCCCGACTACCAGCAGCACCCTCCTCCTCCTCTGCCTAAAAAAAAGTCAAAGCCAGTAAAAATGTTCTCTCGGTATCTGATATGGCCATGGCGATATAGGCAAAACTATTATGTAGAGCTACTAGTCCAGGCTGACGGTCTTTCAAAATTATGTGAGCAATGTTATTGTGAACAAAATGCAAGTCGCACTTTTTATCGTCACAATGAGCGTTTTTTCTTCATAACATTCGGACAGTGTGAACTGTGAACACCCAGAGCCTGCAGGATGAATGTCGGCACAGAAAAAATACTTCTTAAATAATATTGATGAAAAGGAAATAAATACATAAAAAAATATGTATCTATCTAACTATGTCAGTATACATTTTAAGTCCACACTGTATTTAATCTATATTGAGACTTTATTCTTCCTTATGGGGATGACATGGTAGACAGCCTCACCTCTTATCTTGAGGCTGTGTAGTGATGTGCTTTCATCTTAGTGCAGACTATATTTTGAACCCCGGCCTACACACACGTTTTCTTCTTCCCGCCGTTTCCTGACTTGAAACCATTATAGCCATTATTTCACCTGCACACCTCTTTTCTGGTAATACTGACACCAGAGTCTGCAACATGACTGCACATCCTCTTCAGGTCTGTCTCTCCATCTTTTCATGTCTGTTTGCCATCTCAGAAATACTTTATCACTCGCTCCCTTCATCTTAATCTCTCCACGTCTTGTTATCTTCCCAAAGAACTGTCTCTCTCTCTCTCCCCCCTCCCATGCCCACTTCCCTTATTTGTCCATATATCTTCTCCATGCCTTCTTTTCCCTTTTATCTAGCCATCAGCTGCACCCCCATCCCCTCTCCTTTCCTCTAATTTATTTGTCCTTCATTTTCTTTCTCTTTGCCACAGTCGCTCCTTCTCACCTCCTGTCCTCTCTGCTCATTCATTCATTTTTCCTCTCCTGCTCCCTGACCATTGTGTGTCCTCTCTCCATCCTTTCATCTGTGCCCTGCTAACACTAATGAGCGTTGCCAGGGCCAGATCGATACAGGATGGACTGTTTGTTCTCTGAGCACAGAGGAAAATGAATGTGACGGCCATGCATCATCCCTGCCTGCTGCACCTGTGTGTGTGTGTGGGTGTGTGTGGGTGGGGGTGGTTTATCCATGCAGGCGTGTTTGGTGTGGCAGTGTGTATGTGGCCTCGTTGCTCACTATTTTGGGCATGTCATATAGGCTAAATTTGTCAAACAATGTTTATTTATTTCTCCAAAAATAGCAGATCTACAACTCACAATGCATCCAACACTGTTGTATGACAAAGTATAAGTGGTTTAATGGAGGCACAGGTGTAGGGTAGCTGGGAGGTCTTGTCATGGCTAATGTGGTCAGAAGATGAATGGCTGGGAATGGAAATTAAGTTGGTTTGATTTTCAGGCCTTGGAAAACAAAACAGCCCAGTGCGTGTCTAGTTTTGTAATGCAGAGTCGGTTTCTGGGGCTCGAGCCTGGGATGTGATTCTGGGATGTTTTACATAATGCAGGCTAAGATTATCCTTGGCCTTATTATCCTTAGTAGAACCATATCTTGTATTTTGGTGTGCATGAAATGACACTACTGAGAACATTTTGTGATGGCTACATCTGACTTTCAACATCTTTAAGACCTTTTGGGTGGTTTTTGATATGAGAATCCAATCTGAGTTTGCAGTACGAAACACTGTCACCCAAGAGTTTTGTTCACCTAATGATTTATTGCTCTGAGGACTGCTTCTGTATGATCGTGAATGGATTTCCTCTGAAATCTATTGTCTGACATTTTATGCAGGGACTTGCACTATGTATCTGCAAAAAGAAAAAAATGTTGGCAGATTTTCATTCAGACTAAAAAGTTTTGAAGTTGGAGCTAAACATTTTTGTATTTTATGTATAATTATATATATATAGTGCTAGTAGTATAAATCTACTAGATAAAACTCCCAATTTAATGTTCGATGGTAATGTTACTTTTAAGATTGCAAGTATAAGTAACTTTTTGAGACAATGTCATATGAATTACAGTTTAACTTTTGTCTGTAATAAATACATATTCCTGCTTTATCTTTACAAACTCTTGTATTGTTAGGAAAGCAAAGCACCACCATTGCAAAAACAAATACGATTTCCTAACATTATGATAATGTAATTATGCACTTCAGTTCCTGGTCTGTCGTTATTGAGTACCAGCCTCAAGCCTAAAACAGCTATGGTGAAAGAAATTTGTTCTCATAGATTACATTTGTCAGTCATTCTTATAAGATTAAGGAGTATTAGAATGGGTCAAACTAGTAATATAATACACGTTCTGGTGCTTAAATTTGTAAATTGATGTTCAGAAGCTCTGTTCTATAAAACTATAGGTTACGAACGTAACCCTGGTTATTTGAGTATTACAAGCGAGATGTCTCGCTTATGGGAAGAGTGTCGCGCAAATATATCATAATCCTTTCTTTGCCACTGAGCTAATTATATTAATTTACATCTTTTACAGAGCAAACATTCCATTGTAAATCTGCAGTGGTAGTGATGTAGCCATAACATTCTATTCAACTCCTATTCACCATGTGTTTCAGTTCCTGGAAGGGGCGACCATCGAGGTGGATCAAATCCACACCCACATGCGCCCCCTACTGATGATGCTGGGCGACTACCGCAGTCTCACGCTCAACGTGGTGAACCGGCTCACCTCCGTCACGCGCCTCTTCCCCAACTCCTTCAATGACAAGTTCTGTGATCAGATGATGGTGAGAGACATAACCCAGTGTAGTGTTGTTTAGGGGGACGGTGTTCTAAATCCACAGAAGTTGGGGGGGGAGATTTTGAATCCTCTGTCTAAAATCAGGATATTAATTGAGCTAGTAAATGTGAAATAATTTCAGTAGAACCTTTTTTTTATCCCCTTCTCACTGGGCATTTTTGCCCCATCCCCAATACATTTCTGACGATGTCTTTATCTCGGATGTACGCAGAGGGAAGAGCTAATCTCGATGAAAATGTTTCCAATCTCAGCTGTCTAGTCTCAGAAGACGCATGCATTCACCCACTTGCACTCACCACTCTCACTCATTGACATAATGTACATCTGTGATTTCTGTTTTATCTCTCTCTCTCTTCTCTATCTCTCTTTCTCTCAGCAACACCTGAGAAAGTGGATGGAGGTGGTGGTGATAACACACAAGGGAGGCCAGCGCAGCGACGGCAGTGTGAGTGCACGCACAAACAAACACACACGCACACACGTGGGAAAAAAAGTTCATTTCAGTGAACGAACAATTTCGTTCACGGCAATGATTCGTTCAAATGATTCGTTCACGTTCTCGTTCAGTAGCGTTATTTTCTAGCGTTCAAAATTTACTTGAGTAAAAGTACAAAAGTATTGGCATCAAAATATACTTAAAGTACCAAAAGTAAAAGTGCTAACATATTTGCGATGCGACGCGTTGTGAGCTTGTAGATCTGCTATTTTCAAATAGCCTAGGTATAAAATAGGGCTAAAGTGGTTAATGTATGTTTTATTATGTGTGTAAACACCATCGCGGGAGCGTTTTTTTTTTTTTTTTTCCGCGTTCCCGGCAAATGAACTAGTTCTTTTGAACGAATCGATCATGAACGACACATCACTAACACACCCACACGCACGCATTGAGGTCGGTGAAATCTGATAGAAATGCGAACCTGCTCTCATTCATACCGCAGAGAGGTGTCCCGTTGCTTTGTTCCACCTCAGCTCAATACCTGCACTTGACTACCTGAGTATGTACGGTAGAGATGCAGACATGGCCTCCAGGTCAATACAGCTGTACACAGGCACCTTGTTTTTTTTTTGTAGAATCGACCGGTCCCTGACAAGCCACGCACGCACAAAAACAACACAGACTCCCATGCATGCAAACACAAATCACACAAATATGGACGCACGGGACACTAGTGCATGTGAACACACACACGTACTGTATAGCACTGCCATGCGCACAGACTAACGCAGGCACGCGCGCACACATGCACTCTTATGCACACAAAATCAACACCTCCTCAGGGCGGCCTCCTCCCAGATGAGTCGTCGTGAGTGGCCATATTACAATCAATGATTAATTAGGCGCCAGGCAGGCGGCGGTGTGGCCCAGGGCCGCGCCTCCTCCTTATCTCCCCGACAGATAACCTTGTAAAGGCAAAAGAAAAAAAGGTGAGAGAAGCAGGGGGGGGGGGGTGTTAGGACTGGGAGAACTATGGCATCTGAGACAGTGGGAGAGAGGGAGAGAGAGGAAGGCAAATAACCTTTTTCTCTCCCTCTTTTTTTCCCTTTTTTCTTTCAAACGGCGTAATTAGATGCAAATTGGCCCTGTGTTTCCTCCTCTCTCGCCTTGCCACCGCTCTTTGTTTCGGCGCCTGACAGCAGGGTCGGCATTCACAATAAGGCCAGGTGTGTTCTGATGCTGAAAACAGCGTCTGGGAATGAGAGAGGAACGGGGGGGGGGTAGAAGCAAAGAGATGGAGGGAATACATTTCAGGCACAGGGGAGTTTAGGACAACGTTCGTTTGTGTGTCATTCGTATGGTTCGTCGGAAGCGAAAATGTCTTGTAGGGGTGTTGAAGAGCGTCCAGTGAATGGCAACGTTATCAATCACATCATCATCCTGTCTTGCTGATGTTTTCTCCTCCTGTTATCTTTACAAAGAGAAAAGTACTTCTGTGGGGGCAGCAGAGTGTCATAACTAAAGGTCAGGATAGGAATGTCATTTCACCTGGCCTCATCTACCCCACTGTCATGACACACACACACACACACACACACACACACACACACACACACACACACACACACACACACACACACACACACACACACACACACACACACACACACACGTGAGTGCTATACTTATAAGTACCTGTCTTTACCTTCATCCCCTAATCCTTAACCCCTTAACCCTCATCACTACATGGCTGGCCTTAACCTTTACCTGATGCAAATTTTGACCCCATTAAAGCATTGACTCCTGACAGCAGCTCTTCTAGAAATGAAGACTGCTAATATGTTCTCACTTTCCCAGTTCTCTCCGTCCTCTTCGTCCCTATGTATTTACAAGGACATGCGGTTCTCATAAGGACAGAAGCACAAGAACACACACACACACACACACACACACACACACACACACACACACACACACACACACACACACACACACACACACACACACACACACACATATTTTGTCCTTGGGACAAAAAAGGTTGGGGAGCCCTGATGTACAACACACACACTTTACTCTGCTGACTCTCTCATCATTGTCTCCCATTCCGACACAGCCTGCATTGGAAGGCGTTGAGGTGAGACATAGTGGCGCCCCCCCCCCCCTGTTGGTGACTTCTTGTCAGTGATTGAAAACATAGCTGAACCGAATGTTGTGCTTGTTGACTTATTGAACTCAATATGTCGTGGTAGTGGTGATGGTGGACTTGCCCTGTATTTTCTGTCATGTGTCTGTGGCCGTCAAAAAAAAGTAATTTTTATTGTCGTCCTCCCTCCCCTTTTGTCTTTCTTCTTTTTTTTGCTGTTATATGTCGACTAATGTCGTTTTTGCACTACAACACTCCCAAAATATCAGTGCTATGGTGGGTGGGGGCTTATGAAGGGTATATACATATTGCCCATATTTGTCTTTTATCAAGTGTGTCTGTATATGATAACTCATTGTAGTGTGATGCCACTTAACCTCTCTTCCGTAAACTTTCCCTATAATAAATGTGTAATACTGACCACATCTTCACTAGTTTGATACCATGCTGATCCATCTCCATCCTTCGCAACAGTGGCTGTCCATCAAGGTTGTCTTGTCCAGACGTGTCTGTCTTCTACAGGGTTTCATTCATGGTCCTCTCCATCCCTCTCTCTCACCCCCTTTCCTAACTTCCTCTCTCCTCTTTCTCCCTTTCACTCTCTAGGAGATGAAGATCTGTTCAGCCATCATTAATCTCTTCCACCTGATCCCGGCGGCCCCTCAGACTCTGGTCAAACCTCTGCTAGAGGTGGTGATGAAGACGGAGAGAGCCATGCTGATAGAGGTAGGTCTCTCATTCTTCACCCTTATACCCTTATCCAGAATAAGGCTTGCAATGATGAAAATGAAAAGCGACTTGCAGATTTCAAGATTCTATTCTATTGCCATAACACCAAGATTGCAGTGTGGTTGAACTTAACCTCTGTGTGCTCAGGATAAACAAGTGACACTAGGGCTGAAACTAACGATTATTTTGGCAAATGGTTAAAATCTGTCAACTGTTTTTTAGATTAGTTGACTTAGTTGAATTTTTGAAAATGATCCCAAAACTTTGGATTTGAACTCCAGCTTCATTAAATTGATGAAACCTTATGTAATTACTGTAATAATTCCAATCAAGAGCAAGAAATGGCACTTAACTCTCTCAGTTCCACACAACGAGATATCCTGAGTTTTTTCTGAATGCCCTCAGTGCCAAGAACGAGAAATCCTGAGTTTAATTTTTTTTTTTTTTTTTTTTTGTGGAAAAAAAATGTTCAGAACCCAAGATATCATTATCTGAAGATTTGCAGCTCCATCCACTCCTTGTTTGACTTATAACTGAAAAAAAAATTGCTGGCACAGTATTAACATATTTTTTTATTTCATTGGCACTGAGAGAGTTAATGGATTGATTAATTATTTTAAACAACCAAATTAAATAGGGTAGCTATTTAATCAGTCTGTGAACATCCTACTAATGCCAGTATTTTTTTATATTACCCCAAAACCTTTGTGAGAGAGAGAAATTACAAGAGTTGAGTTAATGTTCCATACAAGCGGTACCTGGTGGCTCAGCCTGGTAGTGCACTGACCACATGCTCCTTGTGCGAGGACACAAAGTTTGAATCCAACTCATGTCTCCCCTCTCTCTGCCGTCACATGCTTTTTCACAAAGAGTAGTACTTGTACTGGGGTAATCCAGCGTGACACTACATGTGTACAAAACAAAACAAAAACCGTACATTTATCCAAGAGTAAATATTCTTGCTATTAGAAATGTACCCCGAATCCTCAAAAATCTTGGTTCCTAATCAGCTGATATTAATTTCTCAGATTTGGGCGGGAGAGTGGGGAATAATACAAATCTCCCTAATCCAGTTTGATCTAATCTGATCGTGTCCTCTTGCCCTGCCTGTACAATGGGAGGACATTCTCAAAAGGCAAATGAAAAAGAAGAAAGACGGGGGGTGCTTAGATAGGTTTCTATCACTTCTTTGTTCAACTGTGACTTGCAGAGTGAAGGGTGGGAAAGAGTCCAGTGTCACATACACATTCCAGTTATTGTATGTGTGACATAAGATACGCTGCACTCCTTCTGTCCTTCCTACTGAGTTTAACAAGGATATGATCTGTTTTTTTGCTTTGGAGGGACTGATCTGCATCTTTTGTTGTCATTCCTCTGCTTTTTACCACCTCTTCTACCCCCCCATTCATCCACATTCACATCAATTCTCATACCAATCCCATTCTTAATGCTTTGAAGTGCTGAAAACAATTCTCTTGTCATATCATCATGTACTTTATATCTACCCCCTCCCTCAGGCCGGCAGTCCGTTCAGAGAGCCACTGATCAAGTTCCTGACGCGTCACCCCTCTCAGACGGTGGAGCTGTTTATGATGGAGGCCACGCTCAATGACCCCCAGTGGAGTCGCATGTTCATGGTCAGTGTACAGGCACAACAATCCAGATAATTTCTGTTGTACGATATGGTTTATTGAAAGTGTAACTTTAAAAGGGTGGGTGATGTATGAGCAACACAGTCATTCTCTCACTGAGTTAACTTCGAATCAAATATCTAAACTTAACCGGGCGCCCTTTCTCAAATCTCTCCAACGACCCCCTGTGGTCCCATGGATTAATAATAATAATAATAAATAATAATAAACTTTATTTGTATAGCACCTTTCATGACATGAAATGCAGCTCAAAGTGCTTTACAGAGCAAGAATACAATTACAGTTAGAACCAATTTAACAATAAAGCAAACAATTAGGAGATTAGGAGAAACTCATGAATGGTAAAAAAAATGGTAAATGGTGCGTTCATATAGTGCCTTTATCCAAAGTGCATTACATTCCCCCATTCACACATACATTATTAACACACCGACGGCGAAGGAAACCATGCAACGCATCAACCTGCACATCGAGAGCAGTTAGGTGTTCAGTGTCTTGCTCAAGGACACTTGGACACTAACCCAGGGGTAGCCGGGGATCAAACCAGGAACTTCCCGTTTCCCAAGCAGCCGCTCTATACTTCCTGAGCCTCTGCCACCCCTCATAAGTCATGTATCCAATACAGTGGACAAAGTTCTGTTGTCTCGTTTCACCTTGTCTAATGTTTGCGTTCTCTTGTGTTCACGTGCAGAGCTTCCTGAAACACAAGGACGCCAAGCCTCTCAGAGACGTTCTGGCCTCAAACCCCAGCCGCTTCGTCCCCCTGCTGGTACCTGCTGGCACTGCGGCCACCGTGCGCCCCGGATCCCCCTCCACGGCCACAGCCAGACTAGACCTGCAGTTCCAGGCTATCAAGGTATACTCCCACTCACATGAACATTTAGGCACACTCGCTTGTACCCACATGCACACTTTATCTTACACATATACTGTACACACACCCACTCACTATTCATATGCACTCATTCTCTCTGCTTCAGACTTTCTCCCTTGATGTTTTTTCACACACACACACACACACACACACACACACACACACACACACACACACACACACACACACACACACGCACGCACGCACGCACACCCACACCCATGGGTTTATCAGATTCATGCATTTGAGAACCTAACCGCTCCTTGATATCAGTGATACTCCATCCTAACTGTAAATACTCTTAAACTCTCATTGATTCACCAGTCTGCTCCCTTAACTGCCCCTTCCACCACCCCTGTTTTCAGATCATTAGTATCATAGTGAAGAACGATGAGGCCTGGCTGGCTGGTCAGCACTCCCTGGTGAGTCAGCTGAGACGCGTATGGGTCAGCGAGGCCTTCCAGGAGAGACACCGCAAAGACAACATGGCCGCCACTAACTGGAAGGAGCCCAAGCTGCTGGCATTCTGCCTGCTCAGCTACTGCAAGTGCGTACGCTCTCTACTCTTGTCCCATTGAACGAGCGAGAACAGTCAAACCGTTAATATTGGTGTGCTTTCAGGGTCCTTTTTTGAGAAATGTTTGCCTACTTGGCAATTGCAATTATATTTGATTTCTTAGTGTGTTTGAATTGCTTGAGTAGTCAAGTCCTTCGCTTTTTTTATTCTGTTTTTCTTTTTACGGTTGCTGGCCTTAACGTCTACTCAGCTGCATGCATTATACAAATAAACTTGCCTTGCCTTGAGGAAGAGTCAACTGCTTGACAACCTTTTTTTCCCTCAGCCTTTTTATATAGAAATTTGACACAAGCATGGATGGTTACAACAACATCCTGCGTGACATGTCTATGATTCACTAGGTGCCTAAGTGATTTGCTCAAGGGAACCTTGACAATTGTTATTGTGGCTAAGGGGAGAGCCTCAGTGGTTCACCTCACCCATGCAGCTAGGTGAATCGCACAAGGATTTTCAGAATGTTGTTCTTTTCCTGTTGACTTGTATTGGTCCCCTTGGGGGTAATTTGTTATCTGCATTTGACCCATCCTAAATATTAAGAACAATGGGCAGCCACCTAGCGGCACCCGTGGAGCATTTAGGGTTCAGTGTCTTGCTCAAGGACAATTTTTACATGAAGCCAGGGCGAACTGGGATCGTACCGGGGACCTTCCTCCGGGTCCCAGACGGCTGCTTTTAGCTCCTGAACCACTGCCGGCTTTTTGTACGAACACCTGGGTTCTTCACCCTGTGCGCTGAACTCATCCTGCCACGCATTGTATCCTTTGTCCTTTCTTCCTCTAGGCGCAACTACTCCGAGATTGAGCTTCTCTTCCAGCTGTTGCGGGCCTTCACGGGCCGCTTCCTGTGCAACATGACCTTCCTGAAGGAGTACATGGAGGAGGAGATCCCCAGGAACTACACCATCGTTCACAAGCGTGCCCTATTCTTCCGCTTCGTTGAGTTCAATGACCCTCATTTCAACGATGAGCTCAAGGCTAAGGTATGCTCGGAGGAGAACTGTTATTAATTACTATTATTTTTATTTACTTTTCCCCCATTTTCTATTTTCTTCGTAATTTAGTTATTGCCTTTTCACCATTTGTACTGCAGCCCCCTGCCTCTGCCAACGCCCACTGTTGGCCTGGGTGAGGTTATAGACCAAATGACTCCCCTGACATACATAGACTCGCCAACCGCTTTTTAATGGGAAAGTGATTTTGACAGGGCGAGTGTAATGCGTGCGGAGGTTCGCACCATCTCCCCCAGTTAACCCTACCCGCTGAACGGGTATCTCGACCAACCAGCAGCGGTCACCAGTGCAGTGGCAAGCATAGATATAGAAACCTAGATACCTCATTGGCCGCTACAGTTTGTTGGAGCGACCTGTATCGCGGCCGCCATATTAGCTGCCACTCAAAAGTGACAACTGGCCAATCACAGCGCGTTGAATAACTGGCCAATCACAGCGCGTCTTTTCCAGGACTTGTCAGAATCTAGTTGTCCCGCCCCCACCTGCCTCTGATTGGTCTACCGAACGTCCCCTTCTGTGACGCACACGGAAGCTTCCCGAGGGAGGGCGGAAGCTGGTGCGCGCCCGAGATACAGACGCCTCAGAGCCGGAGGAGGCGTCTACCTTTATATGTCTATGGTGGCAAGGACATGGTCCCTGAATCATGTTCATCGGACACCTGGCTAAGCCAGAGGCACTGTTGCCGCAAATTTAAACTAGTCTGGTCAATATATTTTTTCAATTATGTCTACAGACCACTACTGCTGGATTTTATCTAAACGTATGTCTCACAATGAGCGGTTCTAATGTATCCAATGCAATGTGTACTTAGTGAGCTGTGGTCCCCTACACATGCAGTGTGTCAGTTCTTCTACTAAAGTCGAAAATGTGCCCGACGTTTAGGGAGCCAATCTTTCTGGCCTTTTACGCTTGGTCTCTTTTGTTCTGAGTCGTTTGCTAGAGAGGCATTGAGGTCATTTAGTCTGGTTTTGAAACCCTCAAGAGTACCACACATGGATGCTTCTGTCCTCTCTACCTGACCTGCTGCCGCACGCATTACATTCAGTAGGGCTGCTTTTTAATTAAGCACATACACACACAACACACACCAGATCGCTACATAACACACACACACACACACACACACACACACACACACACACACACACACACACACACACACACACACACACACACACACACACACACACACACACACAGTGCCATGGAGCTTTAATGGGCACATGTGGAGGCACAGAAGAGTGACAGCACGGCTGTTGAGTACAAACGGGTCAATAGGAAAGGTCTGCCCTGACACACTCCAATAAGCAGCCAAAGACCAAAGCATGACAAAAAATGAAAACACACACAAGCAGAGATGCACTCAGAAGCTTAAAGCAAGGACGTTCGCTGACCGGTAGCTGTGGTCCTCCCTTAAACACAGCAGTGCGGTCCTTTTTTACACTTCTGGTATTGGCAACTTTGGCCATTGACCGTATTTTGCGCTTATGTTCTACTTGAGGGTGGTAAACCCCCCACCCACAAAGTACGTATGTCATGAGAAGAAAATTGCCACGTTGTTGTGATTATGGTCAATGTTGAATGAAAGACATGCGGATAATTTTTTATTTGTTTTAGTTTTTTTCCCCCCAAGTTAGCCTGGGGCTCGCTGATGAAATGCTGCGTTTGAGCATTTTTGACGGAGCAGAGTTCCACCCCCTTCCCGGTCCTGCTGAATTCTGTTCCTACTGTTGTGTTTTTGCTCCTAATTGTCATTTTCTGGCAAGCAGCAGCAGATGCTGGTTGGGAGTGGGTGTGTTTGTGCACAAAAGTCTATTCTGTAAGAGAGAGAGAGACTTTAGTGAGAGAAGGAGTGTGTTTTTTTGTTCGTGTTTACTGTTGTGGGTGTGTGTTTGTGTGTGTGTGTGTGTGGGGGGGGTCCTCTGGCTTTTAAATTATAGACTTAACCCATTAAGACCTTCTAAATCCCAACAGTATTCTGAAAAAACTTAGGTTTCTATATCAGTGGTGCTCAAAAAATTTCATCTCAAGGACCCCCAGAATGATATGTATTTGGCCGCCAACCACCATCTCAAAATATTTTCCAGGGACCCCCAGAAGCAAAGATTTGAGTAATTTTTTTGCTTTAAAACAGTATATATTCAAAGCTTTGCACACATTTTCAAGATTTTTCAAAAATAGCCAAAGTGTAAAATAATGCTTTTTTTTTAAGCTCAAATCTAAAAGTGACACAGATGCGTTCCAGGTCTTAATGGATTAAGCATTTTCCTGGAAACATGGGGCATGTATGAATGTCTACTGTATCTGTTAGCGAGCGAGAAGGAAAGCATGAGCGCACACGCTTGTATGGCACATGCGACAGATGGGGTCTGGCAGAATCTTTCATTTTAAACCACAGAGTGTGCAAGAACATAGAATGAATCGTCCCATACGGATGCCGCCTTAACTCACGGTGTCGTTCCTTTACGGTTTCCTCGTCCTTGTTTTCACACGTACAAATCCTCCCGGAAAAACTGCTCTTGCACTTTGTTTTCTTTGGCAATTCTTTTTGACAGATCACAGAACTACAAACACAAATCTTAAACGCAAATGTGCATATATAACGCACAAAGGCATGCTGCTGTGCATACAATTCAGTTGAATGATGTTTTAAATTCACTTGAATGATGTGAATCGGCAGATAGTATCTCAGTTACTGTAGATACAGAGAGCAGTGACAAATGCTGGGTGATAATATTATCACATACCCGTAGCCTAATTTATGCACAAAGACAATGATAAACAGCATTACTGTCAAAGAGAAACTGGCTTGCAACAGTCATCCTGCTGAGATTTCCCAACAGTGTGGGGAGTGAGTTGGCTAAGAAAACTGGCTGAGGTGCTGCTGGTGGGGCTTGTCCCTTGTTGTTGTGCAGCCATTCTGTGAACTATCAAAGGTTGCTACTTGCTAGCTGTATTCCAACTGGTGTTTTGGTTCATTTTCACACATATAAACTCCCATGTCTCCTCAGCTATGAATTATACCACAGCAACCATGTTTGATGGGTGATTTTAGTCCATGTTTGATGAGAGTTCTTTCCACAGCAAGGTTGCTCAAATAACTGGCATTGCAAGAAGAACCAATTCTGGCTAGGAACTGCATTTTGTGTGTGTGTGTGTGTGTGTGTGCATCATACGTATTTGCCACACATCCTTTGCAGTTGGTTGAGTGGGAGAGAGAAATAGACACACACACACACATGCAGGCATGATAATTATTTGTTTAGGGGGGTCCTAGATAATTAAGGAACACCTGCAGAAAGAGATCTAGGCTACTAGCCTCAACACACACACAGTCACACACAGAGAGAGACACACACACACAGGACTCTCGGGGGACACTGCTCATCTAATGGCATCATAGTAATGCACAACGACGTAACAGTGATTGATATCAGAGAGTCTCAGAATTAATAGGAATAGATGAGACTGAAAGACAGACTGGTGCTTCATAGATTTCCTTTGTGTCTTTATTATGTGGGGTCGTGTGTGCACGCACCGGCATGTGTGTATTGTTGTGTGAGCGTCTGTTTCAGCCGTGTTGTTTAGTGTGCGCACCTTCCGTTTGTGTGTGTGTGAATGTTTCTGTCATAGCATGTGTGTGTATTAAGTGCACACACTCGCCGTGCAGAGCGGGGTGAGTAATGTGCTAATGGAGGAGTCTGAACATATGCCGCCACAGCTCGTTTCTGGCTGAGCGATGCCCCGTCCTCCCTATGATGGATTGAGCGGCGGCTTCATTAGGAGATAGCGGCCCTCTCTAATAAATGTGTGTCGTTAGCTGCATTGTGTCTGGGTTTTTTTATTCTGCTCTTCACTGGGTTAATCAAGCCTTTGTCTACCATTCAAAAGCCCCCTAAGCTTCCCTTACAACACAGTGTTATTAAGCAGTGTCTCCCTGGCCCCCGACTCTGTTAGCGTCCCCTTAATGTGTCCCTCTGGGTTCCTTTCTCTTCCAGACCCTACTACATCTTAATTGAGAGAATTATACAACACCAATTATTTGAGTTTTTCTTTTCTTTTTAGATGATATAAACAATTAAAGTAAAGTGCCCCTCTGCCTTCTTGTCCAGTGGTACAGGTTTAAGCCCTAATGCTGTTTCTTTTTTCCCTCTACACCTATACTTCTTTGCCAAAAATAGCCGATCTACAAGCTCACAACGCCTCGCAGCACGAGGCGTTGTGAGCTTGTAGATCTGCTATTTTTGGCTTAAGTTCTCCTCAGAAAAAGGGATGCTAGGGTTCAAGTGGTTAAGGTAAAAAAAAAATCATATCACACAGAGATTTGGCGGACCCCCTGTAGTAACTCTGAGGACCCCCTAGGGGTCCCGGACCCCCTGTTGAAGACCCATGACGTACAGTATTATGGAGATTTTCCGTTGAGTCCATCAAGCGTTTCTCCTTCTCGTCTCTCATCATGTCGAGCAGCTTAGCTGATTCTTAAGTGTCACTAGGCTTGTCTGCAACTAATTATTTCCCATGTAATTAAGTTATCGTTTGGTGTGGCTAAGAGAAGATTCCTGTGTTGTGTTTTTGTTTGCCAGGTGCTGCAGCACATCCTGAACCCGGCCTTCCTGTACAGCTTCGAGAAGGGGGAGGGCGAGCAGCTACTCGGACCCCCCAACCCTGAGGGAGACAACCCTGAGAGCATCACCAGTGTCTTCATCACCAAGGTATACACACACGCACACAAGGGGGGAAAGGGCAGTCATGTTTTTTTATTTTTTTTATATATCCCACGATTTTGTAACCCATTTTTTCACCCAGTGCCAATTACCTATGTAATCCTGGGCGCTACACTCCCTCTGCCAGCCTAGGGAGAGCCTAGAGCCGAGCTCATGCCTCCTTCAATGTATGAGGGCTAGCAAGCCGCTTCTTATCACCTGACGGGGGAGGTTCCCTGGTTAGACGTAGCGCGTGGAAGGAACACGTTATTCCAACCAGTTCCTTTCCCCTCCATCAGGCGCCCTGGCTGACCCGGGGAAGGCAGTATAGAGACCAGGATTACTGCATGTTTTTGTGAGGGTACCTACCCTAGGAGACACGGGGAGAACATGCAAACTCCACACAGAGAGGCCCTTTCGCCAAGCCCAAGGGCAGTCATGTTGTCTGAAATATGAAGCGCTTTCAATCTGGTGTCCCTATTGTGGACAAATCCTTATACATAACCGGGTTCTATGGGGTCTCCAATTGCCAATATAATGATTTAAATATCCTGTTGGTTTTTCAACCTTTCCTGCCAAAACGAAAATGTATAATAATCCTGTTATTTGGTTGGACTACCGGGAAGTCGCAAAGTGGACTTTTTGACCGGGGTAACCAGTCCTACATTTAGCCGGCATTTACATTTAGCCAGGGCGTTTCTTGGCGAAAAAAAGGGTGTTTCTTCAAAATGTACTGTAGAGTTAGAAGTTTCACTGATCAGGATAATAACGGCAACGATGTCATGAGATTTGGGAAGGTGCAGGCCTTCAAAAACATTGTATATCTCAGGTAAGTGATGCAATGCTAGTGTGCCACCATATACTCTGGTCCACAGTGGCCGAACACAGCGCACCTCAGAGGGGACACTGGCGACTTTTGCTGGCCGGTGCTTTTAGATCTACGCTTTTTTGCTTAAAACGGCGATAGCGTCCGAGTGGTGGGGACATATCGGGACGGGGGAGGCGCATCCAACGGTGCCAGGCTCGAGTCTGTTACCACAGTCATAATTGACATTTATAAATGTAATTTGTTCTCGTTTCATTGAAGGAAGGAACTGAACTGCATTGATATTCAACTGTTGTTGTTTTTTTTATATCAAACTTATGTTGTGGTGTTGGAAAATAACCAGGGGTAGCCTGTGTTTTATGAGTTGAAAAATGTAACTTATTTTCAAATCACAATGTTGACAGGAATGCACTAGCGGCTAGAACATAACGGTCAACATTGTGATTGGAATAAGGAATCAGCCATTGAAGGGCTAGAGTCTAGTCCTCCAATGGATGATATTCCATTCATTGCACATCCCCACAGCCATAGAGCACTCATACATTTTTATGGAGGGATTCATCTGCACAGCATCTTAAGTATTATTCTTCTTTATAAAAGACAATAGATCAACATATTTTCTATCAAATCTGAATAATAAAATATTAATGTTATAAAAAGAAAGCTATTTTCTCATAGAAATACTGTATATCCAAACAGAACACTGCCGTCATCGCCAGTAATTTATAAATGTAGATTATATGTAAATTCATAATGTATTATTGTAAATTTGGGTCCCAGGGAGAGAGGACTTTTGGGTCTCGAAAAACTTTGGGAACCCCTGCCCTAGATATTAGATATGCGCCCAAATAATAAAAAAAGAAAACCACTGGTGTTCACTCACAGTGTACGTGCACAGACATCATGTACGCACATACATACACACACACACACACACACACGCGCACACACGTCTACACTCACACAGCATGCATCGTGCACAAGGACACACTGGTTTACAGTGTTTTCTATCTCACACTGCATGTACACTGACACACACACACGCACACGCACACGCACACGCACACACAAGAGCAGGAGCGTTTCCATGCCCATTACTTGCTGTTCTCCCTCCTCGCTCCTTCCTTTCTTCATTACTCTACCTCCACTCTCCATCTCTCTGATTTCATTACCTGCTGCGTCCGGACCTTCCCTTTCTCCTCTCATCTCTCTCATCACGTCTTATCCGTCTAGCATCTCTCCATCCTCCTCCCTTTCATCAACCACATCCCACTCAGTGTCTCCCACCTCCCCTCCTCTTCCTCCTCCTCCTCCTCCCCTTCTCCTCTCCTGTTTACATCTCCATTCATTACTGTATCACTTTATCACCATCATTCCATCTTACTCCTCTCCATCCCACTCTTCAACTCTCCTCCCCTCTCCCCCCTTACCCCACCCACACTCCCTCCTCATCTCCCCCAACCTATTCTCTCTCTCTCTCTCTCTCTCTCTCTCTCTCTCTCTCTCTCTCTCTCTCTCTCTCTCTCTCTCTCTCTCTCTCTCTCTCTCTCTCTCTCTCTCTCTCTCTCTCTCTCTCCTCTCTCTCCCCCTCCCTCCCCCCTTCCATATCCCCTCCTCTGTTCTTTCTCTCTCGCCGCCAATCTTTCCATCTTACTCCCTCCTCTATGCTTTCAACCCCACGTCTCCTCTCATCTTACTCAACCACCTCTTCCGTAGTTTTTTTGGTCAAGCACTCAACCCCTCTCTGCCCTCTCTTAACTATCACTCCATCCGCCCCATCCACCTATCTCTCTCTCTCTTTCTTAACTATCTCTCTCTCATGCTCTCTTCTGTCTTCTCATCCCTCCACCCTGCCTGGTAGTCAGAGGTTCATTCGTCAGGCTGAGGGGTGTGTTGTGCTGCGGTGTAAATGTCAGTGTTTGTGGTCATGTTAAAGGTCACAGTGTTTGTTTGTGCCGTACAGGATCTCATCACCGACTTAACAGCCAGCGCTAATGGCTGCTAATGTCTGCTACTCTGCTCTGGTTAAAACCAATTTCCTCACAACCTTTCCTTTCATCCATCCTCCCTCCCAGCTTGTTTTTCTCTCCTCTCCTCTCCTCTCCTCTCCTCTTCTCTTCTCTCTTCATTATGTCTCCTGAGGACTCAGACACTGATGGGCGTTTGGAATGGTTTCAATCACACATAAAGAGGGGGATGATTGGGCTGTTGTCATTCTGAGCTTGCTTTCTTCATCAGAGTTTGATGAAGAGCGGAAGCTCGAGACATCAAAACAGCAACAGGTGCAATAAAGAAGTTGTTCAATTGGAGCCCAAGTGTTTCTTTTGTTTCTACTTCATGCTGTTCTTTGCTCAGCACCTGCCCAACTTTGGGTTTTGGATGTGCAAGACCGCCTTCGCTTCTGTCCATCATAGGGATGGCACACACGCACTTACACAGCCCTGGGTAGGCAACACAGCCTGGCGGAGATCTGCTCTCCGAGGAGCACACTTATTTTAGGTTATTGTGTTTCTTGACAAGCTGATTACAGACATAATTTGTCAGCCACCGAAAGTCACTGCTTTACCTTTGGGACAGAGGTAGTGCCTTGCATACAGAAAATTATAACTAGCAGCTTGTTATCCTTTTCATTTCACATCTCACCACAGTACTTTGAAAAGGCAGTTGGTATGTGTACTTTCATAGTGATGGTGGACATGTGCTCCTTTCTTGTAGACATCTGGTGGGCCAAATTTAAATGAGCATCCTTCAAAATTGTTCCCACTTTGGGTACCCCTGCCCTCAACTAACAGCCAACTTTCACATCGCTCCCCCCCCCCCCCCATTTTAGGTCTTGGACCCGGAGAAGCAGGCGGACCTCTTGGACTCCCTACGGATCTACCTGCTTCAGTTCTCCACGCTGCTGGTGGAGCACGCGCCGCATCACATCCACGACAACAACAAGTCGCGCAACAGCAAGCTGCGGCGCCTCATGACGTTCGCCTGGCCCTGCCTGCTGCCCAAGGCCTGCGTTGACCCCGCCTGCAAGTACAGCGGGCATCTGCTGCTGGCGCACATCATCGCCAAGTTCGCCATCCACAAGAAGATCGTTCTGCAGGTGAGGAAGGATGACTAATTAGGCTAATCATTTCTTAATTGATTGGATGGGTTCCATTCTCTATCAACATATTGAAGACTTTCTCCTACAGCAGGTGTTAATTAAAGGAAATTAATTCTGCATTACACTCGTAATAAGCAATTAAATGCAATTAATTAGACAGCCCGAAATAGAACACTTTCTTTTTTTAACAATGCTCACTATGAAAAAGACCTTGCCTACCAGAACCAGAGTTTTAGTTATTACGCCCATTTCTCTCACCCATTTATTATATCAATCAAATCAATCAGGAACTCACAGGTCTCACATTCACTATCAACATACAGTATTGAAGACTTTCTCCTACAGCAGGTGTTAATTAAAGGAAATTAATTCTGTATTACACTCGTAAAAAGCAATTAAATGCAATTAATTAGACAGCCCCAAATAGAACACTTTTTTTTAAAAACAATGCTCGCTATGAAAAAGACCTTGCTTACCAGAACCAGAGTTCTAGTTATTACGCCCATTTCTCTCACCCATTTATTATATCAATCAAATCAATCAGGAACTCACAGGTCTCACATGACCGCCCATGATGATATGAAATGTCTTCTCTTGGTCTGTTATCAAGGTGTTCCACAGTCTGCTGAAGGCTCACACCATGGAGGCCCGGGCCATCGTGCGCCAGGCCATGGCCATCCTGACCCCGGCCGTGCCGGCGCGCATGGAGGACGGCCACCAGATGCTGACCCACTGGACCCGCAAGATCATCGTGGAAGAGGGCCACATGGTGCCACAGCTGGTCCACATACTGCACCTCATCGTGCAGCACTTCAGGGTGAGTCACTGTGGGAAAACATACAATACCCATGCACATGCATAGCCATGGGGATTTTTTTTACACCAAAATGCCTCAAGTGTAGTGGCGCAGTGCTAAAGTGCCTGCCCACCACTGCACAGGTTGTGGGTTCGAATCCACCGCGGTGCATCCGGCTTTGTTGGGCGTCTATACCAGTGGTTCTCAACCAGTGGTCCTTGAGGGGGTTCCAGTGGGTCCCCAGCCAAATTAGTAGTTGGAGACCAAATTGACCCTTATGTGTCTGTAACTCTGAGAGTTACATGAACACTAATGATGATGATACTACAGTGTAGACTGGGACCCCCAAGAAATCTAAATGGTTGAGTCCCTGGCATATCTTTTCAAATGGGGGTCCGTGGGCTAATATGTGTCAATTTGGGGGTCCTTGACGCGAAAAAGGTTGAAAACCACTGGTCTATACGAACACAATTGGCCCGTGTTCGGGGGAGGGAAGCTGGACGGGGAGGGTGATATTCGTCACTGCACTGGCATAATTACTAAATTGGGGAGAAAAAGAGGTCAAAAGAAAAGTTGCCACCATCTGGAGTCAACCCAGATGTATCAGTATGAGCTCATGCAAAATTGTAGGCACTTAAGTTGTAAATGTTGCAGCAGATGTTATTAACTTTAGGGACTTGCTTAGCCAAGATGCCACTTATGTTACACAATGTACCTCCATATACAACTCAACGAGTGACAATGAAACTTGGCATGAGGCTGCTCTACAGGCACCAGTGCTAGAGTCTATCTATTCCTGTCCAAAACAGTCACTTTTCAGGAAATAGGAAAAATAACCTGTGTTCCAATGGATCCAGTCTAGTTATTTAGTTGCAAGCTCTTGTTAATACTGTACTTTCATCGGTTAAATATTTATAAAACTCACAGACAAACTTCAACCTGGTGTCCCTTGTTTGGGCATGTCATTGTAGGTGACAATTAGGGCTGTGTGTGAGTGTGTGTGTGCACTGTGACACTGTCATATAATGAATATGGCATTAATTTACAAAAACACATACGTTGAAATCCTAGACTGTATAAAAAGAATGGACAACGTGGCGCCATTGGTTTCTACAGACCGTAAATGAAGCCGATTGTTCAGCAATTACAAATCTTTCAATTTCACGTCATATCGCGTCATATCCTGCAGCGGGGAATGAATGCTATTGGTTGTGTAGCTTGTCAATCAAATCATTCCGCCCATCCTAGAGCATAACCTACTTTATCGTCAATTTAAATACCAAAACGCATATCATGATGATTGAAAGGAGACTTTAAACTAGCGACTGGAAGCATAGTATTTATGACAATTTTTATCAAGGTAAGAAAATCTAGTCTAAAGTTTGTCAAAAACCCATCCGCTTGCGTTAAGATAAATTATTTTTGACACCAGCAGGGGTAAAACAGCGAAACTACAGGCCATTCTATGAACCGTCTCTTCCGTATTAGCCTCATTGTAAAACTTTCAAGCTGGGCCCTTGGTTGTAATACAGTATGGAGATAAAATGTTTCTGCCTGACAGTGACAATATCCTGCGTATGTCACCTGAGTAAACGCATGCAAACTGGCATCAAGTCAGCCCCGGCGATCAATAGAATAAAAATGACAGCTCTTGATGCACACAGACATCACGTGTCGGCATCGAAATGGCATCCCGTCCGTCTATTTTGGCCTTCATGCTTCTGCGTCAATGATCAAGTTTCTTGCCCCCTCGCTTCGGTCGTTGGCCCGGCTGCCAGTCAATTGAATGACGGCCTCTAAACAGCAGATTGACGTTCTCCTCGGCTCCGCGTCTACATCTCCCTGACAGGCAGCTCTTCACTGGTTCCCATGGCTAATCTAACCCATTAAGACATGAGGCGATTCTTAAATTTTTTTTTCTAAATCCTAACAGTTTATTGAAAAAAAATCAAAAAAGATAATTTCAAGATTTTTCAAAAATAGCAGATCTACAAGCTTATAGCGCGGCACTCGGTGCTATTTTTGAATAGCCAAATAAAAATCTAAAGTGACACAGATGCGTTCCAGGTCTTAATGGGCTAATGTAATCACATCAGCATAATTACACTGGAGAGCACGTAATGACCGACAGATGAGAGATTTTATGCGAGTGCGTGTGTGTGTGCGTGTGTGTATGCGTGCGTTTATATGAGAGAGTTGTGAGTGTGTTTGTCTGACTTTATGCATGTGTGTGTGTGAGTGAGAGCAAGCATGAGTGTCTTTGTGTATGATGGACAGGACTTAGCCACTCTGTCCATTAGGGGGCTTTTGAAGTCTCGCTCTATCGGCTATAATTACCCAGAAAGTGAAAAGCTGTAATATTGCCTGACACTTTCGACAGAACTCGGATAGACATCTCATCTCATGGTCTTTTTAGAAAGTGTGTGCACGGGTTAAAGTGTGTGTGTATGTGTGTGCATTTTCTCCATTCATTAATGGATGGATGTATGCGTTTGGGATGGGAATTAGTTAGTTTTGCAACTGGTTAGCTGACATCATTATCTGGTTAAGTAACGGTTAGTAAGGCTGAAATCCAGACACACTGTTGCTTGCATTTTAAGTTATGTAACATTTCCACGACCTGTTTGGTATGCTCGTGCTGCTGCTGTATTTGAGAACAGTTTCACAAAATGTTTGACCCCAGACGGAGAGCTAAACGTTAGTCTCTTTTGGTCCAGCAGCTCTCTGTGCACTCTCACTTGCTCTGATCAGCTAGCAACATTAAGACCCACGCAGGGGAACCAGTGCAAACTAGGACGTTTAACCACTTAAACCCCATATCAGAGCTAGTGTGTTTTCAGTTTTCACTCTACATTATATATCTTCGCTGAAAATAGCCGATCAACAATATATGATTTGATATGATTTCTTTATTTGATGTGGACATCACAAATACATTGGGATCAACCAGATGTTTTGTTTACAGTGTATATAGCACAAGTGCTAATTTTCAACACCTGTCCACAGGAAAGCTCCTAATGTACAGTAGCACCAATCTAAAACCCAATCAGGTACAAGAAAAATATATACTAATAATTAACATTATCAAAATCAAATCAAACTCAATACATTACTTGTGAAAACAAAAAAAAGCTCGCAACGTGTTGCAAGCATATTCTGATATTTCTTATTTTGTGGCTAACTGTTGACATCCCTAGTTGTCATGCAGGAGAGAGATGGGGAGGGAGTGAATTAGTGATGAGATCAAGTGACTCTTATGTGTGACTCTGGATGGAAAATGTGAGCACTCTGGGTATGAGTGTCATCACATCCTCAACACTGAGTTTGGAGTGTGTTCAGGGTCTCGTCTGACTGTGATTGCTGCGTGCCGCTGTTCAACTTGCCGTGGCTGGCACTCATAAATGACTCGCACTTGAGCTCATAGCAGATGCAAAGTTGTTGATTTTGAGGTCAGAGTTGACTAACTTCAGGAGTAAAATGTGAAGCGTCCTTCTGTGTGACATAATTGTGAATACCTGTGTCTGTCTGTCTGTCTCTTTATATATATTTCTACTGTGTATATATAGTTGCTATCGGGTAGAATGTCCAAAACCGAAAAATAACCTGTGTTCCAATGGCTCCAATGTAGTTATTATTTAGTCACAAGCTCTTACTTTTCATTGGTTCAGTATTTATGAGACCCAAAGAAAGACTTAAAAATGTGTCAAAATAGTGAAAATAGCAGATCTACAAGCTCACAGCTTGTAGATCTGCTATTTTCTCTCCGTTTACGCGACACTTTATATGACAAAGTGCGGCATTAACCCATTAAGACCTGAGGCCGATTCTAAAAATGTTTTCTAAATCCTAAAGCAGTTTTTCAAAAATAATGTAAAAAACTTTTTTTCACGATTTTTCAAAAATAGCAGATCTACAAGCTCATAGCGCGGCACTCAGAGTGCCGCGCTATGAGCTTGTATATCTGCTATTTTTCAATAGCTAAAGATTTCTAAAATGACACAGATGCGTTCCAGGTCTTTATGGGTTAATTAAAAAAAACATACCAAGTTGGAATATGGAGACTGCAAGGTTTATGCGAAATCTAATATTTATATTTATCTTACTACTGTGGTCTATCTCAAGGTGTACTACCCAGTGCGTCATCACCTGGTACAACACATGATCAGCGCCATGCAGCGTCTGGGCTTCACCCCCAGCGTCACCATCGAGCAGAGGAAGCTGGCGGTGGACCTGGCCGAGGTCGTCATCAAGTGGGAACTGCAGAGGATTAAAGACCAACTGGTATATACTGTAGGACCAGATACATCTGATGTGTCATGGGCACACGCACACTCTCACGTGCTGCACAGAAGGACATAGGAGCAGTGTTGATTTTGACAACAAATTTTGATTTAGTTTTAGTCATAGTCCTTTGAATAAAATGCCCTTTAGTTTTAGTCATATTTTAGTCATCTGATTTTTTTTAGTTTTTGTCTAGTTGTAGTCGACTAAATCTACTGTTGATTTAGTCGACTACAATGTATTTGGCTGATTTAACACTTGGTTGCATGCTGAAAATAGCCGATCTACAAGCTCACAAAGCGTCGCAGCGTTGTGAGCTTGTAGATCTGCTATTTTCAGAGCGCAACACCCGCGCGCAACCAAACACAAAATGACTTGTCTTTTAGTTCTACTGGATCTCTTCTCCACTAGTCCCTCTCTAACATTTTAGCTTAGTTTTTATTTAGTTTTCGTCAGTGAAAAAAAGGTAGTTGACGAACATTTTCCGTTACAGTTTTAGTCGACGAAATAACACTGCATAGGAGCATGTTCGATGACCCCGAATTTAAGTGATGCCGCTTACATGCCTGTCAGTTATGTTATAAATGAACAAACAGGTGACAATTTTTTTCCCTCTCACATCCACATCTCTCCACCTCCCTTGCCCCTTCCGATCTCCTCTTTGGCGTGGGGGTGCCTCTCTGTGTAGCCGGAGTCGGAGGCTGAAGCAGGGGCGAGCGGTGAGGGTACCAGCGGGGCGTCTGGAGGAGTGAAGAGAGGTCTCTCCATGGATGCGGCCACCGCTGCCAGCGGACAAGATGTCAAGAGGTTCCGCACTGCTACTGGAGCTGCTGCCACGGTAATGCCAGCCTCTTAAAGTACCCCTCCCCATCACCACGGGGAAAGATTGGACTTTTATATGCTTGCATTATGGCTTTTATTACTTTTCATATTTACCATAATGGAGTTTGGCAAGTAACAAAATATGTTAAGTATGCATGTCAAAGTAAGATGGCTCTGATGTCATGACATTTGTTTGTTTGTATATGTGTATGCATTTGTGTGTGCAGGTGTTTGGTCGGAGTCAGTCGATTCCAGGCACAGAGACCCTCCTTACTAAGCCTGTAGAGAAACAACACACAGACACTGTGGTCAACTTCCTCATCAGGATTGCCTGCCAGGTAACACACACACACACACGCCGCATGAAACCAGGTAGAGCTCTGCCATCCATATCGCCTTCTAGGCAGGACACTGTCCTAACCTCTTAGTGGTCCACGTAGGACACACCTGCTGTCCTACACGTGTACACACACACACACACACACACACACACACACACACACACACACACACACACACACACACACACACACACACACACACACACACACACACACACACACACACACACACACACACACAGTCCTTTAGGTGTTCCCCTCACACAGCTGTCCCCTGTTTTAGCGGCAGTCATGTCCTTGGTTCCAGACCTGAAATAGACTGTAGCGATTTCTCTTCTCTTTTCATCCGCCCACTTTCTCTTTTTTTGGGTCAGCAGACACTAGCCTTTTTTTTTTAAACACCACTTTGAAACACGAGCCAACACAACTGTGAATACAACCACTGCAACGGTACAATTCATTATGACCAACACCTTCCTTCTTGTGTGTGTGTGTGTGTGTGTGTGTGTGTGTGTGTGTGTGTGCGTGTACGTGCAGGTGAACGACAGCACCAACGTGGCAGGCTCTCCGGGGGAGCTGCTGTCTCGTCGCTGTGTGGGCCTGATGAAGACGGCCCTGAGACCAGACATGTGGCCCCGGGCTGAGCTCAAACTGCAGTGGTTCGACAAGCTCCTCATGACGGTGGTACGTTACTTACAACTCTCTCGTTCTATCTGCTTTTTTTTCCTTTGTACCTATAACATGAGGATAACCAATTTCGTCCCTATTTGAGGTTTTGAATATGGCATACTTCATGCATGGATAAAACTGTGCCTCTGTGTGTGGAGCCACTGTCTCTCTCTCTCTATGCTAGCAATACACCCCCGCCACGGTTTTGTTAATGGCCAACAACTTTGCGGAACTCCTGAGCATTCACTGCTGCTATGGTCACGGCTCTGAGCAGTAAACAATGGGGCGGGCGGCTAATGTGTGGGTTTGGCGCTCGTCTCTCCCAGTGACTGCAGAAGGGCTGCAGCTTAAGCTGTGTCTTGGTGTGTGTTTGCCCAGACGCTTCCCTGGTCTTTGTCTGTTATCAGCAATGCACGGAGTGAGGCGCCAGCCCGCCATAATGACAAAGAAATGACAGCAGCGAGATAACAGGAGTCTACTCCAGCCTGGCCTGTTCCCCCCCTCCCCCTTCACCATCACCATTCACCCACCACCTCATCCCTCTCTCCTTATCCGTGGCCTCCTGTATCACTCCTCTTCTCTGTCCTCCTCCCCTCCTCCACCTCCTTATCAGAATATCTCCTGTCCATTCCCTCCTTAGACTCCTCTTCACCCTCCTCAGCAGCTCATCTCCCTTTTCCCCATGTACAGCCACGGCTTATGGTTATCGGCACGCTGCGCGCCTCGTCATACGCCGCGCTACAGTATGTTCTCGTTTGTGGATCGCTGCGCCGACCGACCGCGCCCTCCCCTTCTCTTCTTCTGCCAAATCACCTCTGCCTTGCTTCCTCTACGCACACACACACTCAAACACACACACACACGTGCTGCCACAATGTCCCACAACGAACAACAGTCTTAACAAACAAGTAGACTCTCTATGGAGAAACATATATCTTGCATGCCCCCCTGTGGCCCCCTGGGAGCTATAGCGGTACCTGGCCAGCAGTCTTATCCATGCTAACGGCACTCCAAAATCGGATTTCCTTTTATCATCTCTTTGTAGCAAGCGTGTCACTGATTAAGAGGCGTGGGGGGGGGGGGTTGGAGTAAATAGCGGAAGTTGTCTCCCCAATTCTGTAATAGAGAGACACACACACACACATGCATACAGTATCACACACACACACCCCCACACACACACACACACACACACACACACACACACACACACACACACACACACACACGTACACGCGTATGCCCTATCTACATGGCCCCTGGAACTCGGCACCATTGTGCTTAATAAATACAGTTTCAGATCAATACCTCTTGGAACTCCTACTAGGGTTCTTATCACTAGAGTCACCTTGTTCATTAAGCTCAGATTAGAGAAGCGGATCTGAACCAGATTATCCTCTCGGCTACCTCCGTTTATTGTGAGCCTTGATTGCAATTTAGACAAAATTAGGTTCTGATGTCTGGGCCATTGATCTTCGGTTTAGTGCTGATTATAATGCCTCAGTTCTTTTTTTGGTGTGATAAATATACCTCTCTCTGTTTGTTTATTTGTGTGCGGAATATTGATTTGTGGACTTTTTTCTTTTAATATAACGCAACGTTGTTTTGAAGTATGTTCTGGAAAACAAGTTGTGGTTTTTAGTTTTCACTTGGTTTCTGTGACACAGGGAAGCAGTGGTCTGGGAAAAGCATGCTTAGACATACAGTCACTATAGCTACCCTTGAGCCAAGGCACACAGACACACACCTCCAGAAACACTGCACAGTGGTCAACAGTAGAACACCATGATCACAGTACGAGGTGCACTGACATCTTGGATCCATCAACTTAATATGGGTTTAACCCATTAAGGCCTGAGGTTCCGATTCTACAAATGTCTTCTAAATCCTAACAGTTTTCCGAAAATACTTATGTTGCTATATCAGTGGTTCTCAAACTTTTTCATGTCAAGGACACCCGAAATGATATGTATTTGGCCGCAGACCCCCATCTCAAAATATTTTGTTCCAGGGACCCCCAGAAGCAAAGATTTGAGTTAAAAATTTTCGCTTTAAAACTATATATATTCAAAGATTTGCACACATTTTCCCGATTAAAAGAAAATAGCAGATCTACAAGCTCATAGCGCGGCACTCGGTGCCGCGCTATGAGCTTGTATATCTGCTATTTTTGAATAGCCAAAGTGTAAAATATTGCTTTTTAGCTCAAACCTAAAAATGACACAGATGCGTTCCAGGTCTTAATGGGTTTAAAAATAAGCTACCCTATTCATTTGTTCTTTGCTTCCCCCCCCCCAGGAGCAGCCGGCCCAGGCTAACTTCTCCAACATCTGCACGGGTCTCGAGATCCTGTGTTTCCTGCTGACGGTGCTCCAGTCTCCGGCCATCCTGGCCCACTTCAAGCCCCTGCAGCGAGGCATCGCCGCCTGCATGACCTGTGGCAACACCAAGGTCCTTCGCGCCGTGCACTCCCTGCTGTCTCGACTCATGAGCATCTTCCCCACTGAACCCAGTGAGTCTTATGGACAGCAACACACACACGCTGGCATACATACTGTCATCCTGAATAGGCTCTATGCACAGCAGCCCTATTGTGAAGACATTCACAGGTGTTACCAATGATACTAATGAAGGCTCTGTTCCATTCTGGTCAAACAGAGTCAGGGTGCTGATAGTGTGCATGTTGGCTCACTGGAAACACTCTGCTACACCAGTGGGTCTAAAATGTGGGGTCCAGGGACCCTCATGGACACCTTAAGGGGTTTCCAAATGGCCCCTTGCGGGGTGTGTAACTCTGAGAGTGTACAAATGGAACCAAATGGACCCTAAGGGTCCATTTGGTTCCATTTGTACACTCTCAGAGTTATGGGGGTCGTGGAAATTGAAAAATCTGAGAACCACTCTGCTACACTAAATGGAACAGAGCCTTCATTAGTATCATTGGTAACACCTGTGAAGGAAGTGAAAATGTGGCTGCTGTGCATAGAGCCTATACTCTCCTCTCTGAAACAAACTTATTGTTGTGTAACAGTGTTGTTATAGCCATGGGCGTCATAGGAAGACATTGTCGAGATACTTTAAGCTTGTCGTTATTTTCTTTTTTTGTTACTAAGCTAACATGATTTCCTGTCCTCTCAGGCACGTCAACGGTGGCGTCCAAGTACGAGGAGCTGGAGTGTCTGTATGCAGCTGTGGGCAAAGTCATCTACGAGGGCCTCACCAATTATGAAAAAGCCACCAGCAGTGCCAACCCTACACAGCTTTTTGGTAAGATGCACTCAAACTGGCTTGAGCTCTCTTCCGTGGTTCCATGTCTTTCACACAGACACACACATACACTAATTCTTTTTCATACGTTTTCGAGTTCCCTCTCAGTTCCTCTCAGCAATTAAGGCAGTGAGTGTGTCGTTAAAATGCGAGCCAATGGACTGGCTGGTTGGGCCGACATCTGGCCAGCCTAAACGGAGGCAACCGTCCGACAGTTAGTGAAAGCTGTCTGGGGGACAATAGCCGCCACACTCCCTCCACACCTCTCCCCTCTGCATTACTGCTGCTCTCCCAGATGTCGCAGATGTATTTATGGAAAGGGCTTATCTTTAACGCAACAGTAAAATTCTCATTTTACACTGACACAGACACTTTTTTATTAGGTTTTCCCCACCTCCCTCCCAAATATGTGGAAATATAGCTCTCAGAGTAAAGGGCCCTCAAGGTGATAAATGGGTATTGGAGAGCAATCTAAAGGTAACGCTATTTGATACGCTTTCCCAAAATGGCAGCTGTGGTCAATAAAATGTCTTCGGTATCCCACTGTCCCAGAGAGCCACCAGTGTACATACTGTATGTGTGTGTGTGTGTGTGTGTGTGTGTGTGTGTGTGTGTGTGTGTGTGTGTGTGTGTGTGTGTGTGTGTGTGTGTGTGTGTGTGTGTGTGTGTGTGTGTGTGTGTGTGTGTGTGTGTGTGTGTGTGTGTGTGTGTGTGTGCACGTATTTGAGTGTCTGTGTCTGTACAGCACCGGTGTGATGCATTCGTCTGGACAGGGGGGTGACATTTTAACATTTTGTCTGGTCCCCTCCAGGGAGCTGGTACAGAGGGGGGGACATTACTCATACCTATCTAACTATCCCTGCCTTCTGACTCCTTCTGCAACTTCTGTTATAGTCCTTCTCTCACACACACACACACACAAATGCCCTTGTCGCGCAGCATGCGAGTGTGGGTGTGCGTGCACAGTGCCGTGCATGTGTATTACATTGCCCGATGGCGGTTTAAGTTCAAGCCCGGATCATTGGGTTTCTTATTTTCCCCCTTACATCTCTCCTCTCCTCTCCTCCCCTCCTCCCCCCCTCCCCTCCAGGAACCTTGATGATTCTGAAGTCTGCCTGCAGCTACAACTCCAGCTACATCGACCGTCTCATCTCGGTGTTCATGCGCTCTCTGCAGAAGATGGTCCGGGAGCACCTGAGCCCACAGCAGGCCAACCCTGGGGCCACGGAGACCAATACAGGTACAGGTACTACACACATACTGGATACAGCAAGGGCACATAACGGGCATCGGTCGCCAATATGAACAGACATTACATGACATGGAAAGGTACACACAGTGTAGGAAGTTGATAGACATTAACCCATTAAGACCTGGAACACATCTGTGTCACTTTTTGATTTGAGCTAAAAAGCATTATTTTACACTTTGCGCTATTCAAAAATAGCAGATATACGAGCTTGTAGATCTGCTATTTTTGAAAAATTATGAAAATATGTGCAAATCTTTGAATATATATATATATATTGTTTTAAAGCTAACATTTTTAATTAAAATCTTTGCTTCTGGGGGGTCCCTGGAACAAAATATTTTGAGATATGGTCGGCGGCCAAATAGATATAATTTTGGGGGTCCTTGACATGAAAAGGTTTGAGAACCACTGATATAGAAACATATGTTTTTTCAAAAAACGGTTTGACATTTTGTAGAATTGGCCTCAGGGTTTAAGATAAACTTAAAAAAAAGTTAATTTCTGCACAGACGATGACCTCTGCATCTATCTATATATGCACAGAATTTCTGTACACACACACACTCCCCTGCATATCTCGGGGACCGATCGACTTCAAACTTGGCGTGTGTATTGCCGAGGAGTGGGAACCCCCAAGTGTATTGTGCTGAGTGGGAATTTGGTCGGATCAGAGTCGGCCCAGAACAGAAAATCTAAATATGTATTTGTCTCCGAGTCCTTTTTATGCCCATATATGTAGATATCTGTATCTGTCTTGTCTGTTAGTACCCTTTGTGCAGATAAACGGAGCTCCTTGATGTCATCGATATGACGTCATAGTAATGACATATTGACTGGCCTCTGATAATGGGTACTGCACTAAGTACTCGTAGTGCAACAAGTAATGCACAAGTGGAGGAGCATCTGTCCCAACGGGCATCATTCCCAACAGGCAATCTAGGAAATGGAGATGTATAATACAATTCTGGGTAGCATTTATTATAAAACCATTGGTGTACAAATTGAGGTTCCATTATTTTTGTCAAGACTTGCCCCTAAATGTGCTGTTTAATACAACATATTAAACTGAACTATAAAACTTTAAATAAGTTTAGAAAAAACCATTGAGGTTAATTTAACATTTGAGCAGGCATTTCTGCTCGTTCCCCCTGTTTGTTAACTGATGCTGCACACAACCAACTATAAGGTGTTACTCAAACACATTCACTTTCTCTATAGAAATGTACACATGCATGCAGGATAAAATGGAGTAACCTGACACTTGCATACAGACGCACACACTCTCACTCACACACACACACACACACACACACAAAAAGAGCATTCACTAATAACACGCACCCACCTGAACCCTTTGCCCTCCAGCCCTCACGCAGAAAGGCTTGCCCCCAATATTCCCCATTTCTCCCAGTAGATATGTTACCCCTATCTCCAGTGGGACTCGATTCACATTACTGCTCCTTGGCCTGTCCTTTTTAACCCAGTCCCTCACTAGACACTAACCCTAGTCACCGTCAGACATGAGTACACACACACTGCTGTCACAGTTCCCCCTTATCCTGGGGAGGTTGCAGTTACAACAGGCTGCATTTACCAAGTAGGGTGGTCCGCGTACTTCCTCTGACCCTTACGTAACAAACGGCTTACTGTGTGTGGGGTGGGATCAGTTGGTGCTGTGTGTGTGTGTGTACACGTGCATGTGTTCTATGTGTGGTTGCAGTCTTACTTAAAGCGCATGCATTAGCAGAAAGATAAGACACACACATTGACCCTCCCTGGACTTTCTAGTAGTACTCGGGTGTCTGTCCCGCCTATCGCTGCTTGTCTGGCCCCACACAAAGGCTCCAGGGGCCCCCGTCCGGTATCATTGGACCCCCACAGCAGCAACTCTTCAATAGCTGTAGCGGTCAGAGTAGATCTTCTCCGCAGATAGACCGGTTTCACCGGGAATGTTCCTCGGCTCCTGTTCCCTTTGGACTGCATTGTGCGACCAGTCCCCCTCTCCGGATAGAGCACACACACATAGGTGCCTTGTGCTTGTTAGCACTCAGCCATGCTAAAGGCTTGGTCTGCTAAGGGTTTGAAAGGTTAGGCTGTTGTGTGTAGGAGGAGGACCTGGCCATGATTTTCCTTGGTCCCGTCGATGGTTAACGCAAGTGTGAGGTTGGAGTCTTGAATCTGCAAGACTCCAAGCAGGGCCGGACTGGGACCAAAATTCAGCCCTGGCATTTTGGCCCAGAGTGGCCCACCACAACCGACGCGCAGATAGCAGATACTCTGCCGCCTAACTCCGTCGAGGCACATACAAAGCATCCCAGCCCCAACATTACAGTAACTAATAATTGGGCCGCGCAACCCGGAAATGACCGTAATAATCCTAAAACTGGAGCAAAAATATAAAAAATAAAAATTCTTCTTTTTTTGGTGGCCCACTGGCCCAGCGACCCACCGGGCATATACCCGGAATGCCAAAATGGCCAGTCCGCCCCTGACTCCAAGTGAAACAAGTGAAACGATTGAGGCCTGTTTTATACTTGGTTGCGTGCTGTGTCGTCCACTGAAAATAGCCGATCTGCAAGTTCACGTGTTGCGTCGGACCGTGTTGTGAGCTTGTAGCTATTTACAACGTACAGTGTACAACGAAGTATAAATCAGGCTATATTTCAGTAGTTTATAGTTTTGACTTCTGGGTTCTATGCCCTGTCCTTCCAAAAGCTTTATTGGATGCAGTTTGTTTTAGAAACTTTTTGGATGGTAATCTTTATTGATATTGAATGCACTCCTTTCATAATGTTTGCCCTTTTTTCAAAATGCCAAAAAGAAAACTACTACATGTTCAAGGTTAAATCATCTGCTCTTCAATGTTGTAAAGATTATTATTATTTTTTTACAGTAGTTTTGCTGTGTAGCCCGTTCTCAGATGATGACATTTTGTAGCCATTGAGTTAGTGGGCAGCATGTAGTCCTTGTTTCCTTCTCATCCCGGGGTAATGGCTATAAGATACTATCAGGGCTTTAAATGACTCCCTAATGACTGTATCAGGAAACACACATTTGCCCTCCACTAGCTGCAATTATAGCCACTAAGGCTATCTGACCAACAAGATCCCGGTGTCCGTCCGACGATCATTGTGTTTTATCCCACTCTCTGCCCATCGTCTCATTACCTAAGTGGATTAGCTGATCATGAGAGGGTTTTAAGGCTTGTTGGTCCTTCCATCCGTCCGCCACTTTGGTCCCAAAACAACATAATCTCGAAAACTACTGGCTGGATTTCCATGGGATTTTCTGTGCACCCTCATGTTCCTCAGGAGGATGAAACCTATTGATTTTGGTGCCCCCATGGCCAAAATGCCCACTTGTATACAAGCCATTTAAAAATTAAATGGACAGATTGCCATGAAACGTAGGGAACACACTCTTGCTCCTCTGTGGATGAACACTAACCTTGCAAGTGACCGCATTATCTTGCCAGGCTATCTAATGATCGAATAGGCAGACTGCAGGGTGAAGCCTACTGATTTTAGTGAGGCCGTGGCCTTACCTCTAGTAACTCTAGACTGTTGTTTTTCCTTCTTTCATCGTAGTTGGGTGGTCTTTTGATGATCACATTTCTCAGAATGTCACTGTGTCAAGGAGACTAAAAAACATTATTTTACACTTTGGCTATTCAAAAATAGCAGATATACAAGCTCACAAGCCAGAGTGCCGCACTATGAGCTTATAGATCTGCTATTTTTGAAAAATCGTGAAAATGTGTGCAAATCTTTGAATATGTATTCTTTCAAAGCGAACATTTTTTACTCAAATCTTTGCTTCTGGGGGTCCCTGGAACAAAATATTTTTGAGATGGGGGTCGGCGGCCAAATACATATAATTTTGGGGGTCCTTGACATGAAAAAGTTTGAGCACCACTGATATAGAAACATAAATTTTTCAGAAAATCGTTAGGATTTAGAAGACATTTTGCAGAATCGGAACCTCAGGCCTCAATGGGTTAATGCGGCCAATTAAGTTCCCATCCTGCTCCTGACTTTTAGCCTTTGACCCTTTTGACCCCTGTGTGGCTGCAGTGACCAGTGAATTGGTGATGCTGAGCCTGGACCTGGTGAAGACGCGCCTGTCTGTGATGAGCATGGAGATGAGGAAGAACTTCATCCAGGTCATCCTCACCTCGCTGATCGAGAAGTCGCCAGACGCGAAGATCCTGCGTGCCGTCGTCAAGATCGTGGAGGAGTGGGTGAAAAATAACTCTCCCATGGCAGCAAACCAGGTGGGAGAAGGAGAGAGAGAATAGAAGCTTTACTTTACTACACTATGAAAGTGACTAATTGACTGGAGTGCCCCAGTGGTCTATACTAGGTCCCCTTCCTTTCACCTCTACACCAATCTCTTTGCCAAAAATAGCCAATCTACAAGCTCACAGCGCTTAAGAGCTTGTACTGTTGTTGCTGAATGTTCACCCAATAGTCCATATTCACACGGTGGCCATTTTGGAATTTAACATTGCGTTGCTGTGGCAACTGGGGTGGCATTTCATTGACTTAAAGGAGAATTTTGGACTAAAGTTTTCTTACCTGCCCAACTAAGATCTCGCCTCCCCTAGAAAACCCAAGTAACCTGAAAATGCGTGCTTAATGTCCTCAAAGTCACGCATCCATCAAGCTTTGAACTGAGCAGCCTTAGGTTAGATCACATATTTTAATAGCTTTTTTTTACATTTTTTTATGTGAGATCTGACGTTCATAGTGACAGAACACTATGCAACCAAAAAAAACAAAAACAGAAGTCTCGCTAGACGAGATTGAAATCTCGAGATTGAAATCTCGTCTAGCGAGACTTCTGTTTTTTTTTTTTTTTTTGGGACAGTGTTCTGTCACTATGAACGTCAGATCTCACCAAAAAAAACAAAAAAAAAAGCTATTAAAATATGTGATCTAACCTAAGGCCTATCCGCGCACCTTTTAAGCTGTGGCGGCTCAGGGGTGGAGTTATGAAATTTTTCTACTGTACCATTCATCCTAAGATATCATAACGTCATAGAAAAGGTAAGAAAACTTTAGTCCAAAATTCTCCTTTAATGGCAATATGGCCGCCGTGTGAATATGGTCTATAGTAGGGACGCTACATTTAATTTAAGAACAAGACTAGCTGTATTGAGTAAAATTCATACACATAGAATACAGGGATAACATTATGGGGTTTCCAGTACATAGACCAGCTAATCTCCCATCAAGTGTTCAGATGGTTTGATAATGTAGTAAGGTGGTGGCCTGTGGTTTACACAATAATTCCACACTCATCACACCTTTTTCAGTGACCTTTTGTGCGCTGAAAATTGAGACCATTACAGTATCATCAAGGTAACAAGTTCTGACGTGAGGTTTGCAATGGTCACTCAAGGTTTTGTATTTAATGGTATTTATTTACCTTACCTTCTAACAGGTAGCAGTGGATTTAATATTTCTCACTGCAGCTTAAGAAAGCAGTAAAACCCTGCTGTAAATATAGAGGGGGTTGCCTTTATTTTGACAGTTAACGCTGTCTTAGATATAAAGAGACATTTTAAAATATCTGAGATGTACCTCATCTGTTAGATGTTTTTCTGGATGCAAGTGCCTGCTAAATGCCTGAATTGAAAAACTGGCATCCTCTTCAAGGCAAGGCAAGTTTATACGTGCAGCACATAAAAGCAATAAGGCAATTCAAAGCGATTCACACAAAACATTAATCCACAGCATTAAGAAACGCATCTTAAAATGACATTTGAATTCAATTAAATAAATAAAACAAATAAGATGATAAAATTACAGCGCACACATAAACCTTAGTAAAAGGGAGCTGCAAACAAAGGCTTCAGCTTTGATTTAAAATAACTGAGATTTGTATCAAACCTGCGGTTTTCTGGGAGTTTGTTCCAGATATGTGGTGCAGGAAAACGCGTTGCGACACTTTGTGAGCTTTACAATTTTCACCGAATGTTTGCCCCAGAATAGGGACACGAGGGCAGTGGCGTACCCACTGTAGAGGGAGGACAGGCGGTTGCCTGCCCAACTAAGATCTCGCCTCCCCTAGAAAACCCAAATAACCCGAAAATGTCATGCGTGCTTAAAGGAGGAGTTCACCCAAAAAATTACTTATTTTCTATCAATTGCACACCCCATGAAGCCTTGAATTCATGGATTTGTTTTTGTTTTTGTTGCATTCCTAAGCTAATAATTTGATTCCCGTCTCCTACCAACTAATGTATGGTAGGAGACACAAAGTAGATTATTTGTGTCTCCTACCGGAAATACACACAGTCATCAAATTGTTGGCTTAGGAATGCGACAAAAACGAAAATAAATGGATGAATTCAAGGCTTCATGGGGCGTGCAATTGATATAAAATAGTTTTTGGGTGAACCTCTCCTTTAATGTCCTCAAAGTCCAACAAGCTTTGAACTGAGCAGATTGGACCTTCCGTTCCAGAGATAATGGCCAAAACATCTTGAAAACGGCCACTTTCGCCGGTTGTCGATCACCGATTTTCGATTTTCGAGTTGACATTTCTTTTTTGGAGGTAATAGGGGGGGGGGCAAAAAAAAAATCTCGCCTGCCCTAAATGTAATTCCTGGGGACGCCACTGCAAGAGGGTTCATGTGGTTAAGATGGGGAAGGAGGAGGGGAAAGGGGAATGTGGGTCTGAGTTTGTTTGGTGTGAGTAAAGTGTATCAGCCACGAGAAATAAACTGATCAATTGCAGCATCTCTTTGCACTGCCACCCCTCTCTCTCTCTCCCTCCTTTCACTACTCCCTCCTTCCATCCAGATGCCTAACCTGCGTGAGAAGTCCATCCTGCTGGTAAAAATGATGACCTACATTGAGAAGCGCTTCCCGGATGACCTTGAGCTAAATGCCCAGTTCCTGGACCTCGTTAATTACGTCTACAGGTAAATTACCATCATTCATCACCACCGGGGGCCACACGATGCACCACGACGCACTCCCCGAACCCATCTCTCTAGGCACACGGCCGGGGCGCCTGGTTGGAAATAAGGGGTCGAGAGCAGGAGGGAACACAATAAAGGAGGAATGTTGAGAGGGGGGGGTCAAGGGAACGGGGTTAAAAACTCGAGGCTGGGAGGTTAAGTAACGTGGGGCTTATGGATAAAACGATGCATATAGGAGAAAACAATCTTGGGCATAGCAGCCAAAGTACAATGTCTCCTTTTATGTCCGATTACTTAAAGAGAGGGAGAGTACTTAAAAAATGTGAAAGACGGAGTGTGTAGGTCGTACTGTGCTTACCTACACGGTGAATGAACGTTGAAACTAGATAGTGAGGAGTGCACACAGGGTCCAGGAGGTCGGAGGGGAGGGCAGAGAGAGAGGGTACAGGTGGTCAGAGGGCAGTGGGAGGGGAGAGTGTGCCAGGGCTCTTCCAGAAAGGTGAGCTCGGTGCCAGGACCCCCTCCCAGCTGCTGACAGCACAACCCCCAGTGGGGGAGGGGGGAGGAGGCCCTGCTATTTGTCACAGCAACATCTAACTCTGTGGCACACACCCGCTCGTGCGCACGCCACACACACACACACACACACACACACACACTTTTTCATCCATGCTCTAGTTCTCTCGAGCATACATCAGTGTCTGGAGGGTGCATAGCATACGCTACACAACAATTCACCAGCTCTCTCACTGTCTCTTACTCTTAATCTCCTGTAATCACGTTCTCACTCACAATGATACTAACATCATAAAGAAACGTACGTGCTTGCGTGTGCGCACACACACACACACACACACACACACACACACACACACACACTCCTGCATCTGTTCAACTTAAGATACACAGACTTATGCACCTTTTAGTCGGCTAAACATACAGTTTTCCCTCCTGCGCCATCTGCTGTTTTTGTCAAAATAACCAGATTGATTGATATCTAATAAAGATAATGAAGTCACATACTGTATCAGCTGTACAACAGCAACATCTCTGAAAGGGAAAGCAGGTTGAATGCTGCGTACCCATGGTACTCTTGTCTTTACCTGTCTCTCCCTCCCTCTCCCTAGCGATGTGTCGGTCATGATCGATTCGTTCAAAAGAACTACCGTAATTTCCGGACTATAAGCCGCTACTTTTTTTCCCATGCTTTGAACCCTGCGGCCTATACAACGGTGTGGCTAATCTATGGATTTTTTACAGCTAACGGCCACTAGGGGACCTTCTAAACCTATGGATTTTACACCTGCGGCTTATAGTCCAGTGCGGTTTGTATATGTACTCATTAGTTTTTTTCCCCTAAATTTGGCTGGTGCGGCTTATATTCAGGTGCGCCTTTATAGTCCGGAAATTACGGTAGTTCTTTGCCGTGGACGTGAACGAGCTCGTTCACTTTATGAAACTGTTACGTTCACGCCATCGTGCATGCCCCCGTCCCCTCCCCCGTACACAGGACGGGAGGGCGGACTGTACGCACGACGTAAAAAAAAAGAGCTCCCGCGATGGTGTTTTACACTAGAAAATAGCGCTACTGAACGAGAACGTGAACGAATCATTTGAACAAATCATTACCGTGAACGTGAACGAAATCGTTCATTCACTGAAATTAACGTTTTTTTTTCCCACCACTACCTCTCCCTCTCACGCCCTTTCTCTCTCCCACATTGTACACATTCTCACCATCCCTCCCTCCCTCCCCCCTTCCTTATGCTATGTGAATGGCCCCTGTGGGGCCTATTAACGGCAGAGTTGGGATGACCTGGGGGGATGATGACATTGGTTATTAAGGTGTTTAATGTGCGGCTGTTAGTGTTTTACTGTCCCCACAGTCTTATCCCCATCAAAGTCACTTAATCCCCCCCCCTCCTCCCCCCCCCATGCTGTAACTGCCAGCTCTCCTTGCTTCACTGACCTTGACCGGCCCATGACACCCTGTCACATGTGTATAATATGTGAGGCAGTTGTAACACCTATAACAATGTGTGAAAGATGTGACACTCTTGTCTTTTGTCTGTGTAAAAAAACGACACATGGGAAATAGGTTTGAATCGTTTATTTGCACATAAAATTAAATTACCAGCGTTTTAAAAAGTGCAGTGATAAAACCGTAGCATAAAAGGATGAGAAACTAATTAGTAATTTGCTCGTCTGAGATTTGAAAAAGAAATACCATGGGGGTTATAAAAACATCTGAAAGCACGGAAAAGAATTGACCCGAACGTTTGAAGGCAAGCGAATGGGGGGTTACAGAATCTATTAACCCATTGAGACCTGAAGCCGATTCTACATGTCTCCTAAATCCCAGCAGTTTTCTGAAAAACGTATGTTTCTATATCAGTGGTGCTCAATCTTTTTCATGTCAAGGACCCCCAAAATGATATGTATTTGGCCGCGGACCCCCATCAAAATATTTTGTTCCAGGGACCCCCAGAAGCAAAGATTTGAGTTAAAAATGTTTGCTTTAAAAATATATATATTCAAAGATTTGCACCCATTTTCACGAATTTTCAAAAATAGCAGATCTACAAGCTCGTAGCGCGGCACTCGGTGCCGCGCTATGAGCTTGTATATCTGCTATTTTTGAATAGCCCAAAGTGTAAAATAATGCTTTTTTAGCTCAAATCTAAAAATGACACAGTTCCAGGTCTTAATGGGTTAAGTGGTAAATGAGAATTATTTTTCCATTTCAGGGACGAGAGCCTCTCAGGAAGTGACATCACGTCCAAGCTGGAGCCGGCCTTCCTGTCGGGGCTTCGCTGTGCCCAGCCGCTGATCCGAGCCAAGTTCTTTGAGGTGTTCGATTCCTCCATGAAGCGGCGCGTCTACGAGAGGCTGCTGTACATCTGTTGCTCGCAGAACTGGGAGGCCATGGGAAGCCACTTCTGGATCAAACAGTGCATAGAGGTACGGTAGTGGAGGGAGAGAAGTAGAGCCCGACCAATTTTCAGATTGGACAAAATGTTTTTTTTTAACTCATTCACTGCCTAGAACGACTAAAACGACTTTTGTCCTTTAAGCCCCCACTGCCAAGAACGACTAAAACGACTTTTAAGTTTTTCAAAAAAAAAAAAAATCTTTTTTTTTCTTTTTTTTTTTTTTCTTATTTATTTATTTAATTTTTAACCTAAAGACCAAGGAGATATGATTTGTTGAAGATCTAGACTCCAATCCACTTCCTTGTTAACTTAAAACTTAAACATTTTGTATCTTGGCTCCTGAGTACTTTTTTTTTAAATTGAAACATTTCTGGCAGTGGGCAAACGCAAAAAAAAAAAGTTCTGGCAGTGAATGAGTTAACGAGCTTTAAGCCCTAATTCAGATTTTTTTTCGAAAATACCCGACCTACCCGTTTCAACCCGTTGTGAGCTTGTTGATCGGTTATTTTGCCTATAATGACATGCCCAATATAGCTAAATTGAAAGTGGCAAAAAAAATAGCGGCACTCATGGGCAGCATAGTTGCCAAAACCGATTCAAATAATGACTTGATATATCGGTCTGGCTACAATAAAGTGCTCCTGGAATTCACATGAACTACATAGTTCGTAGTGGAAGGTGCTCTTTCATTGTAGGACGGGGGTGTCAATTCATGCTGCATGATGAAAGTTGGAGTTTTAACTCAAATGGAACGCGTTCACAATTCCACAATAATGAGGGCTTTTTATTCCAAAGTGAAGTGTGCTTTAAAAGCAAGAGTGCCTAGAGTTATCTAGTGTGGAGTGTGGCGACAACGTGATCTGTCACTTTAATCCTTTTTAGTCCCCTTCAGAAATAATGAAGTCTTGACTTTTGTTCTGCATTAAAAAAAAAGAAAGAAAGGTTTGTTGATCCTTTTGTGTCATCTTTGTCTTGGCTATTAACTTTGCCTCTTTACCTCAGTTGACTTCTTCCTCTGTGTCTCACTATAGCTGCTGCTGGCGGTGTGCGAACGCAACACCATCATTGGCACCAGCTGCCAGGGCTCCATGCTGCCGTCCATCACCAACGTCATCAACCTGGCCGACAGCCACGACCGCGCCGCGTTCGCCATGGCAACGCACGTCAAGCAGGAGCCGCGCGAGCGGGAGAACAGCGAGACCAAAGAGGAGGTGGGTGGAAGCAGGAGGCACACACACACGAGGACACATGCACACACACACACACACACACAAGTACCAGTGTGCATAGGGAGAAACGTGCCTTCTCACATACAGTAGATGAGCATGTTCTCCCACTATGAGTGCCCGTCCACGCCACGGTCCTCTCCAGTGAAGACGGTGAAGATGAGTGCTCTCTCATGGCTAGTGGTTCTCTCATCTCCCCCGTGACACGTGTCAGTTTTCAGCCCCTGTTCTTCCCACCTCCCAAATGCCGTTGAAAGCATATTTAATTCATTTAGAGTGGCCCTTCCTCTAAAACGAATATGGAAACATGGGGGGGAAAATGTCAAAGCTGTCGTAATGGAGATATGTTTTCTCTCTTGTTTCCTCCACTCTGTGCCAGGATGTGGAGATAGACATAGAGTTGGCGCCGGGTGACCAGACGGCCATCCCCAAGACCAAGGAGCAGGCGGAGAGGGACGCCGGCAACCAGCTGCACATGCTCACCAACCGCCACGACAAGTTCCTGGACTCGCTGAGGGAGGTCAAGGTATGCCGGGGGCGTTATAGAATCAAACAGTGTGGCCTCACACCCCTTTAATTCAACATTCAAGAGATTAACAACGTTTTGTGTTCAATCTCATTGTATATTTATACAAGCGTAAATGTCTTGGGTTTCGGTGACTCGACATGAAAAAGGCGATAAAATAACAATGGTAATAATGGTAAATTTAAAAAAAGGAATAAAATATAATCCAATAACAACTGCACAAGTGTTAGCTGCTGTGTGCATGGGTCCTACCCAGTGTTGCCAGATTCTGTGAGAGAAACGAGCAACCAGGTCTAGGAAAACCACCCCAAATGAAGCGACTATGGGCCACATGAGCACTTTAACATATACATCAGCTATTTGAAAATAGCAGATCTACAAGCTCAGAACGCGACGCGTTGTGAGCTTGTAGATTGGCTATTTTCAAATAAAATGTTGCGGGGAAATTATAATAAGCAGATCTGGCAACCCTGGTCCTACCTCATATATACAGTATGTGTATACTATGTACATGCATTCTATAGTGTCGGTGCCCATCTGTGTGGGATGTGTTTAAAATATAACATTGGGGTGTATAGGTTCTGCCTTTATACATGTCATTTTTGGCTTGTTTGTGTGCGGTTGTGTATTCACAGCTGCCTCTGAGTGTGTGCATGTTAGAGGCAGACAGGCAACAGTCCGTTGTTCATAAGCCTGGGTCGCCTGGTGGGAAAAAGCTGTCCCAGAGCCTGCTGGTCCGGAACGTTGGAGCACAGGGCGGGGACTGAAATCTGTTTTGACTCGTGACAGTTTTAATGTAGCACCGCCGGAGAAATGTTAATGAACTCTTGGGGTCCTTATCAAGGAACCCTGGATAATAAACACCTCTGAGACCAAATGGAAGGCAAAGCTTTAAGGCACCAGAAGACAGGCATATGTGGCTCATCACCATGGTGATGAAAAACAAGTGAACAAGGTTTTATATAAGGCTATATTCAACATAGTCATAGCCAATCAGCTCGTTATCAGTAGTGCTAACAAATTGTTCAGTGTTGATAAACAGGAAATGGTTTGTTCTGGAGATAATGGTCTTATTTAATGGCAAGTCGGGTACAAAACAGTACATGGGGAGTACAGTCATACAGTATCATGATGACAAATGCTTTAATTAAGTGTTTAAAATAGCTGCCATATTTTGACACGCCTGTCCCTGGATGTGATCTTTCCTCTACATGTATTATGACAGTCACCTGTGGTCCTGTCTTTGTAATGCCTTTAATATTTTGTGCACAACCAAACTGTAGCTTTAAAAATGCAAGTTCGCAACTTTATGTACTGTAACTGATGCAGACAGTGTTTTGAAAACTGTCAACCCCCCTGCTTTCCCACATTCCCACCACCTTCTGCTCCTATGTTTATTCTAGTTTTACAGTTCTATCCAGCTCTTTTCTTATTTTTGGCATCAGATAGCCTACTTGCAGGAGTCCATCGTTGGTGAGAAAACGCTTGCTCAACATTTTTCTCTATGTACATTTATTATATGAATTCCCAATTGATTTGATTGGTTCAGGCGTGTATGACTGTTTTGTAAACAGGAAAAGCCCAAATCAGTTGGATTCATCCTAGAATCCTATTGGATAGCTTGGGGTGTGGTGGTGGGTAGAGGCCAGGGTATGGGGGGGGGGTATGTTGGGGGGGCCTGGGCCAGTGGGGGGAGTGCTTCACGTGCCAAATGCCGCAGGTCTTATTAAAAACAGGAAGGTGGGGGTGTGACTCCATGCCATGTGTTGAAAAGTTGAGAATATATTACCTCATTCGTGTCTAAAAAAAACACTAGAAAAACGTGACACGCCACTGATGGTGGCACAATGGCGTATAGGGTATATGGTCCCTCAAATAGTTAGGGTTCAACTTCTGGGCTATGTACTCAACAAGCTTCTTTAGATTGCAAACAAGTTATTTTGCACATGGAAAGCTGGGGCTGAGCATGGCGCTAGAGGAAAGGCCATGGGGTCACCAAAATCTGAGATAAATTGGCACATCTGTGCTAATCTCAACCCAACATCCTCTCTGTCCAATGAAGCACAAGTATAAATGCCAAGCTTTAGTCTTTGCTGCCTATTCTAGGTTAGGACATTCTGTCCATAGAATGTACTGTAATGCTTGAGAGACTGGTCTCATGTGAATAGGGCTCCTAATTAAATTAAGCGTCATTAATATCCCTTCATATTTTGCCATTATTGAGCATTTGTTTTTTTTTACCATTCTTTGACAGACGGGGGCGCTCCTCAATGCCCTGGTGCAGCTGTGTCACATCTCTACACCTCTGGCAGAGAGGACCTGGGTCCAACTCTTCCCTCGTCTCTGGAAGATTCTCTCCGACAGACAGCAGCATGTGAGTATACTAAGTCACTCGCCACAGCCTCGTTCCACCTGCTTTTTAGAGAATCTCTCCTTTTGAGCCTTTATTGTTGTTACGGCTACAATGGTAATGCCTAATTGCCTATTATTTTTAGTAGATACTCTGATCACAATTGGCATAAAGTTAATTAAGTTCGAACTTAGCTTGGAATAAATGTATTCTATTTTTGTATATCACATTAAGTTGCTTCAACTACAGTAGGCATTGTAAATGAAATGTTTCAATGTAGCTAATATTCCAGTGTTATACTTTAATTTGTTGTGTAAACTAAAATAAAGATATACGCGTTTGCACAATTAATTCATTGTGCAATGCTTCTTCTGATGTAAGTATGGTATGTAAACTGACACGGTACTAGTGCTTTAAATTTAGTGAGCACGTCACTGAGTGAGGGAGTCTACAGTTCAGTACAGATCTAGGAGCTGCTCAAGTGTGTGAAACAGAACAAGGAACAGTGATGGCAAAGAACAAACTGCGATCACCTAGGAGAGTGTCAGAAAAGGGGCAACCCGATGGCCGAATGGTTAGGACCCATATAACATGGGCGCAAAATGCCTCTTCATCATGTCCACGGTTCCACTCCCAGCTTGCCGCGCTATTTGCTATGTATGATTCCCCTGCTCTCTGTCCGCATTTCCTGTCTCTCTTTGTCGCTATCGAAATAAAGCCGAAATGCCAGGGGAAAAAAACTAAAACAAACAAGAAAAGGGGTAAAAAAAGTGGACAGCTCTAATTTGTTCCCATTTCCTGGAGAAAGTAGCTTACCTGGGGGATCTACTGACAGAAGGTCAGCAGTACACAGACAGGTCAGACAGCAGTGCCCATGTGACTCATCTCCGGTCCCTGTCTTCATCAGTCATCCAAACCGACCATCGCGCTTCCCTGACACGGGTCATTGGCCCTGGGCTGACCTGGCCGGTCTCAGTACACACAGGCACACGCACTAGCATGCCATGAATGAATACACACGTGTCTTACAGAGTCTGGTTTGACTTTGCAGACAGCAGTTTTGCTCATACACTGAGCGTGCGCGTGCATACACACACACACACACACACACACACACACACACATTCTATTTCCAGCTTTGTGCCTCTGATATTTTTTGGACATTTATTCAGCATCTATATCTGACATACAGTACACGCATGCATACACTTCCCTTCTCATGTATCTTATCACTGGTGCAAGAAAGAAGACTAACTCTGACCTTGGCAATCCCTTTTCCATCAGAAAAATGCGCAATTCCACTTAATGAGGACAGATTAATTTATGTTAAATACTGAAGCGTTAGCCCAGCGGGCGAGTTTAACGAACCAGATGCCTGGATTATTTAGAAGCACGTAAGAAAGGCCCTGATTCGAAGTGATTCTGCCATTAAAACGCTGAAAAGTACCGGAAATAGAAAAAGATGGGTGTCTTAATTAAGTTTTCACACTGCGACAGGCTCTGAGGCACGAGTGCGTTAATTCCCCCATAACATATCTGACCCTTTGGCATTTCAGGACACGGCTGCAGGAAATCAATTTATGGAGTAAATAGAGTGATTACAGTTTTGCTTGGGCCGCTATGTGGGCAGGCTGATAATTCCATGGGAAAGCAAGACGGGATGGATTTTTTTTCTTCCCCCCCATTAGCTCGGCATCGGTTGACACACAGGCCTCGCTCACCGCCCACCAAATTAAAGCGAATTTGTTTACTGCCTCCTCACGCTAATATTGAGCAGCGGAAACGATATTCATCACAGTCAGCATCGTTTTATTTTTCTGTGTGCCACGGTGCCAGTCATTCAAGATTGCACAAACGCGACCGCAGATTGCCTGCTCTTTCTCTCCTCTTCCGTCTCTTTTCTCTTATTTGCACGAGCCTCTCGCATGTTTCCCCCCCCCCCTAACCTACTGTCCCCATGCATCTTCTCAGCTCTCCCCTTTCCTGGAATAAGGCATTGTGTTGCATCCCTTGAATGAAACATCGATACACCGCAGTTAAAGTTAAGCTGGGTGGTCGGTGATACCACGGTAGCCATTGCAGAAGTCGCCCTTCATGCATTTATAATGATATCTTAGGTCCATTAATGCTGCCGACAGTTATTTCCTTCTTAAATGGTGCTCAAGTACAACCAAACTTGTACACTGAAACGGTTCTTTTTGCATTTTCACAAATGTTCAAAAACTAGTCCATAACCCCGGAATGTACACAACCAAACTGCGTGCAAAATTGGGTCTGCAACCGCAACCTCCCATAGCCTCACTAAGAGGGAGACTACATGTTTAAATGTCCCCGTCCGCCGTGTCATGTCATTGTAACAGGCCGAGTGACAGTTTTGTAATTAAAACTTGTGCATTTAAATCAAAATCCTTTATAACTTTGCACCAGATTCAAGATGTTTATTGTACAAGTACATGCACTGTGAAAATTTATCTTGGCGGTGCTCCATAATACACATAAATATAAAGAAAACGGTACATAAATAACAATACTAAACTTATCTAAAAGGTTAAAAACTGCTTAAAAACCCAGATCAGCATACAAGACCGTAATACCACAGAACATGTTCATCGTTTAAGACTTATTTAGTCTTACAGCCTGGGGGAGAAAACTGTTCGTCAGTCTGCCTGTGCTGGCTCTCTCTCTCTGCTGGCGTTCTCTCTGGCATTGTGTGTGTATAGCTGCTCCTGTCACCCCCCCCATTTCCACATGTACAGTGTATTCTGGTGTCTGAAAAGAGATCAAAATGTCCTGTCGCTCCCATCCTCTTATTATAGTAAAACTGCAGTATTACATTCAGGAAGCCTGCAGTAAAAAAAGAGAGACTTCTCTAAAGACTATATCTGTACCTCTCTCCTCTCCTCTGATACCAGGCTCTGTCGGGGGAAATGAGCCCGTTCCTGTGCAGCGGCAGCCACCAGGCCCAGCGGGACTGCCAGCCCAGTGCCCTCAACTGCTTCGTGGAGGCCATGTCCCAGTGTGTGCCTCCCATTCCCATCCGGCCCTGCGTGCTCAAGTACCTGGGGAAGACTCACAACCTGTGGCTGCGCTCGACACTCATGCTGGAGCAGCAGGCCTTCGAGAAGGGCCTCAGCTTGCACAGCAAACCCAAGCAGAGCACGGAGTTCTACGAGCAGGAGAGCATCACGCCGCCGCAGCAGGTGAGGGATTGTTGGTGAACGATGGTGATGGTGGTTTGAAGCTAAAGCATAAATTCCCGGATTTGTTTTTGTTTCAAATATTCATTAGAGGTCTCTCCAGGCACTTGCTAACACAGAAGGTTAGTGGTGTTTCCTCTTGGGACTCTGAGCCATGGACTGTTACAGTAAGTTAGAAGATTCTGAATCTCTCGAAAAATGATCTCCACAAACAGTTGTTTGTCTGCCGCACTTAAAAAGGCCTTGCCTAATTTCCTGTATGACATCGACTTTGTTCTACCTTTACTCATTATTATACTGTTTCAATGAGATTCTAATACTGTTTCAATTCCTAAGTATCCAAAACCGTTTCAGTAGGCCAGGGGATTCTAATACGGTTCCTCTAGCCTCTTACACTGCCTGTTCAAGGCCGTAATGTTGCGTCATCATGTCGCCTCGTAAAAGCTGTATACGTTAAGGAGACAGATTTGGCATTTTCATGCCACCTTTGGGTTGGCGAGGTTTAACTCCTGCTTCTCTCCAATGCAAGTCTGATCGCACAAACACATTGCTCACACGAATGCACTATTTTAATGTTATACATCATGTACTGTACACATGTTGTCTCTCTCTCCCACAAACACACATTAGTGATGCACAGGTCCGTCTTTTTAATGAGAAATAGTCGGTCCTGACCCTACAGTGGGCAACAGCAATAGTTACTCTATATGAATAGGCTTAGTTTAAATAAACACAAAAATATTTTGTACATGTATGAAGTCTACCGACAGCTGTGCGTGCCCGAGTGTGTAGCAGAGAAAGAGAGACAGATTGAGAGAGAGAACGAGAGAAAGGGAGACCTTTTGACAAAAACTGAGGTTATACAACTCAGCATGCTCTACTTATTTGGTAGCTTGGTGAAGGAAAACGTTTCAGCACCGGAGCTTCTGAGGCTGCAGTCTGCTGCATCATCAGTCTATTATGTGTCAGTATTTTGTGAAATAAATGCATGGGATACACAGTAGTTGTAAATGAATAAAAACCACTGTCAAACAGTACTAGACGCTGACACGGCTGTGCACACCTCTGATTCCACAACGCCGGCATCCTATATGAAATCACACACAGATGGTTTCTTTGTTTGGTTCTGTGTTAAAAAAAGCCGGCATAATTCCTCTTAATGCCATTACTGAGGGAAGTGGCTATAAAAGTGGCTTCTGTTTCAATGGGGGATTCTAAATGCTTGTCCTCTGTTTCGATAGGAGATTCTAATGCTGTTTTACTGTTCTAATAGGAGATATTGGACTCTCTGGCAGAGCTGTACTCCCTGCTGCAGGAGGAGGACATGTGGGCAGGCCTTTGGCAGAAGAGGTGCAAGTTCCCAGAGACGGCCACAGCCATCGCCTATGAACAGCATGGCTTCTTTGAGCAGGTGAGGGTTCACTTCACGCAGACATCAGAGACAATTCTGTCCCTGTAAATGGCTCTTCTTGAATAATTATTTCTGTTCATTTCTGATATTCAAATGAATAAGCACAGCACAATACCATCTGTATATCCCTTCTGAAATAAACACACATAGAGTGATATGGCGTTTTTGGCATCATATTACAGGGGTCTTCAACGTTTTCAGACCAAGGACCCCCTAGCTGAGAGAGAGATGAAGCAGGGACCCCCTCTATATTGTATAAAATTGTGTTTCAGATCAACTTTTGCTGCTTTTTTTTCCCTCTACACCTGTAACTCTTTGCCAAAAATAGCCGATCTACAAAGGCGTTGTGAGCTTGTAGATCAGCTATTTTTGGCTAAAGTTCTCCTCAGAAAAGGGATTGATTGATTGATTGAATATTTTATTAGGCAAAAAATGTAAAACAGCACAGTTACATTTAAAATACTTTGTCTAACAGGTCCGTTCATACAAGTCCTTGCGGACTTGTTTCCAATGAGGGCCTGCTAGGGTTCAAGTGGTTAATCTATCTCACACAAAGATTTGGCGGACCCCCTGTAGTAACTCTGAGGACCCCCCTGATGAAGACCCCTATCATATTACATTCTGAACAAAATCCTAACACCATGAAAACAAGATCTGGATGACATGGAATTGTGAAATGGAAAAGACTTTAAGAAGAAATTCATTTCAATTTGAGTTTATGTCAAATATTCCGAGAGGTTCTCTTCCCATATAAACTCAAACCGAGTCAGCCGTGGTGTAGCTCTCTTACCCCAAATCCGTCTCTCTGTCTCCCCCCTCTCCTTCCTTCCCTCCCTCCATTCTTCAGGCCCAGGAGAGCTATGAGAGGGCCATGGAGAAAGCCAGGAAGGACCACGAGAGGACTAACGCCTCTCCAGCCATCTTCCCTGAATACCAGCTCTGGGAGGACCATTGGATACGGTACAGCCTTCTATCTCAACAGTGTTCAGCACTAGTGTTGATTTTGACAGCAAATTTTTATTCAGTTTTAGTCATAGTCTTTTGAATCAAATTCCATATAGTTTTTGTCATATTTTAGTCATCTGAAATGTTTCAGTTTTTGTCTAGTTTTAGTCGACTAGATATCGTAAGGTTATAGTCGACTAAATCTACAGTTGATTTAGTCGACTAAAATGTATTTTGGCGGTGCCTTGATGACGTCGTAATGGCTGATTTTACACTTGGTTTCATGCTGAAAATAGCCGATCTACAAGCTCACGTGAGCTTGTAGATCAGCTATTTTCAGAGAGCAACCAAACATAAAATGACTTGTCTTTTAGTTCTACTGGATCTCTTCTCCACTAGTCCCTCACTAACATTTTAGTCTAGTTTTTATTTGCTGACGAAATTGTCAATATATTTAGTCTTAGTTTTAGTCATCATAGCTTAGTTTTTGTCAGTGAAAAAAGGTAGTCGACAATTTTTTTTTGTCATAGTTTTAGTCGACGAAATTAACAGTGTACAGCACACATGTGTATAAGTGGAAAAGATAACTAAACCAAGCGAGATGATGAGCAATCAAATAGGTCACCTGGGTAATGAATCTCTAAATGACAACGGAGCACACCGTGGTGGGAAATGGTGGAGAAGAAATTGCCATCTGTTAGCAATCTCTCTCTCTTCTGGCACGCAGCTGTTCTAAGGAGCTGAACCAATGGGAGCCACTGACGGAGTACGGTCAGTCTAAAGGCCATTCCAACCCTTACCTGGTGCTGGAGTGTGCGTGGAGGGTCTCCAATTGGGCTGCCATGAAGGAGGCTCTTGTACAGGTGAGTAAGAGAGGGAGTCTGCTGCACTGCTATGCTGAGCGATGTAGCTTGAATGTGCCATTATTATGGTCTTGATTTGATCACTAACATTGTTTACTTTGAATTTCATTAATTGTGCTATTCGGTAATGTTTTGTAACTCCATGATTTAAAAGTGGTCGTGAATTTGCTGAATAACGCAGGCTAAAGGACAAGTCATAGACGTATAGTAGAGGATTTCAGAGTAGGTTGTTGAAAAATGCAGTGAAGCAAAGAATATTATATTTTTTGAATGTTGTTCTCAAAATGGATTATTTTTATTAATATTAAAATACACAGGGGAATTCAGCCCAAATAGGCTATGTATAAATACATGCACACATGCACACAAAGAGACTCAATAGCACACACACAAACTCACTCACTGACACATGCACATTAGTGGTGTCAAAAATAATCGATTCATAGATTAATCGTGATGCGGACATGGACGATTATGAATCTATTCACAAATGTGAAAAATATTTTTTAAATTGTGTTATTTTTTAAAATATTTTTTTTATTTTTATCATATTGCTTAGAGCCAGATTTATGTTGTTGAGTATATGACTGCTTGTATTGACTGATGAAAAAGTTGCCATGTTGTGCAGTAATTTATAAAAGCGTTATGCATCATCGAATCAAATTATTACAAGGTTAATCGCAATCGAATCGTTACCTGGTGAATCGTAATCAAATTGAATCGTGAGGGCAGTGCCAATGCACATACAGTATACTGTACACACACACACACACACACACACACACACACTGTAGCAGAGCCTCTAGTGCCTCCAGACAACCCGGTGCACCTCAGACTGTTGACAAACATTTCCCATGTTGGCTTTTTGATAGTCTGTTGTTGGTTTGCGGTACAGTTCTGTGTGTATATGCCCCCAGTCTTTTATCAACGTGACGTATAGCAACCTGATATTGCGGGGCATCAGGCGGGCGAAGCGAGCAGACCCATAAAGCTGTAGGAAATGCATTGTGGGTGTTTGGGCGGCTAATTTATTGACCTCATGTTTCCTAAAACAAAGTGTAGGCACGGTGGCAAGAGTGTGATAGTACCTGACACATAACAAATACTCCCCTGCTCTGCTCTTTCAAGGAGACTTGGAACCAATCCATTGAGGCACTCCGTCCTAAGGTGACACCTAATTAAATTGTCTGGACGGCAACAGCAGCCCCCCCCGCACTACCTCCCCCCCACCCCCCAGTCTCTACCTTCTTTCATTCATTTATTCGTTTCGCTTTTGTTCCTTCCCTTATTCCTTCCTTTTGGTCATTTGTTTGTTCCTTCTCCCCTTTCCTCCACTGTACCGGTTTCTCGTTTTTTTCCATTTCTCTCTGCCTTTCCCAATACATACCCGAACCCCCCTATTCGACCGTGTGGCTCCAGTTTTTACCAGCTAATATTTACAGCAGCTGCGTGCATGAATAATTACCCCAGCATCTGCCGCGGGATGATTGGTTTTATGGGAGTGGCGGAGGAGAGAGGAGAGAGTCATTTCACCAGTCTGCTCGCCCATTCGCCTGTCTGTGAGGCTCGAATCCAAATGTCCCCTTGCTTTCAATTAACCCATTAATACCTGGGACGCATCTGTGTCACTTTTTGATTTGAGCTAAAAAAGCATTATTTTACACTTTGGCTATTCAAAAATAGCAGATATACAAGCTCATAGCGCGGCACCGAGTGCCGCGCTATGAGCTTGTAGATCTGCTATTTTTGAAAAATCACGAAAATGTGTGCAAATCTTTGAATATATATAGTTTTAATGCAAACATTTGTAACTCAAATCTTTGCTTCTGGGGGTCCTTGGATCAAAATATTTTGAGATGGAGGTCCGCGGCCAAATACATATAATTTTGGGGTCCTTGACATGAAAAAGTTGTGAAAACCACTGAAAAAAAAAAAAAAACATGTTTTTTTAAAAACACTGTTAGGATTTAAAAGGCATTTTGTAGAATGAGAACCTCAGGCCTTAATGGGTTAAGCCAGCTCCTTGATAAGGGCAGCCCTGTCTGTGGGATATTCATCATGTGTCACCACTGATAAGTGCATGTTGACCGATCGCTGTAATTTTCTCCTCTGTAGGAAAAGAAAGCTTGTGCGCATGCACACATACATGCGCGCGCGCGCACACACACACGCACACACACACACACTCACAGAGTATTCCTCTTGTGTTTACCACTAATGTGCCTTTTGTCTTTGTCACTCAATCCGTTTCTTTGAGTCTGTTGCTCACTTTGTAAAACGCATGCACGTGCATGTGGAACGCCACACGCACACCACCCATCAATACGCAGACAAAAGACCACAGTGATCCACAGGTTTGACGTTTTGCGGGCACCCCAAGGCTATTGTTTGTGTAGCGGTTAATGCACTCAGCGTTTTAATCAATAGCGGTGTGCCTTTTTTCCTCTCCTCCACCCTCCATGTCAGGGGCAGACAGGTTGATTAGTCATTAGCACAAAAGCCCTGCTGAAGCTGCTCCACGAAATGAATAGGTAAAACAACGGCGGCGTGCAAAGTTCTCCCTCCCACCCCTACTCCACAGCTACTTCATTATGCAGGAAATTGTCGTCGAAATTGTCCCCTCGGATGTTTCGGATGTTTTCATTTAATTAAAACCCGCTGATACTGATCACATCTGAAAGTGCAAGGTATTTTTTTTTGCCTCACGTCCTGCAGAGTGCACTCCCACTGTCTGCCTGCATTGGTACTTTTCTTTTGTCAACTAAGGGCCTCAGGTTCCTGCCTTCATATCTTGTCTCAATTAGTGCGACAAAGTAATTTGGATCGTATTCATTTCGTATGCCTCTTTTTTTCCCCAGATGTTGGATGAGTCTTTTTAGAGCGCCTAAACGCTCTGCTGCTGCATGTTTGAGAGTGTATAATTTGTGTGCATTTTTTCACACATCTGTCTGTGTTCCCAGGTGGAGCTGAGCTGTCCCAAGGAGATGGCGTGGAAGGTAAACATGCACCGTGGCTACCTGGCCATCTGCCACCCGGAGGAGCAGCAGCTCAACTTCATCGAGAGGCTGGTGGAGATGGCGTCCAGCCTGGCCATACGCGAGTGGAGGAGGCTGCCGCACATCGTCTCCCACGTTCACACTCCGCTCCTTCAGGTAAGCGTTAAAGAACAAAACAAAAACACAGTAATACATAGTTTAGGTGTGTACACATGCCCTCGTAGATCTCAGATGTTTTTCTGCGTATGTAACAAAACTGATTTCTTTTTTCTCGATTATTGCTTTGATCCGCTGAAGTACAGTTCCACGTACAGTATGCAATGAATCTTTGGAAATAACCAACCCTTCATGATAACCATGATGGTATATCATTGATATCAATGCATGCCGTTTAGAAGGCCATAGATAGACACTGGGATTAAATGCACAACAGTACAATAAACCCAACTTTACTCCCTTGTTTCGACTAATCCTTGCATTTCATAATCGTGTCTGACACGAGTTATCGGGGGTATCGTTTTAGCTTTACCCCCCCCCCCCCACACACACACACACACACACACACACCTCAAACAAATGGACCACCCGTCCACTGCGTCTGTTGTTCAGAGGTTTCATGAATGCTGAAGCATCAGTCAAGACAACAGTCGGGGAAGGGGAGAGCATTTTACACTGATAAACTCTTCAAGAGAGACCCATCAAGAGATGCTTCATAGGCGGCCGCAACATTAACGTTGTAGAAGAGTGACACTGATAACAGCTTTCATCTCTTCTCTGTCTCTCTCCCCCCATTCTATGCAATTGAGATAAAAGATAAAAATAAAAAAAGACAGTCTTAAGCCTTTGACTCCACTAAAGGGAATTACGATAGATGGGTAGCCAAGATCACCACTCTGTAAGAGAGGAGAGCAAGTGAGCAGGTGGGGATTTGGAAAAGGGAGAAGGAGAGAGGCAAAGAGATTGGGAGATGTCGTGAGAGAGAGAGAGAGAGAGAGATTAGGAAGGTAGCAGAGAGACAGAAAGAAAAAGAAGAGAGCCAAGAGAAGGGGTAGAGATGGAGAAGAAAAAAAAAGAGAGAAAGCGAGGTTGGAGAAAGAATGAGATGGAGAGAAACACAGGGAGAGAATGTGGAGGGAAAACGAGGGAGTTAGCGTAGAATGGCTGTAATTACTTGCCTGCCATCAGATAGCATTTGATTAAATACCTGCAGCAGAATTACATTTGCATGATGAATGGGACAGTCTGAATGAAGGTTAGAAATGGGCCATCAGCTGATATTAACAGATAATTGAGAAAAATATTGCATTGCCTAATTTATTTTGTTTTGGTAAGATTTGATTCAGTGGCAGTGGTGGTTGGCTGGGGGGGGTCAGATCCGTTTCAGAACATTTATATTCTCAAAACGGGTATTTGAATTGGGTGGCCACGTTCTTTGTTATCGCCCATGCGTGATTCTCTGCCTTTGTGTTGGTGTCTTGGTACGCACACGCATGTGTGTGCGTTTTAGTTTTATTGTGTGCGCACTTGCATACTGCGTGGTGCAATTATTTACCCTAGCAGAGGAAAAACAAGCTATTTATTCGTCTGCCCAGTCAAGCGGCCTCTGTTGTAAATCTCCATTCCACACTCTCTGTCTCACCACTCAACCCTGGGTGAGATTTATAAAATGAATCTCCCCTGGACCTCCTCGCAAACACACAAGGGTTCAAATACCGCCTGGAATCAAGCCATCACCAAATCCCAGCTCTCGCCCGGTGACTGACGATCAATGGATTATCACCCGGCGATATTGATCACGAGGAGCCAGTATTAATATTGATTGATGGGTTGTTATAATGGAAAGATTGATTATGCGTTCACAAAGCAGCTCGGAGCCAATCGATGAGGCCTTTTTCTCTCCCAGAATGGGAATTGAGGGACCTCACTTATCAATTTCCACACTTTTCCTATCTCCACGCTCCCTCTTTTTTTCTTCTTGCACCCGAAAGGAACTGATTAGCTATTGAAGTAATGTCATTTTTTTCTCCTTTCTTTCTATGGGTCCTGGCCACGAGGCCCCAAGCCATAATCTAGCTGTCCCTTAAGGCAAATAGCCGATAAGTCACTTTGATCCATCTAGTTTGTGCTGGCTATTTGGCCCAAAGTTTTTTCCATCATGAACACTAAGCCAGTCATGATGGTGTGCTGTGAGAAAAGTCCAGGTGTGCCTTGGGATTTTGTGACAACCACACAGTATTATTATTATTGCAATATATACAACTATACAAAACGTTGTTATGAATAAAAAACGAAAATGTATTTAATACATCAGCACAAAAAAATATATATTTTAACCATTTTCAACCTGGCGTTATAAGCATGACATTATTGGTGAAAAAATATATATTTTTTAATGTAACTTTTTTAATAACTATTTTATAAATAGCAGATCTACAAGCTCACGTCACATCTTCATCATGAGCTTGTAGATCGGCTATTTTCACTGTTTTGAAAGTATGAGTATGAGTAGCGACTCAATAGAACTAGCCCATAGGACCACAATAGAACACAGAACTAGCCCGTAGGGCTACAACTAGCCCTAGGGCTACGACAGAACTAGCCCGTAGGGCCACAACTTCAACTCCAGGACGACCCTCTACACCTCCGAACCTGGCTGTATAATAACATCGCCGATCCAACTCACAGGCCCAGTCTCTGGGCCTCGTTGGTAAGTCTCGTTCCCAGCCGTATCTCCCCTGTGTTCCGGTCCTATTGCTAAGGTCTACTTTCCGCTGTGGGCACCCGTTGGTGCCCTCGCGTGTAAGTACTGTCTCAAGACGCGACCTGTCTAGGCCTGCTACAAACACTGCTGCACCTAGCCTTCATCTCTCCCTATTACAATACACCTTTACTGGCCACAGTCTGTTTCCCTCCCCAGCAACCGCCAACATGCCGACACTCACCTGTGACAGCTGTCTTCACCTGAAGGAGAGAGTATCCCAGTTGGAGGGAAGAATCTCCTTGCTGCGTGACATAAAGGATGATGAACTGCTTCTCGACTCCCTTTATTCCTTCTGTCATGATCCCGTTCCCAAAGTGGCCGAGCTGGACGCGACTGTCGCCGCCGCTGTGGACAAAATGTGGCCAGCTTTCCGCTCTGCAAGGACGGGTGAGCTGGACGCAACCGTCCCCGCCGAGAGGTCCTCGACTGCTCCAGACGCTGCCGCCACGGAACGCCGGACGCAGGAGGGTGTCAAGCCCAGGATCACACCCTCGGCCAGCTCCACACCGGGCCCCTGGACAACGGTCCCTCGGTGCAAACCTCGAAGACCCCCCCCACCGTCACTAAAACAGCCCCCACTCCCCACCAGCAACAAGTTCTCCACACTGGCTGTGGATGACTTCCCCCCACTCACTGTCCACAACCCCCCCCCAGTGTACCTGGCCCCATCGCCTGGCTCGTCGTCAGCTCTGCCCCCCCCCCCTGCGGACGGTACCCCCTCAGAAATTCCGCTGTCCTCGTCCAGGTCCAAGTTCTCCACCAACAGCCAAAAAAAGGACCGTCATAACTTACTCAAAGGAGCTGTTACTCGTCGATCGGTGGTCCCCATCGCCCACCAGCCACCGCAGAGGGCTACTCTCCCCACACTGGTAGTCACCAGTAGCCCACCACGCACCCCCCCGTCGCATTCTTGTGACCCCATTCCATCTCCTCTCTTTCCACCCTCCGTAGCGATCATTGGTGACTCCATAGTGAGGCACATTCGATTTGCAAATGCAATAACACACTGCTTCCCAGGCGCAACCACTGCACACATTGTTGATAAACTCCCCAGTATCCTGGCGTCTCTCCCGTCCACGGTAAAGAAAATTATTGTCCACTCTGGAGCAAACGATCACTATTCCGAAGAAAGTAGGATCCAGTTCATTCACCTCCTTAATCTCCTCATTAGTTGTGGAAAATCCGTGTTTATATCCGGTCCACTCCCCACGCTGAACCGCGGAGATGTTTCTCTCAGCAGACTGATGGCCCTTCATTATTGGCTACAGTCCGCCTGCTGCACCTACAACGTTAGGTATATCCATAACTTTTTTCTGTTCTGGGACCACCCCTCCTTCTATGCTATCGATGGTCTCCATCCGAGCCATCGTGGCTGTGAGATGCTGCGTAATAATCTACGTCGCTCCACCGCCGAGCAAACACTGCCCAAAATTAACAACCTACGCCGCTCCTATACTAATCAACCACTACTCAAAACACATGATCAGCCCCGCCCACCCCACTGACTGTTTACTCCATCTGACCACGCTTCTACTGTTTACACTCCCGTTACGACTACTTCCGGTAACACTCAAAATACTTCCGGGTCCCAGCAAGTGACCTGTCTCGCCCATAATCACGCCAGCGCCCCCTTGTGGCCAGGTGGACTCCCGAATCCTACCACTTTTCATATTCCCACTAGAATCTCCTTTAGATATTATTCTCAACACTCAAATCGCACTACCATAGCCTCTAATTTAATCTTCATTCCAATCCAACCTACCAGGACTGACCCTGTTCCTACCTCATCTCTTGGTCAAATAAAAATTGCCTTGTTAAACATTAGATCACTTAACCTAAAATCAGGTACCTGCAATGATTTTATTATTTCTAATGATATTGATATTCTCATCCTCACTGAAACGTGGCTGAAAAGTGATGATTTTAGTCTTCTCAATGCAGCTTCCCCCCCCGCCTTTTCTTATCTGCACAAACCCAGGCTCTCGGGCCGTGCTGGTGGTGGTTTAGCCGCAATTTTTAATACCGATTACATTTGTTCCCCCGTCCTATTTGGTGAATTTTCATCTTTTGAGTACCTAGCATTCTCCATTAACAAACAACAGCCCATTTTGTTTATTTCAGTATATCGTCCTCCAAAACCTAATGTTTCTTTTATCGCAGAATTCTCTGAATTATTATCTATAGTCATGACAAAACATAGCAGGATAACACTTCTTGGTGACTTTAATGTCCATGTATGTTGTCCCAATAATCCGCTAGCCAAGGAGTTTCTAAATATCACTGAATCGTTTGACTTTGTGCTCCATCCCTCAGGGCCAACCCACGACAAAGGTCACATTCTTGACTTAGTCTTATCCTTTGGCGTGAATATATGTAATTTAGAAACTATTGAATTCTGCCTGTCCGATCACAAAAGTGTTCTTTTTAGTTTGGTGTCTGCTCCTCCTCCCAGGAAAATTCCCATCCCCATCTGCTCTCGCATCCTTAACCCCTTAACTGCCAGTAAATTTATCACTGTTTTCAATACCACTGCAATTGCCCCAGCTCCTTACCATTCCATCGATGATCAACTCACCCATTTCAATAAAACCTGCCAGGCAACCTTAGACCTTGTGGCCCCCTTCAAAACCAGGACCATATTGCCCAACAGAATCTCACCCTGGTTAACCGAACAAACAAGAGCCCTTAAAAGAGAGGTACGCAAAATTGAACGGAAATGGAAAACCTCCAAACTACATGTATTTTACGAGCTACTCAAAGATCTCATGAGAAACTATAATATTGCCGTTAGGGATGCAAGAGCCAAATATTTCTCCACCCTCATCTCTAACAATCACCTCAATGCCAGGACCCTGTTCAAAACCATTGAACGCGTTGTTGGTGCTCCTCAAAACCTTGACATGCCATCCTCTCCTGACCATTGTGAGCAATTTTTGACCTTTTTCACCGAAAAGATTCATTTAATCAGATCACAGATGACCAACATGCAACCCCCGGCGCTTATCTCCAACTCTCATGGTCCCACAAACGGCCTCTTCCCCTCTTTTGAATTAATATCCATAGAAACCCTCCTCTCAACCATCTCCCACATGAAGTCTTCATCCTGTAACCTAGACATCGTTCCTACCCGACTTTTGAAGGAGATTCTTCCTTCTGTTGGTCCCCACATTTTATCGCTAGTTAACACCTCCCTAGCCTCCGGCTCTGTTCCTGCCTTTTTTAAAACTGCTATAGTCACTCCTCTCCTAAAGAAACCAAATTTAGATCCCTCTTCCATGAGCAGCTATAGGCCCATTTCCAAACTCCCTTTTTTATCTAAGGTTCTGGAAAAAACAGTTTTTAACCAATTACTAACACACCTCAGTAGCAATAACACTTTCGAGAAATTTCAGTCAGGTTTTCGCCCCATGCATAGCACAGAAACAGCACTCCTGAAAGTATCCAACGACCTTCTGTTGTCTGCCGGCTCGGGTAGCTGTTCCATCCTCGTCCTACTAGATTTAACGGCTGCTTTCGACACCATCGACCATGCAGTCCTCATTAGCCGCCTGGAGACTGTTGTGGGCATCTCTGGTGTGGCCCTCCGATGGTTCAAGTCCTATTTAAGTGGCAGACACTTCTCAGTCGCCATTGGGGAAGTGTCATCATCCCTAGCCCCCTTACACTGTGGGGTCCCCCAGGGCTCAATTCTCGGCCCTATCCTGTTTTCCCTCTATATGCTCCCTTTAGGCGACATAATCCGTTCCTACAATATTCAATTTCATTGCTATGCTGACGATACACAGCTTTATCTACCAATAACCCCGGACAACAAAGACAGTCTTCCCACCCTACATAACTGCATTACCGACATAAGAAAATGGATGTCTAACAACTTCCTTCAGCTGAACGAGAACAAATCAGAGGTTCTGGTGTTCGGCTCCCCCCTCGCCAGAGCCCAGATTGAAAACAACCTCGGCCCATTAGTTCCAAACCTCAAAGCCACAGTTAGAAACCTGGGTGTCACCTTTGACCCAGACCTCAACTTCCAACAGCACGTTAAAAAGGTCGTTCAATCGTCATTCTATCACCTTAGAAATATAGCAAAAATTAAATCATTCCTGTCCATTGCCGACTTAGAAAAAGTTGTTCATGCCTTCATCTTCTCGCGGTTAGACTACTGTAATTCTCTCTACACCTGCCTCTCCAAAAAATCGATCCACAGCCTTCAGCTGGTTCAAAATGCTGCGGCCCGTCTCTTAACTGGTACAAAAAAATTTGATCATATCACACCCATTCTAGCATCCCTCCATTGGCTCCCAGTTGAATTTAGAATTAATTACAAAATTTTACTCACTACTCATAAAGCCAGGCTAGGTCTAGCCCCAGTCTATATCTTGGACCTACTCACCCCATATGTGCCTACACGTAGTCTGAGATCTTCTAAACAAGCACTCCTGGCCATTCCAAAGGGTCTGTTAAATGCAAAAGGTCGCATGGCCTTCGCTTTCAGAGCCCCTACCCTCTGGAATGCCCTGCCCCTAGAGATCAGGCTCACAGAGTCTATCCCCCGGTTTAAATCCCTCCTTAAAACCCACTTCTATAGATTAGCTTTTAATGCCCAGCCCTAGTCAAGTTCATGTGCATCTCTGCTTTGTTTTCTGCATTGTTTTTAATCTTTACATTGTTTTTGTTTTGTGTACTTTTGCTTTTGCTGTTTTCTTTGTAAAGCACTTTGTAACCCAGTTTTGAGAGGTGCTATATAAATAAAGTTTTATTATTATTATTATTATTAATACATACAAATAAATCTCACAGAGTGATAAGAGATAAATGTGTGCCTTGTTTTGACTTTGGCACAAAGATTCTGAAAACTTGTGGTCTCCATGAATACCTTGGATGTATTTCTGGTACTACTTCCTTATTGTTATAAATGTTTACCCCCCACCTTCCCCTGCTTATCCTTCTCCCAGGCGGCGCAGCAGATTATCGAGCTCCAGGAGGCAGCTCAGATCAACGCTGGGCTGCAGCCAGCCAGCCTGGGCCGTAACACCAGCCTCCACGACATGAAGACTGTTGTTAAAACCTGGAGGAACCGGCTGCCCATCGTCTCCGACGACCTGTCGCACTGGAGCAGCATCTTCATGTGGCGCCAGCACCATTACCAGGGTATGACACACGCACACGCATGCATACTGTACACTACTTGAAACGCACCCTTATAATAATTATTAACCCATTAAGGCCTGAGGTTCCGATTCTGCAAAATGTCTTCTAAATCCTAACGGTTTTCTGAAAAACGTATGTTTCTATATCAGTGGTTTTCAAACTTTTTCATGTCAAGGACCCCCAAAATGATATGTATTTGGCCGCGGACCCCCATCTCAAAATATTTTGTTCGAGGGACCCCCAGAAGCAAAGATTTGAGTTAATGTTTGCTTTAAAATAATATATATTCAAAGATTTGCACACATTTTCACAACTTTTCAAAAATAGCAGATCTACAAGCTCATAGCGCAGCACCGAGTGCCGCGCTATGAGCTTGTAGATCTGCTATTTTTGAATAGCTAAAGTGTAAAATAATGCTTTTCACCCCAAATGAAAAAGTGACACAGATGCGTTCCAGGTCTTAATGGGTTAAAAGGTTTACCAATAATAAACAAGTAAACAATATCGTGTAGCAAAAGAGATGCAAAAGCTTGCCTAGTGACTAAGATCCATCTCTTGTGGAGGTACTCCAAACACTGCGGTGGAAATAGTTTATTTCCAATACTTGAAAATGTTTTTAATATTGATTTGCAGAAATGTTTAAGTTTAGGACTAAACTGAAATGTGTGTGAAAGAGTGGCTAGTGCGTGCTTGCTTGCATTGGTCACACATAGGATCGATATTGGGTGTAAACTTATATAGCTTTCCTTTAGAACAGTGAAGATGATGTACAGTACAACCTTGAACCAGATTATTGTATCTCTCAAGCTAAGAGGGAATGCATTCTATTTTTATTGATCATACACAACATATATGCAACAAATATATATTCATTGAAAATGTTGAGGATGACACAATACAGTTAAAAAGTAACTTATTTCCACTGTGGTCCAGCCATATTCTAGGTTTTCACCTAGTGGTTTTGCTCAAAATGTCATACTGAGCGGATTGATGCCTTTAATGCCCTTGCAGAAGTAACATTCTGTGTCGCCCCTACCTGCCTTCCTTCCTTCCCTCTCACCTCCTTAATATTCACACACAAACCCACATGCAGACCACACATTCACGTACACTATTATGCTTTTTTTCTTCTCACCGAAACCTGCCACACATACATTTGTATGCATACTTATGTGAGCACACTCACTCACACACAAACACACATTTCCACTCATCTCAGGATGGGGCCTTCTCTGAAAGGCCATGGCGTGCAGAACCCCCTCAGGGTCTCTGTACCTTTCCAAATGTCAGCCCTCGAAAGCACTTTCTCCCACTGCAGGATATGGACGCTCACACACAGGCACACACACACACACACACACACACACACACACACACACACACACACACACACACACACACACACACACACACAACCCTATACCTACCTACTTTACTTTGCTCATTGCTGCTCTCTCTTCCGCGGCGACTTTGAAACCATTCAGAGAGGCAGCCCAGCGCAAAATATGATGTCTCAACAAGTCAAGGCTCATACCAGAATAATGATGGAGCCACTTCTGCAGTAGAGCTCCGGTCAAAAAAACAGAAGGAAACCCCCCCCCCCCCCCCGTCTTCATTTCATTTATACTCGAAACAATTGAAGCTTAAGTAAAAATGGAATTGTCTCTGCAGAAATTCCCAGCCACGACACATCTAATAGTTCAATATCTGTAAGGGTCCCCCGGTGGCCATGACCATCAGCCTGTGTTTAATCATAGGATAAAGGTGAACGCTCAGAATAACTTTGTATTGATTCGCAGTGACCCTTTCCCTCTGTGGGGACAAGTGGACTCAAACCATGCCAAGAAAATGCCCCCCACAGCATAACAGAGCCACCCGGATCCCCTCACTGTAGGGGGTCGAGCATTCAGGCCTGTCCCCTTCTCTTGGCGAACATCATACATTAACTCGCCCGCTTGTGAAGAATATGGTGAAGAATAACTCACCTGACCATATGTCTTTTCCACATCTCTGTAGTCTATAGTTTTTGCAACACTGTCAAAACAAAACCTGACCTGTGCATCACTAATACTGTATATATTGTGTGAGCATGTGGGGAAGCAGTTTTAATTAAAAGCATGGACAGGGAGTGGTACGATTGTAGGCTTCTGGTATAGTTTCAGTATGAAAGATTGATGCCAGGGGCTCGGTATAACATCAGGATGGTTTAGGGAAGCCATCTGTTATACCTTGGTCTCTGGTGGGAAAATAGCAGTGGCCTGTGATTAGACATTTTTAATTGGTAAAGATAACTTACTGTGTCTCTCCCCTTGATCTCCCAACAGCCATCGTATCGGCCTACGAGACGAATACGCAGCACGACCCCAACAACAACAATGCCATGCTCGGAGTCCACGCCTCGGCCTCGGCCATTATTCAGTACGGAAAGATCGGACGCAAACAGGTACAACTGCAATGAAAATCCACCATTTGATAGAGAAAAGTGAATGAACATACCTTGATTGAACTACTTCATCCCCATTTAAAAAATAGTTGATCTACCAGCTCACAAGCTGGTAGATCTTCTATTTTGCAATGTTTTATTTATGTTTGCCTATATTATTAACATGCCAAAAATGGGGACGCTAGGTTGAAGGTGATTAAGAGAGGACTGCTACTACGTCGGTACTATATCATAGCATTAAATGGTGGCCAGTGTGCAGTAGGAGCCTCATCCATGCACGTATTTGCATTGCAAACATATTGTCACACATCACAGTCAACTACACAATTGTGTCTTCCCCCCTCCTCCCCCAAGGGCTTGGTGAATGTAGCACTGGACATCCTAAGTCGAATCCACACCATCCCCACCGTGCCGATCGTCGATTGCTTCCAGAAGATCAGACAGCAGGTCAAGTGTTATCTGCAGTTGGCTGGCGTCATGGGCAAGAACGAGTGCATGCAGGTAACGTTCATGTCATGTCTACGTCTTTCCTTCTCTGTTTCGACACAGGAGAGAAGCCTGAATGTTGAATGAACCCATTTTATTTATTTAATAAAAGGCAGGGTATTGGGGGGGTTACTCACTGTCAGCCATTAGCCACGGTTGACGTTAATATGAGAAAGGAGGGGAGCGAGAAGGTGGGGAATTGTTGGAGGGTCTCTGGGTGACTGTCAGTAGCTGTGAGCCTTATAAGAGCGTGTAACTCAGGAGCTCTTAAGTCTGCAGAGCACTCTGATTAATAGAGGCAGTCCAGCGCACACCGCAAGTCATTAAAGTGCCAGGAGATGCTTTTCTCCTGTCTCTCTTCCTCCCTGTCTCACTGTCTTTCTCGCTTTTATCTGTTTCTGCCTTCTCTGGTTCTGCCTCCCTCTGTCTCTTTCTCTCTCTTTGTTTGATCAGACATTCTTCTTCACTCTTCTCTCTCATTCAACCGTTTCTCTTTCTCTCTCACTAACTCCCATCCCTCCTTCTCCACACATTGTTTGACACCATGGTACATTTTCTACCTGAAGCACGGAAGCATGAGTGCATCCTCACTTCCACTCCCATGTTAATGAATGCAGCCATTCAGACAGTATATATGCGCAATATCGGCATCATATCCCTCTACAGTATATTAAAGTTTTTAAACCTAGACAATCACCATTGTGGGATTTATCAAGTTAAAACAAGTCATACAGTTTGCATAGAACCAGTATTTCCGTTTTTTTTAAATAATGCTTTTTCTTTATAAGAGTTTACAAATAGCCTATATTACGTTCAATTAATTAAGACAATGTTTACTTCTGTTTTTATTCAATTTACATTACTGTATTGAGGTAGCAGAGCAAGGCCTGGCAAGCGGCAAACGACTCAATTGATATCAAGGACAATAAACTATGCCAATAAATAAATTGCTATTTGAGTGGGCCATTACAGACTATTTGGCCATGAAATCTCATTTAGAACCAGGGCCTTTTAGTCGTTTGCATTATCGAAGGCATACTAGCCTACTGTAACACAAAACTAATTCTGAATTGAATCTTCAGATTCAGATTGATGATTCCTTTGCATGAGCACTGATTTTTAAAGATCAGAGTTATGTTTACTACACATGATAGCTAGACTATGCCCAAACAGTTTAATCAGAATATGATAAGCTAGCCTACTTCTGCACTTACTGTATAAATACTGTGAACATGAACAAAGACCAGTCCAGGATAAACACGTCATCGAAAGTCAGAATGCGGAGCTTGCTTTTCCGAAAAGCTACAGAAATTATTGCCCATGATAGAATGGAAAATAATCAGTAAAAATGTTCGGTTTGGTGGATCCGCAATATTCAATTCAGTTCCTCAGATATTCCTCAGAAACTAAGCTGAAATAACCTGAACCCACTCTTGTCTCCGGTTTCGTGAAACTTTCACCCAGAGAAACTATCCGTTGTGCAAGTATTTTTATGCACAGGTTTTCATCACTCCCACATGTCTAGTATTTCGATGTTTTGGAGCGTTCAATTATGTAACACAAGTTAAAGCATAAGGTGGTGCTCCAGGTATGCTTCCTTGGATTAATTTGTCTTAAAGTTGGCGTTTCATAGTCAGCCTATTGATTTTGATTTGCTTTATTTGACTAACAAAAACATATTTAGGAGGTCATACACTATATACATTATAGTATATAAATACGTATATATAAGTATAAAATGTACTTATTTCCATTGGGGTCCAGCCGTATACTAGATTGGGACCTAGTCTTGTTTTCACTTGTGATTAGAACATCTGTCCTCCACACAATATCACAGAATGCACATTATACATTTTCCCCCTAGTCTAAAGTCAAGTTTCTAATATTTTCCTACCATTTTGGTTCAGTTTCTAAACTATTTTTTTTTTCCATTGGAGGAACAGTGATTTGGGTACGAGCCATAAAACACAATATTAAACTACTTTATTTGCCTGATCTTTTTCCTTCCTGTTTGTTTGTGTGTGCGTGTTCAGGGTTTGGAGGTGATCGAGTCAACCAACCTGAAGTACTTCACCAAAGAGATGACTGCTGAGTTCTATGCTCTCAAGGGCATGTTCCTGGCGCAGATCAACAAGTATGTAACTGCCTGCCTGCTTGTCTGTCTGTCTGTCTGTCTATGGTTAGACTGCCCTAGCATGTCTGATATCTGGTCTAGAGGGGCGGGTTCAAATCTGCTATTTTCAAATAGCTGATGTTAACTCTTTGACTGCGGACGACGCGATAACGTGTCAAGTGCTACTTTGTCCAGTTGGCCGTCGACGCGCTCGACGCGCTGGACGCGCGTTCATTGTTTAATCTCTGATTGCGCTATGCTGCTTAATATTCAATGTTATTCTCGAGTTCCACTTACTTCACGGACATCTGCATCCGGTTTCATGACCTGGATTCCGTTTCCGGTTTTTGATTCTTTTCCCCAGTCATTTTCGTCCAAAATAGGTAAATAAACGGTCTTTCACACGGTATGACGGACAAACGGACAGTTTCTCTTCTATAATCTATGGTCTGGGTGACGATCAGTCATCGCCGTCGTGTATCACGACGGCATTTTGGCGATCAAAACAATCTGGGACGACGTCACTTCCGTTTTCATGTTTTTCCCTGTCTAATCTATCAAGAAGGCTGAGAGAGACCCAACGACCTGATCAAGCAGTCATGTGCTGCACTCTAGTGGCGGATTTGTGCTGGGTCTTTACATTATGTCCCCTTAAATTATTTTCATGAGAAAAATTCAAAATATAAAAATAAAAAAACACGAAAATTGCTGGCACTGGGGGAGTACTTTATGAAAATACTCTGGCAGTCAAAGAGTTAAAGTGCTCATGTGGCCCATAGTCGCTTCTTTTGGGCTGGTTTTCCTAGACCTGGTTGCTTGTTTCTCTCACAGAATCTGGCAACACTGCCTGCGTCCTGTCAGCTTGCAGCTCTAATCTTTCATCTTCGCCTTCACCTGGCTCGATGGCAGCTTTGAGAGATTACGATACAGTGTGACACTATGCGCGCTTGTCTCCATGTTAACCACTTTCAACCTGTCATTATGCGTGGCAATTTTTCAAAGGTAGTGAAAATAGAAGCAACACATTGCAATGCGTTGTAGTCGATCTATTTTCACTATTCATCATACTACAAAGCATATAGGGCTTAAGTGTCAGAAAATGCGATTATGCGATCGCATAATTTACCGCATAATCAGCAAAATGGTGCATAATTATTCGGGGGTAATGTTTTTTCAAAAAGGCTGCATCGCATAATATGCGCTTCGCATTGCATATTTCCGTTTCAACTTTCGCAACTTTTACATATTTCGCAACTTTTCGCAACTTAACGCATATTTAAATATTTCACATATTGCCCATATTTCACAACTTTCCGCATATTTCGCAACTTCCCGCAATTTCACAGCATAAAATTGCAAAAACGCACGCATATTTCATCGCAAAATCAAGGATTTTAGCCTGCATAATCTCAAGAGTTTTAGCCTGCATAATCTCAAGAGTTTTAGCCCGCATAATCAAGAGTTTTAGCCCGCATAATCAAGAGTTTTAGCCCGCATAATCAAGAGTTTTAGCCCGCATAATCAAGAGTTTTAGCCCACATAATCAAGAGTTTTAGCCCACATAATCAAGCGTTTTAGCCCGCATAATCCAAGAGTTTTAGCCCGCATAATCCAAGAGTTTTAGCCCACATAATCAAGAGTTTTAGCCCACATAATCATGGATTTTTGCCCGCGTTTTTCTGGAGGGTCTAAAAGTGTGACCGTGACTACAGTGTGATCTTACGCACATGGGTTGTTGCACACACATATACATTTAATATAAATTTGGTTTGTGCACATTATGCACGTACAGTATACACACAGGCTCTCTTAATTCAGCTGCCCCAATTCCATACACGCGCGTGCATTCACCCCCATGTTCATGTACGCCCGCTTAACATGGCTTTGCCTCTCGGCTCCCCTCCTCTTCATCATCTCTGACATGACGGTGTCCTGTGGGGTGAAAGACAAATTGAGGACAGCGTATTAAACGTATATGCAGCTGAATAATTAACTCCAGGCAATTTGCGAGAATCTCTGGGATCAGCAGAACTCGCCTCTGCACCTCTGCAGGGTTGAAAGCAATCATTACCCCCCCCCCCCCCCGCCCCTCCCCCCAATCATGCCAGAGGAGAATTGGCAACATATTGGGGTTAGGGGTTGGAGCAATGTGTGTGTTTTTGTGAATGCATATATGTATGTAATGCATTTTAGTGTTATACGTGCAGGTGTGTGTGAGCGTGGATTCGATGGGGATGGGGAGCGCGGGGTGACGTTTTGACAGTCAAGCTGGGGCGTTCTGTGCGTGGAGTAGTTAAGTTGCAGATGTACTACTACTTTGGCAACTGTCTGCATGATGGAGGCAACACCCATTTAAACGTTACTGGAGGGGCCCTCTCAACACTTGACTCCCACAGCAATCAAGCTTCCTTTTTTTTTTCATCACACGGCAAACAGGCTTTTTTTTTATAATAACACATTAGTGCTGATTGGCTTGGGAGACCTTTTATAACTTAAGTAAGCAGCGGGGGTGGAGGGTATTGGCTTTTGGAATCGCTCTTAAATTGGAGGTCTTTTTTTTTTACCTACTGTAGCTGAAACAGTGCTTCTTAGATTGACAGGCCCCTCCATGTTTATTGACTACTGCGGGGGTAAAAAGATTCCTGGGGTGCACTTCACTTATTAATCAAAGCCCCCAGGAGGGAAGTGGCGGGTAGAAATTATTCAAACGTGCCAATGGGGGCGGTTATAGGATCCTATTCAGCGTGGTGAAAGAAAAAAAAAACAGCTGATGAAGATATTTTGCGTCAGCACAAAACAGGTGCAGTCGAACTCCAGGGCATCCCGTCACAGTTCACCTGTCACAAGCCTCCTGGATGCCGTATTATAACGACATTTCCAAATTTTCAATGTCGAAAGTAGTGAATCTTCTCAATGGTTTTAAAATGGGTGCAGCATCCCAAGGATCTCGACTTTAACTAGCTGCAAATCTCCCTTAAACTGTGGAAAATTGCTGTTTGAATATAGATAAATATAGCCGGTAGCCTTTTTTTTCCATTTGCCTCAACGCGGCAAGCCGTCACCACTCTAATGAACTTGGAAGATCCTAACCTGCAGTGCCAGCTAGCGTCACGATGCTTTGATCTGCGAAATAGCTTCTCGGTTTTGACCCGCAGAACCTACAAACTCTGTGTGTGACTTTAAATCAAGCTGTGTAAAGTGCATAACGGCAACAGTGAGCAAAAGGACTCGGAGACGAGAGCGCATGGAATGCTGCGCCCACCCAACACACACACACACACCCTGTTGTGTGTTTTGTTTTGGCCAAAAAGCCATTTCACATCTCAACTTCTCCATGCGTACTCACCCTTCCATTACAGAACGACTAACCCCCATCCCCCCCCCCCTCTTCCAGGTCAGAGGAGGCCAACAAGGCGTTCTCGGCGGCGGTTCAGATGCATGACGTGCTGGTGAAGGCCTGGGCCATGTGGGGAGACTACCTGGAGAACATCTTCGTCAAGGACCGCCAACTGCACCTCGGGGTCTCAGCCATCACCTGCTACCTCCATGCCTGCCGCCACCAGAATGAGAGCAAGTCCCGCAAGTACCTGGCCAAGGTGAGGTCATGGTCGAGAGAGAGTGTGCTTTTTATGAACATCTCCGTGTGCTTGTCTGCCTGGTTTAGGGCTAGAGTTACACAAAATGGGATGAAACGCGTCTGTCCTATACATGGCCAACATGTGTTTGCTGGAGGGAGTGATTTGGTTTCGTTAACACTTACTTTTGGTTTGATAACCACATATTTCTATATTTATCTTTTTTTAAGGCCTAGATTCATGCGTGTGATATTGGTTTGTACGACTACTATGGTTTGTACAACTACTAGAGGGCAGGGCGCCCTGCCCTCTAGCCGCGCACGGGGCTCTACTGAGGGTTCGCTTATTTTGGGGTTACAATATGGTGGGATAAAAAAATAAAAAATAAATGTAAAAAAAATAAATAAACTATCACCAATAACAACTGTGCAACAGATACACAAGAAGAAGGTCTTAGCAGTGCAGTTCAGCATTAGTACAGGTTTGAGCAGGGCATAGACAGCATATCCATTATCCAGCTTTTTAAATTTGGTAAAGCAATAAAGTGTTCCAGAAAAATGCAAGAGAAATGAATAACTAACTATAATATCAGACAAAACCCACAAGAGTGATCATCTGGGTCATAATGGTGAGACTGTACTTTGTGTGGCTGTCAGGGGGCCTCACATCAAATGGACAAGGAATGTGCACATGGAGGAGCGTAATAGATGATTGTTAGTTTATCTCCTCGATTGCTAAGGGGTAGAAAAAGCATGGAGGTAAACTGTATTGGTGTGTTTTATCTGGGGGAAAACCGCATCAGCATGACACATCCTCCACCTTCCACAGAACCCTCATCGCTGTACATTGTTTCAGTACCCTCTATCGGCTCTTTTTCAAATTGGGTCACCATTAATTCTCTACTATCCCGACCTCCATCTGCCCCATACATTATCGCTGCTGATGAGAAGCAAGGCTCCTTCTCCTTTTCTCATTTTATTCCACCTCTTTGCCTGAGTTTGGAGGAGCGGAGAGTAGTGGACGTTTGATCGGTTCCCCTTTCCGACAGTGGGTCAGTGTGTCAGGGGTCCAGAGGCTTGACGGAAGGCCTCTCTGCCTCCAAGGTTAACGGACTAATGGTCTTCCCTGTCGCATCATTCCTTTCTCTAACCTACCAAGCCTACAGTCCACTACTGTACCTGGACACACTGTGTGGGTGCAGGTACTGTAAGTGTGTGCGTGCTAGGGATGTCTTCAGTGACTAATTTCACTGGCATTTTTAACCGACTACACGACTAGTTTAAATTGAAGGGAACAATCAGAAAACACATTTTGCCATTAATCAAGCCATTAAAATGCTGATCGCGGTAATCCGTTCCATAATTGCAGCCAGTTGAAAATGGCATGTTTCGCCAAAAATACATAGTAAAACACAGGAGCCGAGATACAGAATATTTCCCAAATACTTTAAACAGGTAGTGAATGGAGCAGTAAATCTTTGGAACACGTTATCTTCTGGTTCTGTGTGTATAAAAAAAATAAATATATATATATATATATATATATATATATATATATATATATATATATATATATATATATATATATATATATATATATATATATATATATATATTATTATTATTTATTGTTTTTAAACGTAATATTACGTTTTTGCCACTCAGCCTTTGGATTTGCAAAAACGTAATATTACGTTTTTGGCACTCAATGTACAATGTGACAATGTGTAAAAAAAAGATCAGATTTTTGTCAAAAAAAATCTCCAAACCTTTGTCTTTATAATTAGATAAGCCTCTTTAGTGTTGCTATTCATATTGATAAAAAGCTGCCATTGACATTTTGAAATCGGACAATTACACTATTCAGTCACATGACCTTTTTACTGGCAGGAGGAACCACGAGGTGTCATTATTAAAAATGCAACAGAACTCCCTCGACCGAAGCTCTGTTCTCCAATCAAGAGGAGCCACGGAGAGGGATTAATTCAGATAGCTTAATTACAAACTACCTCTGTTTGACCGTGTGGGACAACATCACCACATGTTCTCTGTGGTTCATCCGCTTCCAAGTCGAGACCACGTCATCAGTCTTAATGACATTAGCTCAGGAGGTAGACAGGCCGCCTGCGAGACAGTATGCCGGTTCCATTCCGGCTCCTCCTGGCTGTGTTCCAAAGCAAGACACTGTCTGAAGCACTAAACTGCTCCCAATGCGCAGGGTTGATGCCTTGCATTGTTGCCTCCACTGTCTGTGTGTGTGAATGTGTATGCATTAGCATATAATGTGTAACAGTACGTCTGTGCCATCGCCGTGTGTGTGTGTGAAAGGGCAAAATGTGAAGTACATTGCAAAGCGCTTTGAATGGTCGGAAAAGACTAGAAAGGTACTATACAAACGCAGTCCATTTACCATTTGCCACCGCCCCCCCATTCTAATAACCTCTATGTTGTTGTTCTGAAGTGGATGATTGTGAAGAGAGGATTGGAGAGGGAGAGAGATGGAAATGGAGAGTAGAGAGGCGGTTTGGATGGGGGGGGGGGGGTGGATTTGGTTGCCCCTGGTATCGTGCCACATGGCAAGCCAGGCTGGTTTGGCAGCGTGTGGGTCCTGATGGATGGGAGGAGATGACCAGCGATTATCAGTAATTAAACACAAGCTGTGGAGCCCCGGTCAACTGGCTCCGGCAGAGCCAGAAGGGAACTGACTGAGAGAGAGGGGTTAATGTCTCCATCATCACAGTCTTGACACATGCAGACACATGCTGTACCCATCGTGTTTGTGGGTTCAAACACACTTTAAGATTCATGCTTGCACACAAGCATACAGAATTGCTTGTAGATTTCTGTGTGTGGACATGTGCGAGCGCACACACATAGTTGGATGCTCATTCACACAGGCATTTGAAGCATTCACGGTCAGTGTTGCCAGATTCTGTGAGAGAAACAAGCAACCAGGTCTAGGAAAACCAGCCCAAAAGAAGCGACAATAGGCCACATGAGAACTTTAACATAGACATCAGCTATTTGAAAATGGCAGATCTACAAGCTCACAAAGCGTCACGATGCGACGCGTTGTAAGCTTGTAGATCGGCTATTTTCAAATAAAATCTTGCGGGGGAAATTATAATAAGCAGATCTGGCAACCCTGTTCACGGGCACACATGTAAGATTCTCACACACACACACACACACACACACACACACACACACACACACACACACACACACACACACACACACACACACACACACACACACACACACACTGGTGTCTGTACTGTATGCCTCCCACACATACTGTCATAATGCTTATACATGTACAGTACATTCATGCTCTGCATGGGGAGAAGTGCAGAGGAGGGATGGGCTTTCACACTGATTTCAGCTTTGATCATCATGAGGCGTGCCTTAATTGTTAATTCCTCCACGCCCACCACCCCCTGCTGTGAATAAGAACTGCGGGAAAGCAGCCATTATCTAACAAGTAATGAAGTCCGTGCCACCCCCTGCGCCTTAGTGTAACTCCCATTACTGCAGAGCATTTAGAGTATTATAATAATGACAGTGTAATGATAGAATAACCACAATGTTGGATCTTTCACTCATGTATTTCCCACCTCCTCTCACCGTCTCTAGGGGTGTGTTTTTTTGTTGTATTTTTGTATAATGACATTTTTGAGAAGTGGCAAGTTCTGGGCTGACTCGGGGGGAAAAAATGATTTTGAATCGAAAAAAAATCGCGAATTGTTTTGAATTAGGAAAAATCGTTTTTGAATCGTATTTTATTCTATTTTATTGGGAATCGTTTGTTTTGAAATCGTGACCCCAAGAATCGGATTCACAGCCCTAACCGTCTCTCCCTGCGTCCATCTGTCCATTTCTCTTCTCTCGTCATCACCAGGTGCTGTGGCTGTTGAGCTTTGATGACAAGAACACGCTGGCGGACGCGGTGGACAAGTACTACATCGGAGTGCCTCCCATCCAGTGGCTGGCTTGGATTCCACAGCTGCTCACCTGCCTGGTGGGCTCAGAGGGCAAACCGCTGCTCAACCTCATCAGCCAGGTGAGAGACACACGTCCATATTACCACTGCTGTACACAAAACAAATAGGAGCAGGGTATGGTGAACTAGTCGGCTGGAGTTTCACTGCCTGCTAATAGGCTCTATGCACAGCAACCATAATGGAAATTATTATTGGATTACGTTGCTGATAAACAGAGTCAAAGAGAATCTATATTGCTAATATTGGACACAAATATTGGACACAAAGTCTGGAGTGGTTTGTGTCCAATATTAGCAATATAGATTCTCTTTGACTCTGTTTATCAGCAACGTAATCAATGGAAACCACTTTCAAATGGCTTTTAGAATCGAATTAAGTCTGATCGTTTTTAGGATAGGCTTATGTTTGGACAAATGCCCACATTAGCCCCCCCCACCCACTCCTCTGTAGTTCAATCCCCATCTCCTCTCCCTTCGTTGTCCACTGTGAGTTGAACTCTTCCAGTTCTCTACTCGTCGACTCCTCCAAACATCTGCTACCCCCATGTTTTCCCCTCTCCCATTAGTCTTTGACATGTTTCCTACTTTTCTCATCCGTCAGTGCTCATCGCTGTCAAGCCTAATCTAGATAAATTAACCACATTTATGTCAAAGTGGTCTCTCTCTCCAGCATTACACTTACCAAATTAAGCATTCGGTTTCGCCTTTGCTGTCCCTTTTATTTATTATTATTTTTATTTCGTTTTTTTAAAGGGGGGGGGGGGGGGGGGGCTGCACTTCTCCAGTCCCCTGCCAGAAGCTTTTAGAAATGATGTGTGGAAGGACTGATGATTATTATTAAGTTAATACGCGACGCATCCCACGCTGCAGCTACAGATCTAGTAATTAAGGCGAGGGCTAATTTTCTTTGGTTTAATTGAGTTTTATTTCTGCCTGATTTGAGCAGAGTGAACCTCAAAGACGAGCGCTCCATGGCAAAACGGCTCCAGAAACAGAACTTTGCACTTTGAGCGAATGAAAATGAACATGTGGAGGAGTAGAGGGAAAGAAGAACACATTATAAATAGGTGTTGGTAGAATAGAACGAGCAATTCCAGGGAACTAGTAGCGCTAGTGAAGAGTTTGTATGTCGGAAACTTTATTTGCCAGTTTATTATCAGATTGCACTAGCTGACGAGAGGTTCAGAAGCTTAATGATAGAACTGGAGCAGGAGCGTTATATTTGGGTTCAGTGTCTTGCTCAAGGACACTGCGACAGGACACCTGGCCACTGAGCCGTCACGCATTAGCTAATAAACTGGTATTAATTTAAACCTTTGACCTTGCTGTCAAAGAAAGAGTCTCTCTGACAGCAAATGCCACCCTTATATGAATACATGCAAACTAGTGGCTGTAGGAAGGAATACGCCTCCTGGAGAACTGGTGGACGACCCTCAACCTCAACCAGTTTTTTTTTCTTTCCACTTTGCCTTTACATTCCTTTTATATGCAAAAGCACCTTTTAAATGCACGATGGGCCTTATGTCTTCCTGCCCCCGTCACTAAATTATTTAGAGCTTCTGCATGGCGGCGGCACAATGTTTAAAAAACGCTGATTGAAATATTGATGAAGGTGAGGAGAGAGCAGTGCCTGGGGGGGATGGTGGCGGGCGGATGAATCAAAAGTTAACTGAGAATCTAACACGCACACCCTCTTCTCCTCCTCCTCCTCCTCCTATCATCTCCTCGTCGACTGTACCTCACCGCCCCGCCTCACCCCCCACCCAACCCCTCGGTGCGCTTAGCCCCGCCATGTGCCGAAATATGACATTTCTTATCTTCCCTGTTAGTGTGGTGATCTCTGGCTCTCCGCTTGCTTCCAAACCTCTCTCCTTTCCACTCTTTCATCTTTAATGCTGCTGTTAAGCGCCACTTAGGGCTCCCCTCCGCTATACTCTTTAACCCTTGCTATCTCTCTTCTCATTTCTCCATTGAACTTTTGAATAAATTTTTTTGGCTATATTGTCACCGAAACCCTGGCCATATTAACTATATTTTAGAGGATACCTAGTATGGATGTAATATTTATTTATTCTCTATTTTGCATTTACAGGAAGTAATTCATAATCGAATCATAGAGACTTTTGATTTTAAAAATACACAAAAATGGCATCTATTGAATATATATATGTCTTCATTATGACCGTGGGTATGCTCTAAAAGTGTGAAAAACATATTTTTCATTTCACCATGTAAAAGAGGCACATGCTACTGTCTTTGTTTATTTCTGAAAACAAGTGTATAGGCCAATGCAATGCTTTTATTGTTATTTGTTGAAAATACTAAACAAATCCCTGGAACTATTTCATCCAAACAAATCCCCCCCAAAACAACAATTTATTTAAAAAAAAGAATACAAAAATTATATAAGGGGGGGAGGGGGCGTGGTCGAATATTCGAATAATCGTTATTTATACAATTATGATAATCAAATTTTATTTTGGTCACTTTTACACATCCCTACTCCCAACTGTGTCATCACCTTTGAGTGTAATCTATATTGAGCAGGTATTTGTATACATACTGTAGGCAGCTATGTATTTGTATTTCTGAAAAGCAGAAGTTATTAGATAATTATGTTATGAATGCAGAATGTTATTCAATTATCAAAAGAAAGTTCTTACAAACATGTCTTTTAATTAATGACCTTATAGGCTACACAGAGCCGTAGGCTATAAATACTGTAATGTCGTCAGTTATTCCCGTATATCCCACAATAAAAAGCTGTAGCGCTACAGCTACAGAAACGGGTAATCATTACATCAGCTTGTTGCATGCGTGTGCGTTTGCACGCACGCGCACATCCGTTAAATTATGTTGGTCTTATGTTGGTCTTGGTGTGTGTGTGCACGTCTGACACACACATAGTGTCAGACGTGCCGCTGTGGAATGATTTATGGACATTCGCGCGCATGTGCAAACGCTTATTTGGTGGGCTAGTTGGAAGCGAGACACACACACACACTTAAAGTCCACGCTGAAGTTATGACAGTAAGTAAGCGCAATTTCTTAGCCTATATGCTTAGTTAAAGTTTGGGAGACCAAGTGTGTTGCTGTCTTGCATATTAATAATGGCATTGATTGAGAACAGCTGGTGAGACAGACAGTCGGGGGCTGGGGGAGAGAGTTGACACACGCACGCACGCACGCACGCACGCACGCACGCACGCACGCACGCACACACACACACACACACACACACACACACACACATACACAATGGATCTTCCTTCGTTGTAATAGAGAGAGAAACGTCCTGGCCAGCTCGTGTCGTCTCTCAACGTGAAAATACTTGAATTAATGTACTTTCTGACACGTGGTGAGATCGCACATAATAAGCCGGGGGAGAGGGTTCACACACACACACACACACACACACACACACAGTGATGTGGATCCTCCTTCGTTGTGATAGAGAGAGAGTTTTTTTTCCCGGCCTGCTTTTTTTTTTATTGTCCAGTTTGGGACATAATAAACTTCAACTTGAACTTGAACCTGCTCGTGTCGTCTCTCAACGTGAAAATACTTGAATTAATGTACTTTCTGACACGTGGTGAGATCTCACATAATAAGCGCTCCGTCCGTTGTATCAATACCCCTGGATTCCACGCATGCGCAGTTTGATCATCCCATAGCTGCTGGGCTGTAACCATGGCGACGATAGATCCCATAGCCCAAACTCCGAGCAGTCATGTAGTTTCCTAAAATATGAGGTGTACGGAAAATACGAAATTTGCCAGCGTGAAATGTAGTTTAGTAGATTTCCCATGGCATACATTATTATTTGTGTATAGAGTGGAGGAAAATGCACGACTGGTGTGGTAGAAGAAGGCGAACGGACAGGAACGAGTAAACAGGAAGTAGGAACGCATACACAGGAAGTCCACCCACTAGGCGATTTTAATATAGGGTTAGGGATTAGCTTGAGTCATGCGGTTTGAAAGCCGCTTATAAGGCCAAAGGCAAACTTTGCTAAGTTTCATAGTTCTACTCCTCCTTCATATCGAGCCTTAATATACCTTACCTCTCTGGACCCCACATTGAGTTGTGCTTCATTGTAAAATCCTGAGTAACACTGAGGAATTTACTTCTGTATGAGCCAGGATGTGGAGGTATCCCTTTCTGCCATGCAGCCTAGCAGAGGGCCTAGAGGGGATCGGGTTGGCTTTCTAATGGCAGCCCAGGAAACTGCGCTATGACACCAGAGAGTACCTTGTGGTTTGGTTTCTTCTGTGAAACAATCGCATGACCCTTAAGCCAAGACTCAAGAGACGCACCTTCTGCCCCCCATCTAGAGCTGAAGCCCACCCACACCCTGGAACAGGTTTCACACAAAAAAAACAGAGGCTGTGATGTATTGATGTCTGCTTCAAGACTGCGCTTGTTCAACATCGGTTCTGTGTTCAAAGAAAAACTGCAGATATGCATTTTTTTTTGGCTCACCAGCTGTGGAGGGACGCCATGTTTCTTGTCGTTACCTTAAGGCGTTGGCTGTGTTCCGGCACAACGATATCCCCCACATCGTCGTTGAGTTGTGTTTATCATCCTCAGCCACACACACCGGCGAACTCCTCCTTGTACAACCTCTGTCTGTGATTTGTCGCGCCATGCCATCATGACAAGTTAGATGTGGAATTATGATGATGACCGCGGAAAAAATTAGGATTTCGCTTTTTGTGGCTTTTTGTGCCACGAGAACCCATTACAGCTCTCAAGCGTATTGAGGTGTATTTTGGACGGCGACGTTGTACAGTATTTCCATATCCCTAGCTGACCTTGCAGCACTACATGAGTGATGGGAGACAGTTGTGATGAATGTGCCTCTCCTTAGCACAGGGAATGAATGGACTTTCCTCCCTGGACGATAGCCATCTGCTCAGTGAAAGGCAATGGTTTTGGACAGCAGTCCTCTGCTTGGAGTGTTGCCATTCAAAAGTACGTCGTAAAGAATTAACTGGATAGTATGCGGAAAGCCTTGTCGTCTCCCGATGTGTCTTACAGATACGGTGTCATCATTCAAGAGGCCTGTCCAAACTGAATTACATTTGGCACCAAATTGCATCCAAAGATTAGTAGTTGGTGTAATCGATTTTCTTTTTTGGGATGTATTCAGATTTTTTTTTGTTGTAGAATTTGAAATTGAAACTTTTCACATCCTACCTTTCAACCAGTGAACGCTGCCAGAGCTGTCACAGACTCCTGTTGGAAAGGTCTGGAGGGCATTTTCATCATCAATCACATTTGGGTTTTTGTATTGTAGCCATGACACTGTTTTAACTTCCCTAACTCCGCTGGCGTAAAGTTTCAAACACTCTACTGTGTTTGAATCTTAGATCTCAAAGTATTGGCGCACGCACGCACACACACACACACACACACACACACACACACACACACACACACACACACACACACACACACACACACACACACACACACACACACACACACACAGTCTCCCTTTCTACAATGCCTAAATTCTCCACACTCCTCTTTGTCTCACTCAGTTTCCTGTCTCTCTTTCTCTTTCTTTCTTTCCCAATACCTCTTCATCGTCCCGCGAGGGGAGAGAGAGAGAGAGAGAGTCTTTGAAATGTAATCTGTGCACCTTCTCTTTTATCTGCAAGGTGGGACGAGTGTACCCGCAGGCTGTCTACTTCCCCATCCGTACGCTGTACCTGACCCTCAAGATTGAGCAGCGGGAGCGATACAAGAGCGGTAAGTAAACACGGCCGCCCACCATCCCGTTCCCCCTCTCTCAGCCAGGCTCTGAACATTAAAAGACCCCCCCCCATCTCCTCCTCCTCCTCCTCTTCCTCCACCCCAAGTTATTCAAACACAAGAGTGCATGAATGGGAATGCGTGGAGGAGCTGCGCTCGGCCTGATAGTGTATTCATTATGCTCTGCATGCTTTTTACTTTCAACAGCCCCCGGAGCTGTTGTGTTGATACACTCCATGCAAAAAAAATCTGAGCTTTGTTTGTGCTCTCTGCAAGTCTTTGTGCTTCCATACTGTTTAACCTATTAAGACCTGGAACGCATCTGTGTCACTTTTTGATTTGAGCTAAAAAAAACATTATTTTACACTTTGGGCTATTCAAAATTTTAAAAAAATCGTGAAAATGTGTGCAAATCTTTCAATATATCTTTTTAAAAGCAAACATTTGTAACCCAAATCTTTGCTTCTGGGGGTCCCTGGAACAACATGTTTTCAGATGGGTGGTCCGCGGCCAAATACATATCATTTTGGGGGTCCTTGACATGAAAAAGTTTGAGAACCACTGACATCAGCAACATGAGTTTTTCCAAAAAAACTGTTAGGATTTAGAAGACATTTTGTAGAATCGGTCTCAGGCCTCAATGGGTTAAAATGTGTGTTGCCTCTGCTTGTTTTGTCTTTTTGTTGTTTTGGTTATTTCCTTTTTTCACTGTTTTGCTGTTTACTCTCTCTGGCTTGTCTTATAACCGTGACTTTTGTGCCCTGCTTTTTCAATTGTTCACATCTCTTCCCTGTCTTCCTCCTCATGCTCTCGTCCCCTCCTCTCCTCTATCCTCCTCCTCCTCTCCTCCTCCAGATGCGTCGGGCCAGCAGCAGCCCAGTTCGGTGGGGGCCCAGCCCCACTCGGGTGCCTCAGACCCGGGGCCCATCAGGGCCACGGCCCCCATGTGGCGCTGCAGCCGGATCATGCACATGCAGCGGGAGCTGCACCCCACCCTGCTCTCCTCCCTGGAGGGCATCGTGGACCAGATGGTCTGGTTCCGAGAGAACTGGCACGAGGAGGTAAAGAGGAGCCTGTGTGTGCGTGCGTGTGTGCACGTGCGTGTGTGTGCGAGCACGGTTAAACAGCATTAATTGTATAAATGTCCCTGCAGGCTTCTTTTACAGAAATTCACCATCATAGGGGAAAGCAAAGAAGTTGGCATGAGTGTGTTGATCGTGTGTGTGTGTGTGTGTGTGTGTGTTGTTGTTGTATGTGTGCGTTGGCTGATCAGATGGCAAGAATATAGACTTGCGTGGCCAGACTGTTGCCTCCTACAATTTTCAAATGTTTCCGGTCATACAGTCTGGCACTCGGAAGCTCTGATCATTATTAAAATATAAACCGGATGTGAAGCCTCCCCACTTCCGTTTCGTCTTTACAGTCGCGCAAATTTATCCGAATATAAATCAAAATCATTTAAGTATATTTAGCTTGCTGCTTAGCAGAAATGGAAATTAAAAAACAAAATCTAAAGATATTTTTGTGAACGGAAATGCCAGTTTACTCAATCGGATTTCGGGAGGTGTAGTTCCAGACTCTATATACTAGCATTCGGAGATTGTGGAATAGTTGTCTGGCTACGCGAGACTAGCAAGAATATAACACTGTTTTGCCCCTATGAGAGAAAGGAAGTGTGTATTTGTGTGCATAGACGTGACCGTGTAAATCATAATCATATCACAAGATATTGCACCGACTTATTTGCCGCCTTGATGACTCCTAGGTTTCACTTAAATGAAGAAAAATATATTGCCGATAACCGGTATGTCTGTCTTCCATGATAAAACAAAATTAATTGTGCAATGCTGTGGTAAGACTCCCAGAAAGAACATTCTCTGACATTATTTCTTTATTTACCTTAAAGTAGCAGAGGTTGCTGACTGTCTATTACAGTCTTTCACCTTTTTCACCCTGCAGGGTTTTTCCACCTCACGCTAATTCAATGTAGGTGTCAACGGAGAGAAGCTGGCAGGACAATGAGCGTCCAAATTAAAGTTGGCGGTGCTGCAAAGTGTTTTAGCCATGTTATGGTGCATTCATGCATGGTATAGTTGCAGGTCCACCAGTGGGGGGGGGGGGGAGGAAATGGAGAAAGAAAAAGAGAGAGAGGGAGGGAGAGAAGAGAACAGAGACGTGATGGATGAGCACAGTGAGCACGCACGTAGGATGTGGCAATGGGGTTTAGGGCGTGAGCGCTAGGCCTGTCACAATTATTTCATAATCGTCTAATCGCAATTATTTTATATAATCGCAATTATTTTATATAATTGCAATCATTTTTACATGATCGTCATAATCGTCATAATCAATTCCATATAAAAAAAAATATATATTTTTTTTTAGATGTAAAAAATAGTGGAAATAGCAGATCTATAAGCTCAAAACGTGTCGCGATGGGAACTGCTATTTCCACTATTAATGTTTATTTTTAAGTATAAAGTAATTAAATGTGTTATTTGTCATATCTGCCCTGTGCAACTTTTGTTTCCGTAAGCTAAAAGCCAAACAGAAATGTATTTTTTATTCATAATGTTCCATTAATTTTCAACGACAGAAACACAATTAAATCATTAATCGCAACTTAAATTTGTAATCGTGACAGCCCTAGTGAGCGTGTGTGTGCTCTCTGATGGGTTGTGGCCCTTAGCAGCAGCCTTATACACTCAGTTCCACTGGGCAAGTTAGAGACAGAGGTACGTTGTCCCTTCCATGCCACCTCATGTGGGAGCTGTGTCGTCTTCTGGTTGCGTATAAAGAATGATAGCCAGTACTCAACGTGTTCTGTCTTCTGGTTGCACTCAACTAAAGCAGGCGAGAACTGTGTGAGTCGTGTGGAGGATTCACTGCCAGGGGTTTTCTAAAACAGGCTGCAGCATCTCTGCCAGCATTTTTAACGATGTTCTTACCTTTTCAAGTAGTCACAGAATATTTATCTCCAGTATGATAGATCCCCTGATGGTTGCTAATCACGGTGCTTCTGCGAAAAGAAAAAAAAATGTCATCGCGACCTCCTGTTCGCTTGTTATACGCTGTCTCACCAAAAATACATAGTAAAACACAGGAGCCGAGATACAGAATATTTCCCAAATACTTTAAACAGCAAGTCAATGGGGCAGTAAATCTTGGGATCACGTTATCTCCTGGTTCTGTGTGATATTTTTTTTTTTTTTTTTTAATACCTTTTAAAACTACTTTGGCAGGCAAGTGTTGTATTTGAAAGGACGTTTTAAAACGGCTTTTGGCAGGCAATGTGTTTTTAGGAGACAGGATATTCCACTGACCTTTTTGCATTTATTTACATATTTGAAAGATGGTTGTAAATCTGTGAGGGAAATATTGTAGAGTAGCCAAAAGTCAGGAGGCTTTGGCAGGATTCACTCTTGGGTCATCAGGGATTACATGTTTCTGAACTTGAACTTGGTTATACCATGGACCATGGCCATTTATATTTTCTGTCCCTTTTTTGTGTGAAAAAGGACAAGCCCTCTCGCATGTCAGTCAAAGCAACATCACACATAAAAACAAAACTATTGTTTCAGTTTTCAATTACAATTACCTGGTCCCTCACACACAATCAAAAAGGAACACACTCAAATTAAGTTGAAAAGATTCAGCGTTTCAAATGCTGATTCCTGTGATTACTGCTGTGACAATGCATTAAAAAGAGCTTCAAAATGTAATTTGTTAGTGCGAATGTTCCTTTTCTGATCATGAATGTTTAAGAACTTGTGGCCGGAATTAATCACAAGTTTTGTGAATTGAGTGCGCCAATCCTGTGGACTACCCTCTCCTTACACACACACACACACACACACACACGTGTGACATACTGTAGACATACTAGTCACAGAATGACCTTTCTCTCTCCCTCCCTCCAGGTCCTGAGACAGCTCCAGCAGGGCCTGGCCAAGTGCTACTCCGTGGCCTTCGAGAAGAGCGGCGCCGTGTCCGACGCCAAGATCACGCCGCACACGCTCAACTTCGTCAAGAAGCTGGTGAGCACCTTCGGCGTGGGCCTGGAGAACGTCTCCAACGTGTCCACCATGTTCTCCAGCGCCGCCTCCGAGTCCCTGGCCCGCCGGGCCCAGGCCACGGCCCAGGACCCCGTCTTCCAGAAGATGAAGGGACAGTTCACCACAGGTGGGGGGGATTTCTTTAAAATTACATTTACTGTTGTTGTTTTTACCAGGTTGCAAAACCTGGTCTACATCTACACTCGCTAGTCCTGACTTTTGCGTCACTTTTTCCTCATTGGCTGGTCCTTAAGCCAATGAGGGCTCAGTGTCCTCTCAGAATATGGGATCTAAAGACGACCCACAATACTGTGTTCGGCCACTGCATGTAACTCTATGGTAAGTGGCGCTGTTGCTCAATGTCCTCTCAGAATATGGGATCTAAAAACATTGCCATGTTTAGTGAGAGAAATAAGCAACCATATGGGATCTAAAAACGTTGCCATGTTTAGTGAGAGAAATAAGCAATCTGGTATAATATGACGTGATTGCGGGAGACATTTTGTGAACATTTTCACCTATAATAAATGACACATGCCCAGAATAGGGACCCCAGGGTGAAAGTGGTTCATTACTACCCCAAAAGTATAGAACATTTGTATACAGGCACTTGGTACACCAAGAGGAGCCAGGAAGGGAAGGAAAGGAATTGGATTGACATCCTGATCATTGAGTGATTTGTAGCGACAACCTTCCAGTCACATAAGCTTTGTTTTCTACTCTCTTGCTCAACTGCCATAGTGGCGTAGATGGACCTTTAAAGTAAAGTGAACAGCAACAATATTCTGTTCAAGTTTTCCAATTATATTCATGAGTTCTGTTTAGTCCCATGGCCCTCCAGTTCAATTACGTTTCAGCATCACTGGTAAACCTTCTCTGAAAGCCTGTCACAGACGCAAAACTTCTGACAGCCCAATGCCAAGCATATGTTGTTTTCAAGCAAGAAAAAAAGAGAATCTGTTTTTGTGAATTATTTGACACAGAGCGTTGTGGAACAGGTGGGCATGAGACCGTATCAGTCAAAACAAAGCCCACATGTGTTCCCCGAGGGCCACACATCATCAGAATGAACACGCCTCCTTTCAGCAAACAGGAACAGTGTGTGTTGCGTCCTCCTCACACCTCAAAACGCCGATGAAGGCCTGAGTAGCCGAAACGCGTCCGTTTGTCAGAGACTGCAGAAAATAGCAGATATACAAGCTCATAGCGCGGCACCGAGTGCCGCGCTATGAGCTTGTACATCTGCTATTTTTGAAAAATAGTGAATTCTTATTTTTTCAAAAAACTGTTAGGATTTAGAAAACATTTTAAGAATCTGACTCAGGCCTTAATGGGTTAAATGTTGAGACAACAGACTGCTGCAGGGACTCCATGGCTCCACTGCTATAGCCTCATTTGGGGTGATGTGTAACTGTATTGTTTAGTTTTTGGACAAAGTTACCTGCACAGGGAACTGCTCATTATCAGCACCATACAGAACAGGCTGTCCCCTCGTGTGGAGCAACAGCAGTGGTGAAACGCAGCTCGAAAAGCTTTTGAGCTTGTAGATCTGCTACTTTTGCTATTTTTGAATTTGAATCCTGAAAAGTAACAGTTTTGGCAATATGATGTCTCCACCCGACAGAGACGATATAGCAACATGATTTTTTATTTATTTCTTTGAATACATTTTTTTCATAAAACGTAGGTTAGGATTTAGAAGGTGTTTTTAGAATCGGCCTCAGGTCTAGATGGGAGAAAACTGGTGATTTGCATTGAACTGCTATACTAGTTAGTAGCTGTTAGTCAGACAGCCAAGGCTGTGTAGGGTTCGGGATATATGCATAAATGTAGATATATCTTTCTGTCTTTTGTGTGTGTGTGTGTGTGTGTGTGTGTGTGTGATCTAGTATGTGCAAGTATGACGATACTTTTTATGGCTTTGATTTATACAAATTCCACTGCCTTTCTAATCCCAGCCAATTCCCTTAGAATTTGCCTTTGCATAAAAAATTCACAGGGAAAATCACATACTACACATGCCTTTTTGGAAAATACTTTTATGATGCCCAAAATAAGGATGCCAGGTTGAAAGTGGTTAAACGTGCATTTCAAAATCAGTTCTATATAATACCCACACAGTAAATTATATTACAAGCATTTGTCCTAATTTATTGTCCATGGAGCAGAACATGAATGTGACACATCACAGATTAGGGTGTGTGTGTTTCTGGTTAATGGCAGACATCAGTGAACAGTCTTTGATCCATTACAAATTATACCAGGGAACTGGGTTATAGCATGTTTTGACAAATTTACTGTAGAAAACCAACTGGACAGGTGGCGCTCCAGCCAAATGAAGGGCCCTGGTCATGTTTTTGCAAGGCGCGTGTCTGTTTTCCTGCTTTTACATAAGGGAGTTGAACCGCAGTTCACTGGCCTCTGGTTTAAACAAGGAATGTCTGCTGCTGCGCCCGCCCCGCCCCGCCTCCTCATCCACCCCAGCGTCCATTGTTCAAATAAACTTCTCCCCTGGCTCCCGTCCACTCCTTGTGACTGTACACACACACACACACACACACACACACACACACACACACACACACACACACACACACACACACACACACACACACACACACACATTGAAATACAGGCACATATACTGTACATAGATATGCATGCATATACAGACATAGACAAACATTCATGCACACAGAAATGGAGAAACACACACACACAGTGATTCTCGGTCCACCTCACCACCACTCCTCCTCTCCTCCTTACTCCCTCCCACGCTCCTCTCCTCTCTCCCCTGTGCTTTTCCCCTCCGCTGGTCATGAGAGTGGCCAATAGCGCTAATGTGTTTGGCCCTGGGATGGAGGTTCAGGGAGAGAATGAGAAGCAGCTAGAGGGAAAACCCAGTAACTGACTCTGAGGTGGGGGCGGGGGGGCTGCAGTAAAGAGTCCAAACACAGCAGGAGGCGCATAGGACTTAACAGCATGAATCCTATAGCGTCTCTATTTTGGGGCGCAAACAGTTGGGGTGTTGTGAGATTGTAGATAGTTTATTTTAATTTGGTGTAGAGGGGAAAACGAATAGGGCCTAGTATAGTGCCGTGGGGGACTTTGGTCTACGAAGTACAGTATATAGGGTTTAAGTGTTTTTTTTAAAAGAGGAAAAGTGGAGCGAGCACGTAAGGGATAGAAGTAGGATGGCAAGCTAGCAGGGATAAGACAATGAGGATCGTGGGACAGGTGCAGCATTGGTAGCCAGTAAAAATCATGAGAGAATGGCGAATAATGAACAAATACGGAAATGATGGCTGAAGCCAGCATTGTGGCGATGAATCTTACCAGATATTCCGTCCAGCTACTCAGCTGTGCCCAAAGCGAAGGACGAAATAGCGAGCCGTAGGATAGGAGAGGAAAACCACACGGCCCTCCAGTGCAGAACAAGCCGGGGGTTTGCGGAGATATGCTGATCAGCCAAGCCGAGACCCCCTCCACACTCAAACACACACACACACACACACACACACACACACACACACACACACACACACACACACACACACACACACACACACACACACACACACACACACACACACACACACACACACCACTACCTCCCCGCCCCTTCTGTTCCCCCTTACCACGTCAGTGGCTCTACTGCTTCCACAGGGTTTGTGGGCCGGAAAATATGGCATTCAAATCCAATTACGGTGAATGCTATTTGCATGACTTACTGTTTTAGCACTGGATCTGGTCCAGACCCTCTGTCAGAAGAACATTCTCTGGGGAGGGAAGAAAAATAAAAACACACACACACAAATATTATTCTCTAAAATTATATATTATATTTTTGGATTACGTCTTCTGACCAATGTTTCTTTTTAGTTTTTCTTTATTGTATTTGCCATAATTTGCAACCCCATATCATTTTGCATATCGGTTGCATGAGGCAAACCAACCCATTTGACTTTATAAGCAAACCGATATCAGACAGTTCTACTTCATTCCTACTGACCGCCAGAGGCAGTGTTTTCAACACCTGGATATCCATCACGCGCTCGCGTATGGGTCGAATATTAATACCAACAAAGTCACTCGTGACCTGTGTGCACGCACGCCACCTATATAGGGGCGGGGCACACAGCGTTCATCCTCTTTCATCTTTTCGCCTCCAAAGCGTAGGTCGACACTTGCAGCTGCGCGTGAAAGTTTCGTAACCAACACGGTTGGGGCTACGGACTACGGTCCGTCCTCCAGAGACTGCGTAGCCTGCTACCATGGAATTACGTTACCCCGTTCATAGGGGCTGTCGGAAAGGAACAAGGAAAAAAAAAAAAGAAAAGCACGCGACGGGCGGCTTGCTAGCATTGGAGCTAACGACAATAACAGGCTTTCCCCGCTCCACCGTTGTTGGGAGCCATAGCTGTGCATTGGCGACGGTGAGTGCATGTATTGTGCTGTCTACAGACAAATAAAGTAAAAGGGGGGAAAGTATTCAGCGTTGAGAATGTATCCCATTCTGCCGCTTTGAGAAGACCGCGACGAAACTTGATTGCCTGAATAATGTCTCACAGGAGGTGCTCTCTCGCCTCGATGACACGACGGCGGTGGAGCCAGATTGACTGGTTATTGTGTCTCATAGAAGGTGTTCTTTCGCCTCGAGGAGACGACCAAAGCGTTAATGAGCGCAGTGGCAGAGAACTGGGCTCCATTAAAGTACAAATACCTCGAAATTGTACTTAAGTACAGTACTGAGTACATGTACTTAGTTACTTTACACCACTGTATGAGCGCTTCTGTGAATGTTTTTGCTGGAAGTGGTTCTCACTCTGACGCAGACATTCTATCTACCAGACATATGGCGCTTGTTAGCTTGATTGCTATCCAATGGCTCAGTCAGTACACTGTCTACCTGCAAGTCTGTAGGTCCCTGGTTCAAACCCCAATTTAACCAGTCCAAATATAATTTAGCTGCAGCTAATAAAGGACATCCATAGTGTGCTTCACTCTGTCGTTATTGGACGATATACTGTGTACCTATTACTACATGTACTTGGTGCCGCGCTATGAGCTTGTAGATCTGCTATTTTTGAATAGCCCAAAGTGTAAAATAATGCTTTTTAGCATCCATAGTGTGCTTCACTCTGTCGTTATTGGACGATATACTGTGTACCTATTACTGCATGTACTTGGTGCTATGTTCAGAGAGTAACACACTACCAAGCTGATGTGTGCTACATGTCCCAGCTCCTGAGCGCCAGAACACATGTCAAGTGGTAGAACGCTGCTCAGTAGTAGCCTACTGACTTAAGCAGCATATTTTGCCCGTGACATACAGGGATATGCCAATACTACCACTGTGGGTGCTTAACCTCACAGTTTGAGTGTGTATCATAGCTTGACTTGACACTGTGGCTTGAGTGGTTCTTGCTCCTTGCTACGACGAAGTTACATATTAGTAACATTGTACTCTGTGTACTGATAATCAATAAGCTTTGTTTATTGGCAATGGATCCCCATTAGCTGCGGCAAAAGGGAAACCAGCAGCTATTCTTCCTGGGGTCCAAGACAACATTAATTAACATTACTGTTAATTGTGTTAATTGTGTCCAAGACGCAATACATTAACAAGTACATATGTACTTGACGCTGTAGCTTGAACAATTCTCGCTCTTTTGCTATGGCTACGTTACCAATAGCACTAAGTGTATCTCACTCTGCTGCTGTTACCCACTAATACTGTGTGTACCTGGTACTCACTACGGCTATTCAACATATGCAGTATACTGTGCTATGTGCTTGGTAGTGAAATATTCTTAAATAATTCTATATGACGACTGAAGTGGGTTTCGCTTTGCCACTTCTTGACTATCATACTGTGTCCTTGACACTGTAGCCTGAATGATTCTCGCTTTTGCTACGGCTACGTCATCAGTAGTATTGAGTGTCTCACTCTGTTGCTGTTGCCCATGGATTATTGCAACAATTGCTGGTCCCCTCTGGTCCCAGAAGAGAAGGTCCATTACTTGTGCCGGTCATGTCCCGACTATGGTGCCTGACACAGGCTATGGCTGTGAATGTTTCGGCTCTAATTGCAGCAGCATACTGCTGGCAGAAAGGTCGACTGGGTTGGCCGTGGTTGTGGCTGATTTGCCTCCCACAGGGATGCTAGCATTGAGCCCTCAGGATGCTTTCTCAGCTAGAGGAATTGTCAGGATGACGAACTCTGGGCCACTGAATTGAAAGCAGTACATGGAAGTACAAATTCACAGTACAAGGTCTACTAAATTGGAAAACTCATTAAGCACTGAGCTTGTTTAAGATGAGATCCCCATGCACACAAATCATGATGAGGCTGGACAGGAAAAAAGGAAACAAGAAATAATGACTGACAGTCATGTTATACCAGCTGCATGCTGTATTTTGCATTTGTAAGCACCACTGCGGTGTGCCCCCCAATGGAATATACCCCTAGCATTGGGAGTGTCTCGCTCCGCTGCTGCTTGTCACTGGACGAAAGAAGGGAAAAGGATCAGCGATATAGCGTTGAGAGTGCATCTCGCTCTGCCGCTTTTGAGGGACCACGCCACTGCGGCGTGCGCCCACTGGAATATACCGCTAGCATTGGGAGTGTGTCTCGCTCCGCTGCTGCTGGTAGCTCCACTACTGCTTGTCAATGGACGACAGAAGGGAAAAGGATTAGCGTTGAGAGTGCATCTCGCTCTGCCGCTTTGAGAAATCATGGCGGGCGGCCCACCGCCATATAGCGTAAGCATTAGGAGTGTGTCTCGCTCCGCTACTGCTTGTCGCTGGACGAAAGGAGTGGAAAGTATTAGCGTTGAGAGTGTGTCTCGCTCTGCCGCTTTTGGAGGTACCACGCCACTGCGGCGTGCGCCCACTGGAATATACCGCTGGCATTGGGAGTGTGTCTCGCTCCGCTGCTGCTGGTCGCTGGCCAGAGGAAAAGGAAAGGAACCACGTGCGGCCCACCGTAACGTAGCTTCAGCATAGTACGTGTCCCACTCCGCTATTGCTTGTCGCTGGACGGAAGGAAAAAAAAAGGGGTCAGCGTTGAGAATGTATCCCATTCTGCCGCTTTGAGGAACCACGTGCGGACCACCGCAACATAGCTTCAGCATAGTAAGTGTGTCCCACTCCGCTACTGCTTGTCGCTGGACGAAAGCGTTGAGAGTACATAGCCCAGCTGGCCATATAACGGCTTGGCCTAGATGGATGCGTCCAACAACTATCGTCATTGTACACCCTCGGTGCCGTACATCATGAGATTTGGCATGTGGGCCAGTTCCAGAACCTCTTACCAAGGACTTGTCAGCCATGGGGAGTACAGCCCAATAGGGCTAGACCTAAGGCTGGTGGTTGATGCCAACATTGCTTACTTTACTTACATTACCTTACTGTAAGTCGATCCGGATTAAGAGCGCCTGCTAAACGCCTAAACGGTAAACTGTGAGCATTGCTTCTCTGGTGGTGTCACTAGATGAAGCTGTCGAGCTGGATGACCGTTGCTCATGGCCACGGTGTTAGTCTCTGATCTGCAAACTAGGGCCATGCCACAGCGGCGGGAATGTGACGTATTGGACATTCCCTTGACTACCTCGCCCTGGCCCTCCGGCATGCGAGTGTTGATGCGCAGACACAGCGCCTATCCAGCGCCTATCCAGCGCCTATACAGCGCCTGTCACTCTAGGCGTTTGCTTGCATGGTTAGAGAATTGGCACTATCTACTTTGGTAATGAGCCAGAGCCTCTGGGTGTCCCGGGTTCGACGCCAGGCCAGAAGTGGGTCGATGTGTGTCCCTGTCTGAGCCCCTAATTGCCCCATGAGCGCCGGGGAATGGCTGCTCACTGCTCCTAGTAGTTCTAGGATGGGTAAATAAATACAGCGGACAAATTTCACGCATGTACAAATGTGCATATATATTTGTGGCTTGGGCCTCGAACCCCAAGACTGCAACAGAATGATGAGGGTCTCCAGCCAGTGTCGCTAATGCACTGGACCTGCGTGCAGTGCACCTGGCCCTCAGGATGTTTATGCCGTGTTCAATAACACTATGTCAACAGTCTGCCTTCTGGGGCGCTTGACCCAGTCAGCCTCTGCAGGAGGCTTGGAAGCTCCTTTCGTGGACCTTGCCTCATCTTGCAAATTTCATAGCAATGCGCTTGTTGGGTGTACAGTCCAGGCTGCGGACTTGTTTCCCACTGGAAGCCTCTTGGATCCGATAGCAGTTCGGATCACGTGCATAGGTATGGCAGAGCGGTAGTACCGTTAGCCCTGAGGGCATAACGCGTTCTTGACTGTAGGTCTCCCTTCCGGGACAGACCAGTCCGTTAGGGCAAGATGCTTTGGCCTACTGCAGCTTCTCAATGAAGTGCCTTGGCCTCTCCACAGAGACAAGATCTCCTGTCACAGTTAGGGGGGGAGGTGCATGGGGCATCCTCACTCCTAACCTTCGGCTGCGTCATTGACCACTGAAATTCAAAACTAATGTCCAGAAATTACTGGATTTTTGTGCATCGTACACCAGGGCGTTGCACGCCAGCGAGTGTAGACTGTGCTCTAGTCACTAGGGCCACTGCATAGGTTGGAGCGTTGCTCTGTGCTTATGCTGCCCTAGATATCTGCGGATGATGTTAGATAGAGGGTTCAGCCTCTCTACCATTGAGATGCTCTCCGCGTGTGGCCCCCACAGGTTGCATGGGTGCCTTCATGATGCTTGCCTGTGGTATTGGAAGCTTTGTCCCCAGCCGGTACATCGCGCTGCTCTCAGATGACTATCTGCTAGTACTCTTTGTCCTCACTGCTCCATCTGCAAAAGTGAGTAGATGGGCTTCATGCCCTGGCCATTGCCAGAGACTGTTAAAGTGGGATTCCGATGGGTCTGGTTTACCATATGGCCGACCCCTCCTTACGTCCTCAGAGGCTTTCTGCATTTCACGTCAGCTAGCCTATTGATTTGTTAGTTTGCTCCTCAACCAGAGGTGGAGCAACTGCATTCTAGTACCTGCCTATTGTGTCCCGTCCGGGCTCTGTGGCAGGACATAGCTGTGATGGCTGGAGTTTGGTTGTATTTGTCTGTGAGGAAGGGCACAGCTGTGCCTTGGCTTAATGGAGACTTTCATTGCTGCGTTCAGGCAAATGTACGTCTTCAGGGGGCCTCTAGGTTCCCCCAAGGCCTTTCTTGACCGCGAGTGTTGCCAGAGCCTCTCCCTCAGTGATACAGGCTTGGAGCAGGCCATGAGATGCAGCCGAATGGGCTTCATCTTTCATGGGCTTTTGCCCGCTCCTATATATAGTCAACCTGGCCGTCTCGCATCCTGTGGCGACGGCTGTGGTGTTGTCTGTTTATTCTATCTGCAAACCGACATCGGTAAGCGCAGATTCCTCGTGACTATGTTGGTATTAGTCATCCAGGTGTTGAAAACACTGCCTCTGGCGGTCAGTAGGAATGAAGTAGAACGAGAGTTATGCATATAACTAAGGTTCTACGAATTCCGGATGACCGCCAGAGTTGACTGTCACTCGGAATCTCATTCTCGACGAAAAGATTTCAGGAGGATGAACGCTGTGTGCCCCGCCCCTATATAGGTGGCGTGCGTGCACACAGGTCACGAGTGACTTTGTTGGTATTAATATTCGACCCATACGCGAGCGCGTGATGGATATCCAGGTGTTGAAAACACTGCCTCTGGCGGTCATCCGGAATTCGTAGAACCTTAGTTATATGCATAACTCTCGTTACTTACTGTACTTACGCCTATTACTTGCTTAGGCCGTCAGCAAGACTTCTCCAAGCATCTCGGTCCTGAGCCAACACCTCAAGCTGTCCCCAATTGTGGCCCATTTTTCTTGTCATCTGCCTCCCAAGTCTCGGTGCCAGGTGTTTCGTGGGCCGACCCCTCTTTCTTTTCCCTTGGGTATTCCACTTGAGGGGACTGCCTTGTGGTGTTTGAGGCTAGTTTACGGAGAGTATGGCCTATCCATCTCCCAACGCCGTTGAAGGATCTCTTCGTCTGCTGGTTTTTGGTTGGTGCGTCGCAGACAGGTGTTGATGAATGACTGGATTGTGTTTTGTAGTGTTTACAGTGGTCCGCCATGTCTCAGCACCATAGAGTAGGACTGACTTCACATTGGCCTTAAATATCCTTATCTTTGTTGTGATGGCCAGGTCTTTTACACTCCAGATGTTTTTTTAGTTGGAGGCAAGCTACCCTGGCCTTGCCAATCCTGACTCTCACATCAGCATCTGTTCCAACCTGCTTGTTGACAATGCTGCCAAGGTAGGTGAACTCGTCAGCCTCCTCCGGTGCTTTGCCTTCCAGCATGATGGATGAGGTGCTGGCAGAGTTGTACTCTCAGGACTTTGCTCTTCCCTCTGTGGATATTAAGACCAAGGCGAGCTGAGTTGGCTGCAATGGTGCTGGTCTGGTTTTTTTCTGCATCTGCCGTTGGGTGTGAGAGAGAAGGGCCAGGTCGCCCGCAAAGTCCAGATAATTTTTCAACCAAACCCTGGCAGGTTTGGTTGAACCTGCCAGGGATTTGACCCCTGCCGGTATAGCCCCCAGGGTCACGGAGGCACACAAGCCTCCCCACCACGACAACGTAGCAACATAAGCGAGGAAGCAACATGGGGAGGAGAGGAGACAGTAGCCCCAAATATTAGGTTTGAGCTTCTATCACTCATTGAAAAGCATAGTAAAGCACCTCAAGCACTGTCCTGGCAGCCTGCTGGTCTAGTCTGTGAGGACATTTCACTGAATTATTAAATCCTTTAACCTTTTAAACTCCTAAACTCACTTCTACAAAGCTACTTTGACCCTTAACCTAAGCCTAAAACTGTGCCCTAACCCAACGTCTTTAAAAAAGCCTCTCATAGAATTGAAGGACCAAAATGTTGTTTCTCAATATTTTTCTTCTATCCTTTGTGTCCACATGGACCTCACAAAGATGTAAGTTCAAGAGTACACACACAGAAATAAACATCAGAGAGAGAATAGTCCCTATAGAAGTAGCCCACGTCCAGATCATTGGTCCAACGATGCGGTGCAGATGATGACCCTTCCACCGTCAAGCCCATTCACAGGTCAAAGAGCAACCGAGATAGTTTTCTACCATCCTGCTCTCTCTTGCTCTCCTCAGCACAGTTCCACCTCCCCCGCTAGCTGAGAGCACGGAGGTCAGAGTCGGGGGCTGAAAATAACATCCTCCGCGCGCTGATACTTCTCCTCTTCTCTCGCTGGCTATAATGTACTCTGCCTCACAGACACGCACACATATATACTCCTGCCGTTTCCCTCAGCCAGGCATGGAGCAGAATCTCTTAGATGCTATGAGTGCAGCAACAGGGAGCTGTTAATGAGGGATGCTGCATGGGTGTGTGTGTGAGTGTATGTGCGGGAGACACATAGGCATTAGTGCACACTTAAAGCCTGTGAGTGAGCATGTCTGAGCAATCGTGCACATTGGTCTCACTTTTTGTGTCTGTCTTACCTGACCCCTGTTGACTGCACGGCCAGGGGGAGGACAGTGGGACACCGCTGGGAGGTGTAATGGCTCATAATGTAAATGTCAAGTGCAACAGCCCTGGACCTGAGCCCAGCGCCATTAGAGTAAGCACAGGGTTTATAAGGGCTATCAGCAGCAACACTGCACGCACTGTGGGAGGTGATGCAGTTAGGAAGTGGACAGAGGAAAGTGTCAAGGATGAGAAAGCTGGCAGGAGTGCTGTGCGGAAAGCTATGTAAGTTGGAAGGAAGGAAGGCAGGCAGAGAGGAGAAGATGTTAATAAGACCCAAAGCAAGGACTAAGAGGATTTAATTTAATCTAAGCTAGAAGGAAAAAATCTATTAGCCTATATTTGTCCTAATTATCACATGGTACTGTATATATGTAGTTAACATATTCACTGAATTTTGAGATGTAATTTTTACATTCTATCGTAATGTATAGTTCACATACTCTTGACTGCACTGTTGAAAGGAGTGACGGTATTGCAGAGGCTCATAGCCCTGGGGGTCTGGAGCTATGCCTAGGTTATTCTATTTGTAGTTCATATACACTTTTTATGTTCCTGAATTGTTGCCAGTTTGCAAATTTCCCAAGACCATTTCAATACCACACTCCCCTCTCTCTTGTGTGCTCTCGTGGCTGGTGAAATATGGGCAGGCATATTACCCCCCTACACACACACACACACACACACACACACACACACACACACACACAAAAGTACATTGGCTGCTTTAAAGGGCTTATTTAATGTATTAGAGAAGGGCACACTCTGGGAGCTGAAAATGTTTGAAGAAGCAAGGCCTTTTACATAGTGCCGTTTCTACAGCTTCATTATAGCAGACGACACAACTGGGCTTTGCAGAAATGGAAGCTGAAGGTGTGTGTGTGTGTTCGCACACACACGCACGCCTATGTCACAGAGATGTCCTGGGGGCTTTATTCTAAAATAGAAAGCCACCTGGCTCCATTTTCCCTCCTTCCGCTGTTATTGCTGCAGCTCATCACAATATGTTAGCTGCATTATGGGTTGTGACTTGCATCAGGAATTTAATCCTGCGAGTCTCTCGTCTTCGTAGCTCTGATTTTTATCAGCACCCGTTTCCACGTGAGAGTTTCAAGTATAAAGGAGGGGAAGAATTGTCATTGTGCTGCCAGCCTGAATAACTGAATTACTTATTCTTTGAAGTGCCCTGGTGCGAGGCACGCCCTCTGCTTCAGTAGAGCTGCTTAGTGCCCGGCAGTACAACAACAGCAATTGTACTTGGTCAGCTCCCCAGGTGTAAGTGTGTGTGTGTGTGGCAGTTATTCCCCCCAAGCCTTTGCTGCGTAATAGCAACGTGAGAGCACCTCACCTAGTTCAGTGCCATGCTCGACATTGACCAGCCACTCCTTTGGGTAGTTGCAGAGGGTGCTAAGATTTTATTTAAGCCAGTCCGAGGAACTAGCCATCTTCATGCTGCCACTGTTCTCCATCAGAGAGCAGCTATTTTCATATAGTTTTTGTTCCAAAGTAAACCGTTACAGACATATATACGGCTGCAGTTTGCCCTGTTGTTAACCTTTGACCCCCACCCCTTCCCCCCAGACTTTGACTTCAGCGTGCCAGGCTCCATGAAGCTCCACAACCTCATCTCCAAGCTGAAGAAGTGGATCAAGATCCTGGAGGCCAAGACCAAGCAGCTTCCCAAGTTCTTCCTCATCGAGGAGAAGTGCCGCTTCCTCAGCAACTTCTCGGCTCAGACGGCCGAGGTGGAGATCCCCGGGGAGTTCCTCATGCCCAAGCCCACGCACTACTACATCAAGATCGCCAGGTACGCACGCACACTCACAATTTACAGAAGAACAAGCTTGCACAACCATGTTTTGTTGACACTTTGGTTGATTGAAGAGCGTGGCAAATACATGCAGTCCGCCAGGCCTTTTGGGTCAAGGTTCAACACTGTCAACTATGACATACTGTACACTACACAACTGCTAGCAGCATTGTATTTATGACATTTTTGTCCATGACAGTTAGAATAGTGACGCACAGTCATTGGTTACCCATTATAAAAGTGTCCTGTTTTGTTGCCACTAAGTTAGGCCACATAAGGCAGGAGTCATTTGATTTATGATCTCCTTAGCATCATCCTCAAGCTAAACTGTTGCGGGCAAGATATCTAATAACAAGTAGATTTGTTTTAAAAGCCTCTAGGGCTGCTACTGTAGCTGGGCATTTAGACTCTTAGTCTTGTTTCTAGAAGGTTTTACAGAACAAGCATGCTCAGAAACGTACTTGTGCACATGACTTGTGTAAAAACGTACAGTAGCAATATTGAAAATACAATATACAGTAACTAAACAATTACGGTATTATTGTAACAGATTTCAATTATTCGGAGGACCCCCTCGAAAACGAGATGATGCGTCTCAAGGGGTTTATCCTCCAATAACATTTTGAAATAAAAATTAAATCCTAAAATTTTAGTTATTGGATGATGATGATGAATATTATAAGATTCGTTATTTGTTATTATTAACAATAAGGCACAGTATCTAATGAGTCTCTGCCTTCAGCTGGTAATTGACCCCCCCTTTTTTTCTTTTTCTTACCAGGTTCATGCCCAGGGTGGAGATCGTCCAGAAGCACAACACGGCGGCGCGGCGCCTCTACATCCGCGGCCACAACGGCAAGATCTACCCTTACCTGGTGATGAACGACGCCTGCCTGACGGAGTCGCGGCGCGAGGAGAGGGTCCTGCAGCTACTGAGACTCCTCAACCCCTGCCTGGAGAAGAGGAAAGAGACCACAAAGAGACACCTGTTCTTTACAGGTAACAATACCCCTGGACAAACCTGGGGGGGAGGGACGTGGCCGGGTGATTTGGTTTGAGCGTCTCTCTCCGTCTGTCTCTTTGTCAATAGGCTCTATGCACAGCAGCCATATTAGGAATGAATTGAGCCCCTTCCTTCCTTCCTTCACAGGTGTTACCAATGATACTAAACTGTTCCATTTAGTGTGGCATAGTGGTTGTCTTATTTTCAAGGACCCCCATAACTCTGAGAGTGTACAAATGGAACCAAATGGACCCTTACGGGTCCATTTGGTTCCATTTGTACACTCTCAGAGTTACACACCCACCATAAGGGGCCATTTGGGAACCAAAATGGAGTGTTTCTAGTGAGCCAACATGCCCGATATCAGCACCCTGACCAGAATGGAACAGAGGCTTCATTAGTATCATTGGTAACACCTGTGAAGGAAGTAAGAAGAGGCCCAATTTCTTTCCAATATGGCTACTGTGCATACAGCCTATTGTTTTTTCTTCTCTCTCTCTCCCTCTCTCTCTGTCTCTCTCTCTCTCTGTGTCCTTTTTATAAGAGTGTCTGTATCCCAGCCATTTGTGTGTCCTTGTGTCCGTCCATCCGTATGTGTCTAATCTCGCAAACCACTACTCCAGTCTGTGCCAAATTTCTCGTGCACGCTGCCAGGAAGTAAATCCCCAAATATGTTTTCAGTTTTGTTTGTGTGTGTGAATTCTCTTTTTTTTTTTAATCTAACAATAATCTCAGATCTACCATCCAGCCGTCCCTCTGTTTTGGCAAGTCTTACGTCGTCAGCATGACGGCAGTGATCCACAGGGGAGCCACGACCGTTATTAGAGCCTGTCTTGTTTTTTTCAGATGTTTTTACTCTTTCTTTCTTTGTTTTTTCCATCTGTCTTCCCTCTCTCTCTCTGTTCCTTTCTCATTTCACACGTTCTCATCTGTGCCTCATGTGTTTGCCCACGGCTCTGTATCCTTGGAGATGAAAAGGTGACTCACGGCGTGACCTCCTCATGTCGTTGTGTACCGAGAGCAATTGTCGCTCGCCTCGCCCCGCATTGTTCTTCTCAAAATGTTCCCTCTCTCACACACATACAATTTCTTTTTATCTTTCAAGTACCTCTTCCCAATTTCCTCCCCTGTCCCCCCCACCCCAGAGGTTTGCCTCCAACCCAGATGTTTGCCCACTCTCCCCTTTTTTTCTCTTCTCTTCCCTGCCCTTGATTGCTTTGTTTTAGAGGAAATATGGATGGGGAATTCAGCCGGTCCCGTCCGACCCATTTCCTCCCTCCCCCGAACTGTAAGGTCTGGTGTGGAGGATCCTCTGGGTGCCCACAGCGTTATGTAAATGTTTAGACTGTTTTGATTGCACGTCCCAAGTGGCGGTGTCTCGCCGGGGTGGGTTTGGGTTTGCCCCCCCCACCCCCCTTTTGACCCCCCCGGGGGCCTTGGTGCTGAATGATAGTACCTCATTATTGTAGCTATTTCACAACTCCACAACCTCGCTCACCCCTCTAGAGTATACTTTGGTTGTAGGTTTTATGACGTGCGGTCGACTGTGTGGTAACATCAGATTTGTATTTTGACTAGTGTAGGCCAGTGTTTACTCTGCTAATGTCACAGAGTTGCTTGGTTGGTTGTTTGTTTTTCACCTTTCCTCCAACCCCATCCTTCCTTCTGTCCATCCTGCCCCCCCACCACCACCACCCCCTCTCTCTCTCTCGCCTCTCTCCAGCCTATTTTGTTTCCACTCGAGAAAAATAACTATCCAGCAGGCATTTTGTACTCTTCCAAACTTACCTCGTTGCCTCTAATCTGTACAGCGTAGCGTTAGTGGTGGCCATTTCTGCTTGGGTAAGAGGAAGTCCGTGAGTAGATTAGAGCAGAGTTAACTACTTAAGCCCTGTATAATGTCCTTATCGAATGACAAATAGTGAAATTAGCCGATTTATAATCTCACAATCCGTGTGAGCTCGAAGATGTGCTATTTTGTCTTTTATTTGTTTTGAATGTTCAGCTATAATGTCCAAAGTTTGGATCCCAGGGTTAAGGCGTTCTGTTCCATTTTTGAAGAAGACAGTAATAAAGCCAGTGTTGAGGTCATGGGTCAGTGCAAAAAAAAAAAAAAGGCATGTATTATGGTCACTTTAATGCATTTTATATGAAGTGACCCAGCATCCAACCAAATGACTGGTTCTCTCCCTCTGTCCATCTGTATTTAGGTCACCCGTGCTATAATGTCCCTGTTGGTAATTGGAGGTAACATGGTAATTGTCTTTTCCAGTGCCGCGGGTGGTGGCCGTGTCCCCGCAGATGAGGCTGGTGGAGGATAACCCCTCCTCCCTGTCCCTGGTGGAGATCTACAAGCAGCGGTGTGCCAAGAAGGGCATCGAACACGACAACCCCATCTCGCGCTACTACGACCGCCTGGCCACGGTGCAGGCCAGAGGCACGCAGGCCAGCCATCAGGTACACACAAATACACTTTTACCTAGACTTCCTGTCCCTTGAAACTAGAGGTTAAATGATTAATCCATCTGACAAAAAGTAGCCAAAATATTTTTCAGTTAAGTGATATATCATGTAAAAAAGAAACAAAAACATTATTTGCGCTATTTACATGTTACCAAAAATGTGAGCGCTTGTCTTTTTTCAAATTATAAGTTGTATGTATGTTTTCGACTGTTGGGTGAACATTCAGCAATTATCAGCATTTATCATATCAATTATTATTATTTGAAATGCATATTTCTCAATTTCTTTGTCAAAGGTGATACAAGACATCACAAGAACAAAAACACAAACTATCCTCAAATTAAAGAAAATAAGAATCACAACAAATATAATAATACAACAACCATCACACAACCATCATGGATAAACCTATTTCTGCTTAATGAAAATAAGCAATGATTGATTGCGTTGTGTTTCCGATTTTCAGTGGTTGAATAAATAATTGGAAAAAACCCTCCCTCCCTCCCTTCCTTCCTCCCTCCCAGGTCCTTCGGGACATCCTGAAGGAGGTGCAGGGAAACATGGTGCCCCGGAGCATGCTGAAGGAGTGGGCCCTCCACACCTTCCCCAACGCCACCGACTACTGGACCTTCAGGAAGATGTTCACCATCCAGCTGGCCCTGATCGGCCTGGCCGAGTTCATGCTGCACCTCAACAGGCTCAACCCAGAGATGCTGCAGATAGCACAGGTGCGTACGCATGCACGCACGCGCACACACACACACACACACACACACACCGATAATTATTTGAATCATAGTCAAGGTTCATAGGTTTAACCTGGAGCATAAGGACAAGTCTTTGATCCTTAGTTGATGGAAACACGCTGAGCCCTGAGGTACTGCAGATGGCACAGTTTTGTGTGTGTGTGTGTGTGTGTGGGGGGGGGACATGTCTAGGACAGCCACCAGCTGTGTCCTACGTGGACCACAGAGGGGTTAGGAGAGTTGTGTCCTACCTGGCAGGCGATATGGATGGTAGAACTGTACCTGGTTTTTGGTGTGTGTGTGTTTGTGTGTGTATGCACACACACATTCACAGTCAGACACACAAGGCTTGCGTGATTAACGTTACATAGACAAGCCAGAACAGAATTTTATTTACTTACTGTAGGTGCTCTATTTACTGAATTTAACCTGAATATTACGTCAACATCTCAAACTACTTTTCACTTCAGCGAAACTACATTAACTCGAATTCTGATCATATTGGAAGCAAAGAAAATCGCTGTATAGTGCATGCATGCACACACGCACACACACACACACCCTTATTTGACTCTCGGTCAAGGGCGAGTGTGATCTATGTCACAGGGGCTAATTCAATCTGTATACCGCCTCATAGATGCATTAAGAGATCACAGTTACCCCTCTCCATATCTGGCCATATGAATTACCATCCTCCCCTGTGACATTCACAGTGGGCCCTATCAGTCAGCCAGCCCGCTGTCAAATGAGAAGGATGTTTTGACAGCCCCCTTATATTCAGGGCCCTGTGCTCTACAGCTATCAAAAACGTTTCAATTTGAAGAGGCTGCGGGCACGTGTGTAAAAGAGGGGCAAGAGAGAGATATGGGGGGAGGGGGGGCGGGTCTGTTTGCCCTATTCCCCGTGTGTGTGTGTGAGAGAGAGAGAGAGAGAGAGAGAGAGAGAGAGAGAGAGAGAGAGGGACAGAGGGACAAAACGGAGTGTCTGTTACTTTTACAGCATTCGTGCATGTGTCCGTGTGTCCATCCGCTGTGTGCAGACAGCTTTCTCCCAAGTCATTATTAAAGATGATTGTGTCGGTCGGCCACCCCTCCCCTCTGATCCTAATCGGCCTTTGCTGACAGGCGTTCCTCTGGGCAGCTAAAGCGGCAGCATTAAGCCCCCTCTCTGCCTGTTCCACTCCGCAGATCCCATTAGACACACAAGGATTATAGTACGGAGAATGTACACACACACACACACACACACACACACACACACACACACACACACACACACACACACACACTCTCTCTCTAAAGTACATGCAGAGGGTGTACAAGGACAGGACACCATAAACTATAACATGGTGCTCCTCCACCAGGCCAAAATGGACATAGGTGGTTTTGTGAGGGTTTTACAGTTGGGGCCCTGCATGCAGACCTTATTGATGCTCACCTTAATAATTATAGTGACTTGATTCTTTCTATACTTGTCTTTTCCTTCATAGAGATTGAGCACCTTGGGTGCAGGCAGGCTGGCACTCACTTGTTGACTCTTACTGTAGATCAAAAATGTATGTATTTGTATTGTTGATTGGCCTACGCATGGTAGGCCACCACTACTTATGCCTTATGCCATGTCAGAGACCATACAGAGTACCTACTGCTCACAAGGCACATACTGAGTGTACTAGCGTGTGAAAAAAAGATTAAGGTTGTACAGATTTTGACCCTCGCCGTGCAGGAGACAAAGAATGGAGTGGAGAGCAAGGTTATTATAGTTAACAAAAATAACGAAATAACGAAAACTAAAATTGAAAAAAAATAAAATGAAAAAAGAAATAAACTATAACTAACAAAGTTAGTTTTGTAAACACACAATACAGTTTCAAACTAACTGAAATGATGACAAAATGCTCTTAGTTTTCTTTTTGTCAATTTATTTATAAGCTTAATCTGTAACTGATTTTTTTTTTTTTAATGCTATCTGTTCTTGAGTTTTCATTACACAATACTGTACTTACTCTGGCCCTTTTCAATCTTGCATCTGACTCATTTGTTTATTTGGTGCAGGATTGAAAAGGGCCAAAAGTATTACTAAAACGAATAAAAGCTAACTAAAACTATTAGCATTATCAAAAATAAATAAAAACTAATAAAAACTAGCAAATCCGCTCTAGAAAATAATTAAAACTAACCGAATTAGAAAAAAATATCTAAACAAACTAAAAGTAAACTAAAATGAAAAATCCAAAACTATTCTAATCTTGGTGGAGAGGTAGTGAGGGAACGGTGAATGGAGAGAGGAAGGGGATGAATGGAAGAAGAGCGAAAGGGTGAGAAGGAGAGGGGGAGAGCATAGGAGGAGGAGACATCGGGGCCCAGAGAAGCAGTTGACAGAGAGGAGGGAGGCTTAAGACGGAGAGAGAGGAGAGACAGGAAGAGAAGGAGTCCTGGGCCTGGAGAATGAAAATTACTGCGAGAGACAGAAGGGAGAAAAGGAAAAGCGGGGGGGAGAGAGAGAGATGGAATGAAATGCACCGCTATAAAGCTGTCAGACCCACTCACCTTTTCATATGAGAGGAGCTTATCTCCCTGGAATGGCTGCTCGTGCATGGGCCCTATTGCACATAAACGCAGGCGTAAAGATGAAACTGGGGCTGTATATACTTAACTCACTGGGGACAGAGAGCCTAGAGGAGAGATGAGAGCCGAGAAGGAGGTGTGAGTGGCGGATTATAGATGTCCCGCTGACGGTCAGACGTTTTACTGCATCTGGGGCAACCTGGATCGATACCGGTGGCCATTTTGTAGTTGTTTTGCTGTTGTGGAGACTCATTCAATCATTTTCTGGTATGACTAATACAGCCTAACAGAGGACAATGGGGGAATGGAACTTAATAGGAATGTGTGTTGGGATTTTGATAACATTTATTGTTTTGTTGGTGGTTAAAATGTTATTTAACCAACCAGCCACATTTGAATGATAATATCAATTGCTAAGTTTCCATAATTTTCAAGTGGCCTTACTCCACACTTTGTACATTCAGCCATGACTACGGTATTTAACATGTATAAAGTGTTTAAAAACAAATGCAAGGTGTTTAAGTCGCAAGTTTCCATTTTTAATTTAATTAATAATGGTAGTATTTGGAAATATTTCATCCTTTTAGACTGCCTTTAGAACAACCTTTGTTAAACAATTACTTAACTCTTAAACTGCCAGGGTTCTTCAAAAATAGTACTCAAAAACTGCCAGCAGTTTACATGGTAAAACATAGGATTTTATTTTTTTATTTCTCTGTTTATTTTTTAACATTGAAGTGAATGGAGCTGCAACTTTTTGGAAAATGTTATCTCCTGGTTCTTTGTGAAAACGGAAAAACGGAAAAACCAAAAAAATAAAAGAATAATTTTAGAAATGTTTTTATTTTGTTTTTGATTAAAAAAAAAAAACGTTTATAAACGTTTTTGGCAGGCAGAGAGTTACTTAGTAGTCATGCTAAAGTGATAGATAATGGCCAAAACACAATCAAATAAATATAGCATTATATTCATCCCGCTCTCTCTTCTCTCCAGGACACTGGCAAGTTGAACGTCTCCTACTTCCGCTTTGACATCAACGATGCCACAGGAGACCTGGACGCCAACAGGCCGGTCCCGTTCCGCCTGACACCCAACATCTCGGAGTTCCTGACCACCATCGGCGTATCGGGCCCACTCACCGCCTCCATGATTGCCGTAGCACGTTGCTTCGCACAACCCAACTTCAAGGTCAGTTCATCTGCAGAGAGTTCTTGTGCTATTATGGAAAGCTGCCACAGCAAGGCCACTTGAATGCCAGAAATGTCCTACGGCACTGGCTCAGGAGGTAAGAGTGGGCCGTCTTGGAATCCGAAGGTTCCTGGTTCGATTCCCTGGATCCTCCTGAGTTCCTGTCTTAAGTGTCCTTTAGCGAGACACTTAATCCACTGTCTTCTCCTGATGACAGGTTGGCGCCTTGCATGGTTGCCTCCGCCATCGGGGTGTGTGAATGTGTCTGAATGAAATGCACATTGTAAAGCACTTTGGATGAAGGCGCCATACAAATGCACTATTTCACAAAATAAATCAATTGCACTATTTATTAGTCTTATTGAGATTAAGGGTTGAAACCCCATATTTTGTGCTTACTTTTCTGATTCTGCTGCGTTTTAGCAAATTCCTGTGAGATGGTAAAGAGATGACATTTTCACCAATGATTGGAAGTTGTGTGCATTATTTGCACAACAAATAGGACCCCAATCAGCTTGATGGGGGCTTTATAATTATAGGTCATGTAACTTAGAAATGACATAAATCCATGAGTGAATCACCATGAGTCCACTGTATACAAATATATCCTCCTAAACCATACGTCAGATTGTTAACTAATTGGTCTGGAGTTGTTGACCAGAGTCAACAACTTTTGGGCCAGTCATCACAAACCTTGCAGGATAAATTTCAAATCATTCACTAGGGGGTGCAGTGTTTCATAATAAAAAGTTTCAACCATGTGTGTAAATTGTTTAAAATAAACCAATACACAACACATGCATGGGCCTGGTGCAAATTTGGCTATAAAAGCTTATTTTAAATGGGACTTTAAAATGCGCACTCTTGAACCATGTGCTACCTGGCAAGTTTCTACACAGGCACCAGAACCGAGTCTAAAATAGCGACAGTTTCATCAGTTTTGAAGTATTTTCTAAAGAACTGCAAATGAGCCGCGTTAATGTTGGTGTTTGTGGGGTCGTGTTTACAGTAGCAAATGTGAGGTCCAGTCATCCGTCTTGCATGGGGAACAAACACACACCCACTGCCTTCTCTGAATATTTCATTGGAGTATTCCACAACGAGGAGTTCTGTGTTAGTACTTGGCGTCTGTGAAATGTTGGCTTTTTGCGCTGTAAACTTCTCCAAACCCGTTGTTTTGGTGTTCAACCATACAGAGGTAAACCCGGAGAGGAAGCTCACTTAGGAACAGCTAAACAAAAACAAACACAATCAATATGTGAGCCGTGGGAGGTTTGGCTTGTGTATCCAAAACGGGGGCCATAATGACAGGCCTGTGGCGTCTATGTATAGGCCTCCCCTGTACTTTGAGATGGATTGATGTGGATGGACCAACTCAAATAAAGAAAAGCGTCAGTCCTGTCAATCTTAGCCAGAGACCATATCCCAGGAGGCCACCATTTCTTGTGGTGCGGCAAAATGGATGCACGTTGCCAAGGAACTGGATCGCAGAGAGAGGCGCACACAAACAAGACAGACATGTATGATTCACACATTCAAATATAGTGGAGCCTGAAACCAAATGAACACTTAAAGCAAGGGAAGAGGACAGTGTGTATACAGTTAGGTGGTGATTGCTAGTCTGGAGGCCTCCATCTTGGTTTAGATGTTGGTATATTTCAGCTCTTTGTCCTTCGTAACAAGCTGCTAACAAGGCTGAGAAGTTACCATAGGGAGAATTTACACCCCCCGAATTAAAGTTAACAACTTTGCTTAATGTGTATGTTTTAGATTGGCCATAATTTTATACCAAGTGTGAGGTTTTTATCTACAGCGCTTCAACACTGACGAAAACCGCCAATTAAAATGCCAGCCTTCCCTCTCCTCGCTTCCTGACTTCTCTTCTCTCCTTCGTCTCCCCGTATAGGTGGACGGCATCCTGAAGGCGGTGCTTCGCGACGAGATCATCGCCTGGCACAAGAAGACCCAGGAGGACACGTCCATGCCGCTGTCCCCGGCCGGCCAGCCGGAGAACATGGACTCCCAGCAGCTCGTCTCGCTCGTCCAGAAGGCCGTCACGGCCATCATGACCCGACTCCACAACCTGGCCCAGTTCGAGGGAGGCGAGAGCAAAGTGAACACGCTGGTGGCCGCCGCCAACAGCCTGGACAACCTGTGTCGCATGGACCCCGCCTGGCATCCCTGGCTTTGAGAAGAACCAACCACGGAACGGACAAAGGGAGAGAAAGAGACATTAGATTTTCTCGATTTTTCAAAAATAGCAGATCTACAAGCTCGTAGCGCGGCACTCGGTGCCGCGCTATGAGCTTGTAGATCTGCTATTTTTGAATAGCCAGAGAAAGAGACATTAGATTAGATCTGCCCACGGGAAGATAACGACGGCACGTCTTGCACTATTCCAGCCGAACAACACACACAGAGAGAAAACCCCAGAACGCAGAGTGAAGAAATGATGAGCATAAGACCTCGAAAGTAAGAGTGCAAAAAATGCCTGAGAAGGGACGCTATGCAAATAGTGTGTGAACTCAAAGGTGAGGCGAAACAAATGTGCCACATTGCGGCCGGTTGCCAGCTCCGTGGTTGAATAGCGCTGCTCCCTAATGTCACATCGTGCTCTGATCTCCACATAGTACCGTTTGGACTTGACCATGAATTCCTCCAGGTTGTCATCATCAAACTCAACTTGTATACAGTATAGTACATATAGTATGTATATACTGTGGATAGACGGTAGCTTCTTGTCATTTATACACACACACACACACACACACACACACACACACACACACACACACACACACGTATAAATGACAGGAAGCTACTTCCGCCTCCATGATGTCCCACCAGTTCCATATGAGCTGCAGTCACTTCTCACTCTGATTTAACCCATTAAGACCGGGAACGCAGCATCTGTGTGTCATTTCTTGATTTCTTTGGGCTATTCAAAAATAGCAGATCTACAAGCTCATATTTCATTTTCTTTTTTAGCGGACATTTGTAACTCAAATCTTTGCTTCTGGGGGTTTCTGGAACTAAATATTTTACAAATGTTCGCTTTAAAAAATACATATAACCCAAGATTTTGCCACAAATGTTCACGATTAAAAAAAAATAGCAGATCTACAAGCTCATAGCGCGGCACTCGGTGCCACGCTATGAGCTTGTAGATCTGCTATCTACAAGCTAGATCTGCAAGAAGGGGGGAAGCTAGAAGCTAGATCTATCTACAAAGTAGATCTGCTACAGATGCTGCGTACCCGGTCTAAAAGGGATAACGTGTGACATGGTTGTCATTGCCAACACCATTTTGTATCATCTCCATTTATAGGGAAATGTTGCAATGTCGTGCGTGCAAACACGGCACAGTTTCTATCTGTGCTCTCTCTGCACCGCAAATTGTATTTCACCCGTTTTACAACAACGGAGCAGTTTAAGTCGATGTTTGAAAAATGTTGCCGTTAATTGGTTATTGACCATCGATCTCTACAGAAGTTTGCTCCTGCTTTATAGAGCTTACAATACGTTTTTCATTTTTTTCTCAGAGGTTTATCAAAGGATTTCTCAGAAACTGTTCGTAAATTTTCTTGGGATTGATTTTTTGTATTTAAAAAGTGAATATTATTTAGCTGACCTTTTTTGTATCATCCCCTAAAGAATGTAGAATAATGTCCTGTGAATATCAGATAATGCTGTATGATTATTTTTTCTATTCACACTGCCTGCACTGTGTTGACAGGAACTGCTCTCGAACCCATTTTTACGTTGGAATTTTTTCTTCGCACGTCTAGTGCCCAAAGGTTTGATTTAAAGGTTGTTGATGTTGTTTTTGTTTTTGCTTTGTTTTTGTCTTTTATTAAGACTTGCAAAAAAAAGTAAGACTTCAGGGTTGATGGCGAGCGACACTGTAATAAGCTGTATGTATACTGAGGCAGATATGACTTGACTTCCCTGAGCCATTTTTGTATGCATTTTCCTCCATTTTGTAAAGGTACAGTGTTTTTTTGCCAACCACAGGATTGTTACCTCTTGCCTTGTAAATATGCATTTTGTTTTATAGTAAAAATGATCTTTTTATGAAAGTTCCAAGAATGCCCTGCTCATGTGTGTGGTGTTGTTTGTTGTTGAAAATGTTTTCCTTCCAGTTTAGTAGTTATATACACAGCAGCCTATTGTGAAGAAATTGACAGGTGTTTCCAATGATGCTGGTCAAACAGGCTGCTGATATTGTGCATATTGGCTCACTGGAAACACTTTTCTGCACCAGTGGTAGGGGTGTGTCGATACACTAATTTCACCAAACGATACGATACGATATTTGGCTCACAACTTCGATACGATTTTGATACGATACGATACGCACTTTTTTATTATGAAAAATATATGGGGGAGAAAAAAAGCAAATGCAAACAAATAATTCTGTTTTTGCATTATTCAGACATGCAAACTTGTAGCTTTTCAGCTTCAATAGCCGTTTTGAATCCAAATAGGGCAATAGTGTGACACCTGACCCGAAAAAAAAAAAACATGTCACCCTTTTCACCTCGGGGCTGTTTGCATGCCTGATTATTATTATTGTAAAGAAAACAAAAAAATTCAAAACGATATTTTTTTTCCTTCAAAACGATACATATCGTCACGAAAACGTATCGCGATATATCGAGGGACGATATATCGGCACACCCCTAACCAGTGGGTCTAAAATTGGGGTCCAAATGGCCCCTTTCGGATTACGGGTCCATTTGGTTCCATTTGTACACGCTCCGAGTTATGGGGGTCGTGGAAATTAAAAAGTCTGAGAACTACTGCGCTACACTAAATGGAATAGACTAGAGCCTTCATTAGTATCATTGGTTACACCTGTGAAGGAAGTGTTAATATGGCTGCTGTGCATAGAGCCAATTCCCACCTGTAGTGCCTGCCACTGCTGACCCCTACTGTTTGTTCATGGGGAGGGTGTAAACAACCACTTGTGTCCTCCGATAGACACTATGTCCCCACGCCAGCCACTTCTTTTCACCTGACAGTGCAGAGTTTCACCAGGAGGACGTACGGTAACACGTGCAGATGAACACGCTATTCTTCTTGTTTTTTTCCCCCCTGCTTAACAGGCACCTTGACCAACCTGTAGGATTGGCTAGTCCAGTGACAGAGATTGTGTTCGCTGGAACGTCGGGCCAAGCCATGGAGGATTCATACCCCAGTATCGATGGTGGTGGGTAGGAACTTTATCCCTGCTTAAACCAAACGCTCCCCAAACCTCATGTTTTTGAGTTTTTTTAGTGATGCAAAGGTACCGTTTCTTTGTTACATTGGGTAATTGGTGTTTAATATCTTGTTTAGAACGAAAACTCATCCCATTATTGATTAATTGGTGTTCATAGTTCATACGCCTTTCCCAAAAGAAGTGTGATCTCATGAAGTGAAAGCAGTGTTAAGGCACCATGGAGGCAAAATACAGTAACACCGAGGTCGTTACCTTCCCTCCCCAGCAAGCCTCTCCCTCTCTCTGTAAAAAGAAGCCCTGGGGAGTTGTATTGGAAGCCTCCCATCTCCTGTCGGCTTGATTAATGTGCGTCAGTGCATCTCGGAGTGGCCGGGCCATCGGTGACTTACACACACTGTCAGCCGGCCGCCCACCCTCATAAACAAAGGTTATATCATTGTTCACCTCTCGGCAGATTGAACACACAGCACAGCATCCCCCCACTCTCTTTTCTCCTTAATGCATTTATGCATACTCCTTCCTTCTCCTTCTCTCTCTCTCTATTACACAGCTCTCCTCACTTACTTTGGATGTATTTACACTCTGCCCAAACCGCACACACACACACACAAATCTACTCCCTTTCTTAATGGATTTGCACTATTTTCTTCCCTCGCTGTCTTCCTTATCCAAACAGATGAATAGGGCATACAAATTGCCCTGTTAGATATACACTGGTTCACAAGTTTGGCTGGTAGAGAAGGAACACTTAAGGCAAAGATTCAGTAGGGTGTAGTGATGATTGTCCCCCAGATCAGTCCATGTTAAAAATGTAAGTATGGTTATTGAACTGCAAGGGTTCTCTTGGTGGAAACTGTGATACAGCTGAAAGACAAAGGGCCTGATTCACTAAGCTTGGGTACGCACAGGTTTTATACTGTGTGCCCAAATACGAACAGTCTGATCCAACGTCAACTGTTCATGCGTAGCTGATATTAGAATGCCTTATTCTTCATGCAAAATCGATTACAATGGTGCCAAACCTCAAATAAAATGTTAATGCGCCCAACATTTGTCATAACATATAAAGGAAAAGAAAAAACATGTCTGGGCATAATGGGCAAACCGATTTTCATTTATTTTTCAGTTGACGTATTTAGAGCTGAATATTTATGTCCCCCTGTGTTTTTGCCTACAAGTAGCCTACAAGTCTTACCGTCTGATGAAGATGCAGTCTGGATGACATCTGTCCATTCCCAGTCCCGATGTATGATAAGATATGCTTTCCCTCTGTGTGGAGTTTGCATGTTCTCTCTGTGTCTCCTAGGGTAGTTAATACCCTCGCAAAAACATGCAGTAATCCTCGTTGCTATACCGCCTCCCCCATGACAGCCAGGGCGCCTGATGGAGGGGAAAGGAACTGGTTGGAATAACGTGTTCCTTCCACGCGCTACGTCCAACCGGGGAAACTCCCCCCTGTCAGGTGACAAGAAGCTCAGTTGGCTCTCATGCATTGAAGGAGGCATGAGCTGGACTCTGGGCTCCCTAGGCTGGCGGCGGGAGTGTAGCGCCCAGGATCACTTAGATAATTGGCACCGGGTGAAAAAGGGTTACAAAAATTGTGGGATTAAAAAATATATATATATGCTTTCAGCTCAGTGATCAATATAAAGCAATCCATAATCTGTCGGGTAGCGCGATCGGCATTGGATTCTTTTTTTTCTTCTCTACCTCAGTAAAGTTGAGCAATTCTTCAATAGAATAGGCTTATATAATATCCTGCCATGCTTTATTAGCCTATTATTTTGTCCTGTGATGTGAAACTTTTTTCTTTTCATTTACACATGAGCAATATTTCATTCACGTTCTGTGGAGCCATCGTGCGAGGCACTCGCTCGCAAAATACACTGATCTACGTTGGATATTTCCAGTTGCCTTTTATGGCGTTGAATCGGGCGTGGAACAATGCAAATGAGGCAAACAGGAACACAGGCGCTTTTCATTTACAAACGGGTTGGATTCATCATTGATGCACCTGTGATCCACACAAATCAAGGGCTCTACACCCCCTTTCATGAATCGATTCCGATTTTACTTTAAAAATACACTCTATATTTACACAGAGCTAGGTCAATGAGGCCCATTGCTTCTTTGAATGTGCTTGATTTGGACTTGCATATTAAAACCTTTTTTCAAACCACCATATCAATATTTTGCTCTTCAAGTCCCTCTGTGTATTGAAGCTCCTCATGCTCACATTGCTCACTGTATCCCTCTGTAATTTCTAAAGGTTTGATTTGTCATTCGGTCACTTCTGAAACGGAACTGATAATTTCCCCCAGTCAAAGATGGGGGGGATGGATGGGGGTAACTTGACTAAACTGCGTAGTCCCAGCCACCCTCATTACCTCACACTAAAGACCTCTTTGGTATCCATGTTGTGTATAGGCCAACACGTTAGAGATTTCATTTCAGCTTCGTTGAAAGAAGACGGACATGTGTGCGCGCACACACACACACACACACGGAGGACGTTTTTGTTCACAGTCCCTAGTAGTAAAGGGCATCCATTTCACGCCTCAGGTGTCGGCACAGGTTTGAGAAAGATAAATGAAATATGTGATATAAATAGGTGAAATGTGTAATCTCTTCATGAAGGAAAGGGAAAAAATTGTTCATGCTCTGCCGATCTTTTCTTTCTCTCTGACTCTACTGTCTTAATTGTAGAGATGTCGTATCCTGCCTGCTGCAGAGTTCATGTTGGACTTAAAGCCTGATTTGCACTTCGGCGTACGGCCTCGTTGCTCGCCCGGAAAAAAATCTGTTACTTTTCGTTGTATGGCATGGCAATAACTTAGAGCTTTAGTCCAGCTCTGCGTTGCATCACCGGTATCAGAGGAGAGAGAAGGCAATATCTGCAGCCAGCAGCTCCCCTCTCCTCTCCTATCACTCCCTCCACCTCTCTCCTCTCTCCCCCGCCTCTCTGTCTCCATCTGATGTGAGAGGAGTGGAGGTGATTGATGTGTCCCAGTGGGAGTGGCAGCCCTGGCAGGTGTAGAGCTGTAGGATCATCCGCTCTCGCTTGCAGAGAGAGCTCCTTGCATCTCTACACACACACACACACACACACACACACACACACACACACACACACACACACACACACACACACACACACACACACACACCACTAAAGAGGCTGCATGGAACGGCTTCCTGGCAAGGGCCAAGAAGAGGATGATGAAAACCTTCATCCTTCTCCCATGATCTCATCTTCTTCTCCACAGAGGTTTGGAGAGGAGGGTGTGGTGGGGTGCAGAGAAGAGTGCTTGGGAAAGGACAGCATGAGGAGAGGTTGTTTTTGTTTGCGATCTGACCGTCCGATTGGGTTTAACCTATTAAGAACTGGAACGCATCTGTGTCATGTTTTTATTTGAGCTAAAAAAAGCATTATTTTACACTTTGGCTATTCAAAAATAGCAGATATACAAGCTCATAGTGCGGTGCCGCGCTATGAGCTTGTAGATCTGCTATTTTTTTTAAATCGTGAAAATGTGTGCAAATCTTTGAATATATGTTGTTTTAATGTGAACATTTTTAACAAAAATCTTTACTTTTGGGCGTCCCTGGAACACAATATTTTGAGATGGGGGTCAGCGGCCAAATGCATATCATTTTGGGGTCCTTGACATGAAAAAGTTTGAGAACCACTGACATAGCAACATACGTTTTTTCAAAAAACTGTTAGGATTTAGAAGACATTTTGTAGAATCGGAACCTCGGGCCTAAATGGGTTAATATAAAATTCCTTTAGGCAGTTTCATGTAGATGCGGTGCGTTTGACCAGTGATAATCAAACTTCGGAGAGTAGAAATACACAGACGTGTGTGAGAAAGCGACAGAATGCTGCAGATTGCCGTTTTTGAGTGTGCGCACGTCTTGTCTGATCAACAGTTCCATCTATGCATGGATCAATGGCCATAACATTGAGCCTGCTGAACCGTATAGACACGAATGACGCTGTGCCGTGTCTGTGTTAGAGAACAGCGAGGCGTGTCAGCCAGGTAGGCCATGCTCTGTTTTGCATTGCAAGAAGGCTTGACAGAGGTACCCCCCCCACACACACACACACACACACACACAGACACACAGACACACAGACACACACACAGACACACAGCTACCCTCCTCCCGTCCCAATTCAATGCAGCAGTCAAGCCCAGCAAGAAGCCTCCCACTCGGCTTATATATACCCATCATCTAATTATATATCACATTGGATCAAGCCTTGTTGTGGAGACGGGGCTTCTTTGTGCTTTCCTGTAAACAAACAGTATTCATCAAATGGAGATTAGGGTACGTGTCGATCTGTGTTCCCAGATCTCGTATCTCGTATCTGGCAGCCGAGGAGTCGACGAGGGTGGGGGGGTTGGGGGGATAATGCTTCCTAAATGGTGTTTTCTCTCCAAGGAGTTCTGCTTGTTTGTTTCATCTCCTCTTTTACAGTCAAATATTGTGACCGACGGGAAAGAATTAAAGGTCACGAATGAAACGGAATGGTTCCTGTCAATTCTGACACGTGGCGCGTGCTCATCGTTCACTCTAGTTCCCTGGTGTGCTGCTAAGTGCTAATGTACTACAGTAGTGTATTATTTAGGGGTGCAACCGTTATTTGAGCTGATTGATTTAATTGGTTAGTGATCCAGAAAATATAACATCTCACAACGCATCGAATAGGCTGTTTTTGCATAATATACAGCAGTGGTTCTCAAACTTTTTCATGCCATGGACCCCCAAAATGATATGTATTTGACCTCGGACCCCCATCTCAAATATTTTGTTCCAGGGACCCCCAGAAGCAAAGAATTGAGTTACAAATGTTTGCTTAAAAATATATATATTCAAAGGTTTGTACAAATGTTCAAGATTTTTCAAAAATAGCAGATCTACAAGCTCATAGCGCGGCACTCTGTGCCGCGCTATGAGCTTGTATATCTGCTATTTTTGAATAGCCAAAGTATAAAAGGTTAAAATTATTGTCACGCTATATTACCAAATTTTGCTGGGGACCCCCTGGTACCCCCACAAGGACCCCTGGGGGTCCCCGGACCCCACTTTGAGAACCAATGATATACAGTAGTATGAGAGGAGCAGAAAAATAATCCTGCACACCTGTCTTCACTTACAGCCACAAAAGTTGAATGCAGGTACAACGTTTAGGTCGCTCAGACCTTCATCAGATGTGAGGCAACTAGACAGACACATACATATCGTTTCCTGTCGGTTAGAAACCTCGTATCTCCATATTTGAACTTCGTTTTTTCGAAAGTTAATGCCCTACTACTTCATCATACCACAGTGTCGTACAAAAGTAGTGAAAATATATCCTATTTAACCCATTAAGACCTGGAACGCATCGGTGTCACTTTTTGATTAAAGCTAAAAAGCATTATTTTACAATTTGGCTATTTAAAAATAGCAGATATACAAGCTCATACAAGCGCGGCACCGAATAATGTATGTCCTTAATAAAAAAGGACATACAAGGTTTCCACCCAACAGCGCAATGATATGAGAGATCTCAGCGAGGCGAGGACCAATCAGGACACCACCCCAACCTGTTACCATGGAGGAGGACGGCCCATATGATACAGTTGAGTCCACAGTAAAAAAACAAAACATAAAAAAACATGACAACAAAAATACAATTCAGTAAGTCAGTAGATAAGTAATTAGATACATTAATACAAGGTCTGACCCACAATACATTTACTGGATATTATGCCCTTCTGAGATAACTTTAGCTTGTATTTATAATTGTGTTTATAATTATATCCTGCCGTACTATGTAGACCTCACCAGTGTTTTATTTCAGTCTTTAATATCTTTAATATCTATCTAATACCGTGGACTTAAAAATACCACCTTTACTCACCTGCATGGGCCGTCCTCCTCCATGGCAACAGATTGGTGTGGCGTCCTGATTGGTCCTCGCCTCATTGAGATCTCCCATATCCTCAAGTTTCCTAGGGCGTTGTGGGCATCACTTCCTGACGATTTCATTGGATGTCATTGGATGTCATTGGATTTCATTGGATCAAATCGACAGGAAGTGATGCTCACAACGCCCTAGGAAACTTGTGGATAGACCAATTATTTGTTTACTAACATTGAGACTGGATGCACAGGTGATTGTTTCATGCAATCAATTCTCAACCTGTTGTTTCGGGGTGCGCCCCAACCCCCTCTTGTGTGTTGGCTAGTGATGCGCGTCCTAGCGAGACCTGATAGAATGGGTTTCATTTGGAGCCAGTGTGATGTCGTCTGTTAAGGGGTCTATACTGTATTACAGTATCATGTGTCTTGTCTGCCAGTTGACTCATGATGAAGGTCCGAGCAACCCAAACTGTAAGTGAAGTGGGAATATTTTTTCACCTGTCCCTTGAAGAAGGTGTGCAAAAGGACTTTTTTTTATTAAGCATGGTCTAGTAAAAATAGGGCTCAAGTAGTTCATTAGAGTAGACTAATCGAGTTGATTCTACAAAATAAATGTGATTTTTTTGTGCCTTGATATGTTGATGTATAAATCAAAATAAATGTGCCTCTCAATTATTTGATTAATCGGCACAAGTAATCGATTGAATAATCACTAAGAAAATAATTGATAGTTGCAGCTCTAGTATTATTTCAATATTAGTCTTAAACCCTAAGCTTAGGGTTTCACATTACACATCTAGGACACAGGGAACCTCTAGGTCAGGGGTCTTCAACAGGGGGTCCGTGACCCCTAGGGGGTCCTCAGAGTTACTACAGGGGGGCCGCCAAATCTTTGTGTGATAGGATATCTTTTTTGTACATTCACTTGTACCCGAGCATCCCTATTCTGAAGAGAACTTTAGCCAAAAATAGCAGATCTACAAGCTCACAACGCCTCGCAGCGCGAGGCGTTGTGAGCTTGTAGATCGGCTATTTTCGGCAAAGAGGTTTGGTGTACTGTAGAGGGGAAAAAAGCAGACTAAAAGTACATTATGTACAGTATGTTTATGTTGCACCTAACCTCCAGGTTCAACCCAGAGATTGCTGCAGATTGAGATTCAGTGGTGGAAAGTAACTAAGTACATTTACTTAAGTACTGTACTTAAGTAAAATTGAGGTAATTGTACTTTACTTGAGTATTTCCAATTTCCAATACTTTTACTTCTACTCCACTACATCTCAGAGGCAAATATTGTACTTTTACTCCACTACAATTATTTGAAAACTTTAGTTACTAGTTACTTTTCAGATATAAATTATTACATTATAAAACATACAATAACCACTTCAGCCCTATTTTATACCTAGGCTATTTGAAAATAGCAGATCTACAGCTCACAACGCGTCGCGAAGCTTGTAGATCTGCTATTGTCAAATATTTTAGTACTTGTACTTTTGGTACTTTAAGTCAATTTTGATGCCAATACTTTTGTACTTTTACTCAAGTCAATTTTCAATTCTGGACTTTTACTTGTAACAGAGTATTTCCATATTGCAGTATCGGTACTTTTACTTAAGTAAAGAATTTGAGTACTTTTTCCACCACTGACACACTCACACACACACACACACAACAAGCCCATGTGCAGGGACCCCAAATTTGATTCCGGTCAAGGTTCACAGATTTAACCCCGAGTTGTTGCAGATGCACATAATCTAGTCTTTGATTCTGAGCTCCGTTATACTTGGTTGCTTGCGATATCGGCACTCATCCAAGTATAAATCAAGCCTGAGTCGATGGAAACAGGCCGAACCCCGAACGTACGGCATATAGCTCATGTTTGTGTGCGTGTGCATGTGTGTGTGAGTTTGTGTAATCCCGGAGGTTTTGAATTGAACCTGAATTTAGCACATCACAGTTCAGAGCCAGCATTTCAACTAGACTGTACTGATCCTGCTGCGCCTATTGATTCAGCACTGCTTACCTGGGAACTCTTCAAACGCACTAGGAAGCTTTGCAACCAAGTGAATGAGTTCAAAATGCCACTTTATGGATTTGAATTAAGAAGGAAATCTTTCAGCAGGTTAACTGACAGTGTTTGAAAATAAAATAAATCCTACTCTCAGTTTAACTTTTTTTTTTTTTATTTAACTGTTTTAAGAAAACATTTTTAAGAATCGCCTCAGGCCTTAACTGATTCACTGCCAATCACGTAGATCTACGCGAACCGATTTTTTTTTTTTTTTATGTTTTTTTTTTCCAATTTCACCCAAAGACCAAGGCGATATGATTAGTTGAAGATCTAGACTCCTATCCACTTCCTTGTTAACTTAAAACTTAAAAATTCTGTATTTCGGCTCCTGAGTACTTTTGTTTTTCCAATGAAAAACTCTGGCACTGGCTAAAAAAATATGAAAATACCTCTGGCAGTTAATGTAATGGGTTAAGGCAATTTGTGACTTTGAACAGCATCTCTAATAATGAGTAGGGATGTTCGATATTGACTTTTTTACCGACAACCGATATTGTCCAACTCCTAATTTCCGATACCGATACCGATATATGCGGGCTTTTTCACCAAAAGTCAAATAATTGTCAGGTAACAACATCACATATCTAATAAAATAAAATAGGTATAATATCAATGTAATATCTAATAAATCTAATATAACAGAGTGATGTTGTTAGATTTTCAATAAAGTGAGTCCCGGGGCTCACTGGTGGTCATTTGAATGAGTCCCACTAATCTTAGATTAGATGTTGGCCTATTTGACAGTGCAGAAGCATAACTGCTTTGATGCCTATAACATTAACGAGTGTCAACGAGCGTCAGCTGGACACAGACACACACACACCTGCCCTCTGTAGTGCTCTAATTTGAAAGTGACCGGAGTCTGTCTCATTTCTCTGCAAAAGCCCTTGAATATGATGGAATATGATTAAGGATTACTGTGATTATGGTAAGCTCACATTTCATATCACACACACACCATACAGTAAGAACTCCTGTAACTTATTATTTAAAAAAAAACAAAAAAAAATATACCAATATCTTCCGCTAATATCGGCCCGATAATATCGGGATGCCGATAATATCGGACATCCCTAATAATGAGTCAAGCAATTCATCAAATGAATTTAAGTGTGTAGGCGGAGCTGGACAAAACACAGTTTTCATTTAATTTCCTCAAACTCTTGTGTTGTTTAAGTAGCTTCATTCTGTGAATTAAATCTCATTACGTGTAGCAATTGATATGCAGATTTACTGGGCTACCATACATAGTGGTTGATTCAGTAAATAGCCTCATCGAAAAGCTGCACTGAATCTCATGTTTTAGTTTTGCCAGTTAATTTCCTAGTCTTTTGTTAAACGCGTTACAGTAGCCTATGTCTGTGTCATCGCGTCAGAGTGGAGAAAATGAAAATTCACTCATGTTGCAGAGAAACGCGTTCGGCTGCAGACACACTGTTGTTTCTAGGATACAAGCTCTGACTCACTAACACAGTTTTAGCAACAGAGGGACATCTTATTCCATTATGTTCCCATTAGCCTTTGTTATCAAGCAAAGCCCTCTAATAAGATTTTAACCGTCTGAAACTCACAGAGTGAGCACTTCTTACATTCTGCAGTACCAGGGCACCAAGTTCATCCCTTTAATAGTCAGTGGTGTGCAATAGAGGTACATACCCCTTGTAACTTTTTTTTTTACTGCCTGGTTGCTTAACAACAATCTCTGAAAAGGAATGGTTTCTAACAATTTTTGCTGTCCTCCACATCGTTCTGTTACAAGGATTGGCTTGAGAAAAAGCAAGAGTTTTGCATAACAATATTCTAATCTATAGGCTAACATTGAGAAGACTGCCACAGTAGCTCTTTCTAACTCTCAAGACAAATGAGGCGAGACTGGGTACATCATTTTGAGGATTTGTGTGAGATTATGTGCAGAACACATCAACAATGGGTGTTATTTTTGTTTAGTTTTTTTGGGGGGTAAAACGGCCCTTTTGTTGACAGCCATGATGACGCGGGCCAGCGGCAGTAACAGCAGGGCCAGCAGCTTTCTCCCACATCCTGAACTAATTATGGATTCTTCTCCGAGGATGTCCTGATCCTCTGGCAGGCCCAGCAGAGAGCTGCTCAATCTGTTTGACAGCCTACATCCCCTCCTTTTCTTCTCCTCTCTCCCTCCCTCCCATCCCGCTGTCCGTTCATCCATCCTTCCGTCCGATGCGTCCGCTGTACTTCTTTTCCCTTGCGCCCAACCGCGTGATTTAATTTGTTTGGTAATATCAGGATTGGCATGTTCAGCCTAGCTTCACTCCAAAGTGAAATTGGACAAGGGCATTGGAGCCTCACCATGTAAAACCGCCACACCTTGACAGATGCCTGAGTGGGCAGAGGATTGCTGTGGAGAGAAGGAAGGGGTAGGAGAAAGGAGGAGGAGGAGGAGGTGGCGGGTGAGAGAGGAGGACAAGTGAGTGGAAAGAGGAGAGCAGAGCTGAGAATAAAGGATGTGCCTGCGAGGAAGGCAGACACCAATTCACTGCTCGCTCCCTTCTCGACCAGGGAGAGAGTTCTGTCAGGACAGCAGCCAGCTATGAAGACGGAAGCCGTTTAAAGTGGAGACAAAGCGCCAGGTGCTGCCGAGGACCAATCTGCCCGACGACAACATGCTGGAGCTCATCCAATCTGTCCAATCAGCTCCCAAGGAGACTGCTGTGCGGCGAGTCACCTCGCCTTGTAGTGTGTGATAGCTCTTGATGTAATTTGTCGCACTTATTTTGTGCAATTCGGCTTCCTCAAACCCCGGCCCGTGTTTCGATCATACATATCCTGGGATGTGGGTATAAGAGAGAGCAGCTTATCTAACGTGTTCGCCTGGGCCTCCGTCTTCCAAATCTTCACAATATTGATACAGTTGGCCCGATAGCAAAAATTGTTAAATGCCATTTCCAGGTGCTCTTTAAAGCATGAAGGTAAAGCATTTCCTCGACGACTCATTTGCTGTAGGTGAGGCAAGGCCATGGTGTGCACGTTAAGACAGGCAGACTGCTTGGTTGGGAATTACAAGGTTAAGTTGAGTGCAGAACAAAAAATGTTCTTTTTCTATATATTTTTTTATGTCTGAATATCCCCTTCGGAGGTCGGCCAGTCTCTGTGAAAGGATTCTGTGTCTTACACAGCTGCCACACGTGTCTCGTTATGAGGGACACCCCCACAATCTTGTAATCCTCAGCCTTGAAACACCATTACTTCCCCCAAAAAAAGTTTTAGAAAAACTACCCACTGGGCCTCCTTTTTACCATAGCAGTTGAGCGAATGGAGTAAAGCAACTAATGTCCATGTCTTCGGTGAGTGACAGCAGACAGACAAGAGCCAGTGAACCATAGTCTGTCGAGTGACGAGTCAAGAGTAAATGTCTGAGAACCCCATATGTCTTGTATTCCCACAGAGGGAACTCATAATGCCTGATTTATGCTTCTCTGCGCGTCTGTGTCGCTCGGCTGAAAATAGCCAATCTACAAGCTTACACTGTGTCACGCGGTGGCGCTTTGTGGGCTTGTCGATCAGTTATTTTCAGCGCGCACCGCGCGACACCAGCGCGAAACTAAGCATAAATCAGGTGTCCGAGTTCCTGGGTTTGTAAAAATGCAAAGGCAGCACAGTGCACAGGGGAGAGATGCTTATCAGGTTAGTTTCCCAGCGAATTTTCACAAGTGACAGGCGGACATGAGTTGCGTCCATGACTCTTGTGAAGGCCCCTGTCATTTCCAATATGTCACGGCGGCTTGATGGACAGTGATGTATATCAGGTGAGGGCGAGGGGTCCTGTGTGATTCGCTGACTGCACACTGCTTTAAAGAATCTGAGAGATCAGCAAAGGAGAAATCAAAGTGTGGAAAAGTAGCAAGGATCTGTCTGAAAAGTTGTGCTGTAATTGATGATTCTACAGGTTAGGAAAATGAAGTGGTGGCCTTTTTAATTTCAAGGATCCCTAGTTTGATATGCATCAGGCCACGGACCCCCATTAGATACAATTTTCATCTGTGGGACCCCAATCTATACTGTCAAATCCTCAGTTAATTGTCTCCGCCAGGCCGTCCGTCCGTCCGTCCGTCCGTCTGTCTGTCTGTCCGTCCGTCTGTGGACAGCTAATCTCTGGCTCCGTTGGCTTGATCGCAGCTAAACTGTGCGCGCACACTCCCTGGATGCCAATTCAGAACCTTTGCCCCACATTTTTCACATGGGCCTGTTATAGCACCACCAGGAGGCCGCTTTTTGCAAAACACATTTTTTGACAGTACTCCTATAGATTTTGTCCAAACGTCACGCGAATCGGTACACAGTATCTCTATATCATTAAACGAAACAGGTTTTTCAGATTTTTCATGTTCCATCCTGATTGGCTAAAAATGGCTTCCAAAGTTTGCAGGCGTGCTCCGTTTTGAACAAAATGCCTCAAATTATGAACACAGCATGCAATTTCCGTGACATTTTGCACGCACATTCTCACTAGGCAGAGGAAGAAATGCCACTTGAAATTTTTCAAATCAGCCTCATGGTGGCCCTATAATAGGCCGATTCGTGTTTTTACCTATAACTGCACCGATCTATGTACAACTTTGTATGCGCACTCCCTAGAGCAGGGGTTCTCAAACTTTTTTGGCCCAGGTACCCCTTGGAGGGGAGAATTTTTTCCAGGTACCCCCTCATCCTCGCAGCAGCGATAAGCATATACTTACAGCCACATGTGTACATTTAGATGCCATTGGAACAATTTGTATTAAACAACTTTTCAATCAAAATCTTTCAGACCCATTTCATAGTCATAAACAGAAACCACTACTACTATATGAATCATGTGCCAATAGTAATTTTATTAAAATAGCTTTTGTGTAAAACCTGACAGAACACTTTTCAAGTAACTGATCTTAATGGTTCAGACTTCAGAAAATGAACACTTCTACAGTCCTAATAAAAACAGACATGTAAAATGACCAGTTTAAAGGTGACTTTTAGTAGGTGCTTCAATTTAAAAATAATAAACTTATTGTTAGGGATATTCGATATTGACGTTTTTGCCAATATCCGATATTCCGATATTGTCCAACTCTTAATTTCCGATTCCGATATCCAGTGGTGGACAGTAACGGAGTAAATGTACTTGAGTACTGTACTTGAGTACAGATTCTGAGGATCTGTACTTTACTTGAGTATTAGATTTTTTTGATACGTATTACTCTCACTTGAGTACATTTCCAAGACAAATATTTTACTTTTACTCGAGTATATTTCTAGGAAGGCTATAAAGTACTGAGTACTTTTAAGCCCACTCCACATCCACAACGTTTCGCCATGCATGTTGCAAGGAGTTGCAACATGCAACTACTTGCAACTATTGCAACCATTAACCCCAATGGCAGTTGCAAGGAGTTGCATCGGTTTGGTTGACCTTAAAACAGTTTTTTTGCAAGGAGTTGCGACTAGTTGCATTGGTGCGGTTTGGCCTTTAGGTTGGCTGTTTTTTTTCTTCCCTAAAATGCAATTGGCCTAACTTCTGCTCTCACACTAGCCGTGTTTCTGGCTTCCCCCTCCGCTCGCCTCTTTGTTACATCTTGTATGGGTGTATAGGAGTAAAAGTATTTAGTTCTGGTTCCTCAGTCATTTCTATGTTTTTTATAGGTGTTTCTGAAGCACCTATTCGCACTACGTTGAGGAACAAATGCCACCCTTTCAACATTGCCCTATTATAGTGCCACCAGGAGGCCGATTATTATTATTTTTTAAATATTACTCCTACAAATGTTGTCCAAACATCACGCAAATCAGTACAAATTATCTCTTTAGTTAAGTGATCAAGACGGATCCGTCCGATCCGCCTGATTTTTCACATTCCAGCCTGATTGGCGAATTCCGAACATTGCGGACCACACTAACCTACCTGACCTGGCGGAGACCTGTGCTCCTAGGAGCACTTTTTCTAGTTTAGAAGTGTTTTTGATTGATTGATTGATTGAATACTTTATTAACAGTTTGCAAAAAAAGCATGGTGGCAAAGATCTATAAAATAATGCTAAAAGGATGACCCATTAAGCCCAGGGCTTGTTTCCATTGAGGTCCTGTGTTCAATTCATCAAGACATAGCCTCCCATAGCCTGGAGGTATGATTGCTCTGTGATTACAAATTCACAAAACTCACCTCGTTACGAAGCGTTTACAGCAAACCTCTCTTTTTTACAAATCTCTTTATTATTTTTTCAGACAGTAAAGACAAGGGCATCATATGAAATCATGAAAACAAAGAGGTCTGATTTTTCTTGACAAAAAACAAAAAAACAAAACAACAACAAATAAACAAAACACAGCACAACAGAGCAAACAGTAAAACAGCAAACCTCTCTGTACTAACATACAAATCATTTTGTTAACGAAGAAAGCAGAATGACCTGGTGCTCACAGAGGAAAAAGTGGTACTAAAAGTGTCATTGGTGCTCCTGGATCCTTAATCAGGGCAGGAATGCTCTGATGAAGACCTGTGTAGGTCAAAACATGTTGACATTTAACTAATACAGTTCTCCTCTTTAAAATGTTGGAGTGCCCGGATCATCAGTTCTTCTTCATGTCATTTGTAAACTTTGTATTAGAGGTCATTTGCAGAGCCAGGTTTGACAGTAGCGTAGGTCACCTTATCTTCATCATCATGTGTCCTGGCTCCTCCCACAGCAGCCTTGGTCTGATTGGTGTGGATGACAGATGCGTAGGTCAGACCGTCTTCCTTGACAAGGAAGACGATCCCCAACGCTGTTGCTATGACTACAACCACCATCACCAACACCACCACAACTATGAGGACATGTTGCCGATGCTGGGGAGAAGAGGACATGTTGCGATGCTGGGGAGAAGAGAGCAGGGTCAGTCGTTACCCTTTTATACAACACTGAGGTGATGATATATGTATATATTTTTTATATTCCATACATTACCTATAATTGACTTAATTATTACTTGTTGCCTATTAAAACACCACATATAATGAGCGCAATTTCCAATGCACACCAAATTTAAATCGCAAGTTGGGGGGTTTCTCTAGAGCGCCTCTCCAAAACACTTTCACTTTCTGCACATAGGGTGGCCACAAATGCAAATATTTGCACTGTATATATTGAATACATGTTAAAACTCTGTCCTGATGGCTGCAATGCACGACTTACACAGGCCTGGCTAAGCAATCCCAGCCTGGCACTAACATGCACGCCATGGAGCGCCCCTTATGTTAAATTAACACATATTTTCTTTGCAAGCAGCATGTTACCACTGACCCAGTTGTAACATGTGGTCAGTTGTTATGTATTGTAGTCAGTTTGTAACACCGTGTCAGTTAAAACTCCCCTCCCTTACCTCGTAGGAAGACAAGAAATGTGTTGACAACTTATTTTCTCCGTTGGCAGTCACCTGACATGTGATCTTCTTGGTCAGGTGGTTTTTGTTGATGGTCAGAGTGGTAGAACATCCAGACGTTGAATTGATCAGGGTTCCATTCTCATGTATCCAGATCAGAGTGTGAATTCCACATAATGTGTTCTGTGGGCCTACAAACAGAGAGCACTGCAATGTCTGTTCTGCTCCACTGTTTCCTTTGGTGATGTCAATCACTTCCAGTACAAACAGTTGAAACTGTAGATTGTCTCCTTGCTGTTGTCCATTTTTTGATTGGCGGACAGTATATTGACCAGCATCTTCAGCTCTGATATCTTTGACAGTCAGAGAGCAGTTACTAATTACTAAACTAATTCTGTCTACTTTAGACAGAATTTTAATCATACCAAACTCAGCCACAGCAGGAACAAATGAACCTTTACCGATAAAACTCCATATAGTTAAATTACAGCCAGGATCAAGTAACATGTTAGATGATAGATTGACAGTATCTCCAGAGTTTCTGTAGAGGTCCATTAGGTGGGTGTTGTCGACTCCAAGCAGCAGAAATAACAACAGTTGAGTCAATCTGATCCCATACATTCTGATCTGAACTCTCTTAACTATCTTTTGTCTCTGTATATCTCTCTGAGCTGTCCCTATATTGTATGTGTCGTATATGGTCCATTGATCAGACAAGAAAAACACTATTCCATAACTATTCCCTAAGTGCAAGAATAAGAAGCATCCAGTTTGAAAGAGGGTTTGTCCACAGAAATGTATTTATTTCCATAGACGTTGACATCTGCATTGCCAATCACAGAGTGTACTTGAATCACCAAAACATTGCACTTTATACAGACAGACATTTGACTTAGGACCTCCTCCCAGTCCTCCTTCTTGACCACTCACAAACAAGCTTTTAGAAACGAAAGGCTTCTTGGCCAGCCTTTCTCAGTCATCACAAGGAATTAGCATCCGCCTATTTTTAAACATGTGACAATTTACTTTAACCCTTATCTATAAAACTATACTTTTACACAAGCTCATATTATGAAATCTTTGTTTAACATCTTATTAGCTTCAAATTAAGTCCACACACATTATACATTCACAATTGCAAACAGCAGTTAGAAATACAATGAGTCAACAAAGTTGCAGTTACTTTAAAGGTCCTTACACACCGGGGCGATTTTTTTCATGCGAATAATACGTTTTTTTTTAAACCTTATAAAGTCAATGCAAGCTTCCACACCAGTTTCGCGGAGCGAAAAAAGCGTCTTTTAATTATTCGGAACGAGTCCGAATTTTGCGTATATTCGCATATTCGCCGGTGTGTAACCGCCTTTAGACTGAATTTTTTCCTTAAATGACATTTCTCTTTGTTAACAACACAAGTCATAGTTGTCAAGACTTTAATCATTTTAACTACACACTGCAGACCTAAGACTGAAGAATAATAAAAGTGTATATATTTTACTGTCATCGTGACCTGGCTTCCATCACTACACATTTGCTGTCTGTAGCTGATTGCCCAGGAAGGAACAATGATTACTCTGATTAGTTTAAATGAATACAAAAGCCTTCTTCTGATTATCAAGACAAGACAGAGGGTGTCAATGCCTCTGAACCAAGAAACAAAAGGTTTATCAAAAGCGACTGTTGTGACTCTCACCTCTCACATGGACTCTCTAGTGTAGCTCAATGGACAGGAACTCTGAACTGATTGCATTACAGCTGAGCCCACACTATGTTGGGTGAAATCTCTCTCTGGCTTACATTATTTGACCAAAGGTCAAACTCAGTCCTAAGTACAAACCTTCAAGTGTTTTACCAATTAAATGAAATATCATGGAAATACATGTTCTCATGTTTGAGATGCTACTTTTAGTCCTGGATATACCATACTATCTTTTGTCTCTGTATATCTCTCTGAGCTGTCCCTATATTGTATGTCTCTCTATTATGCTTCTTTGGTCTCACTGTTCGTCTGTCTGTCTGTCCGTCTGTTTCGGTGCGTGTGAACTGAGGCTGACTAGAAACCGTATTCAATTCAATTCAATTCAATTTTATTAAAGTGTCAAATCACAACAAGTTGTCTCAAGACACTTTACATGTAGAGAAGAGACCCGACATCCCACCCTGAGCAAGCAATTTTGCGACAGTGGCAACGAAAAACTCCCTCTTAACTGGAAGAAACGTCAGGCAGACCCTAGGCTCTAGGGTGGCGGCCTTCTGCCTCGACCGTGTCGGGGGAAAGAAGAGAGAGAGAGGGAGAGACAGACAGAGGAGAGACAGAAAGAGATACAGTGCAAGTAGTAACAATAACAATAGTAGCAAATATAATAGTGTAAGATAGTATATGATAATATAATATAGTACAGTAATAGTGTGTATGCAGTATATAATGGTATAATAAAAGAATGTTAAGATAATATACAGTATAGTGTAGTGGTATAGTGTAGTGTAGTAGAAATCCACGGTCGTGCTCCATGGAGAGGCCCGGTCCGCAGTCACAGTATTGAGCCGCAGCTGGGGGTCCATGGACCTGCGACGTGGGAAATAAAAGAAACTCCGGGGAGCGGGTCCCCGGTTGTAGAATTAGTGGCAGGCCTTACTAGAGCGTGAATCCGTACAGGGTTAATTACGATTGTACCAATGGGACACAAACCCACACAACCATTGTGACATTACTTCCTCATGCAGTGTTTCTGCATTGTGTTTCCTGTAAAAACTTTCATGGTTCATTGCGGTTCACATGCAGAATAGGCTTTGATGTCTCTGTTATAGCCTTTAATCCTGAACAACACACATGTTTTTTCACGGCACAACTCTCCTTTTCTTATTTTTTGTTTTTATCCCACGATTTTGTAACCCTTTTTCACCCGGTGGCAATTATCTAAGTGATCCTACACTCCAGCCTAGGGAGCCCAGGGCCAAGCTCATGCCTCCTTCAATGCATGAGAGCCAACTGACCTTCTTGTCGCCTGACAGGGGGGAGTTTCTCCGGTAGCGCGTGTGTAGTGAATATTATACAATGGGTGTGAATAACACACCTGTGATCATATTGCATGCGTGTGACCTTAGTCAACCTTTTTGAAAGCCCATGCACCTTCTCTTAGAGTAAACGAAGTAGTGTACTAAATTTAGGGAACTTCAGAAAGTTCGTGTCCTCTGAGTTTAGGGAACTTCAGAAAGTTTGCGTCCTCTCTTATCTCAGCCTAATCAATTAGTGTTAAACAACTTGTGTAGAAACATTGACAGGTTTGCAGAAGAACACTGTTATCTACAAGGACCAGATGTTCATCTTCCAGCGAAATCAACGGGGAGGCCATTTGCACCCTGCAACGCACAAGAGGCTTTAGCGCTTGCGCAAGAAGAAGAAGAAGAAGAAGATGACCACGGCACATCCTGCTACCTTAACAGACAGGATGTCTGTGGGCCTGAGATGCTGCGTGTTCCGCTAACCACCTGACCTTAAACTTTTGCACCCCAGATCACAATACACATATAGAGAGGCTTCCGTGATTGTAATCAGTTTAAACCGTCCATTTGAGACCGCCTCAAATGGGACGTTCCACATTGAACTTGTCTGTATATATACCACTGTCTGTCTTTCAATAAAGTAGAACATGTTAACCTTGGACGCTTGTTTGAGACTCAATGTGTTCCCGATCGATCGCTATTCTTCTCTGCTGCTACAACTGAGACATCACCTGGTATTTTCCTATGAACTTCTCTCATCCACATCATCTGACCAGACTTTGAATGACCTAGAGAAAGAAAATCGCAACAGCGTGGAAGGAACACGTCAGTCCAACCAGTTCCCTTCCCCTCCATCAGGCACCCCGGCTGTCATGGGGGAGGCGGTATAGCGACCAGGATTACTACATGTTTTTGTGAGGGTATTAACTACCCTAGGAAACACGGGGAGAATATCCAAACTCTACACAGACTTTCGCCAACCCCACCTAGGGTATGGGCACTGATGACACGGAGGAGAAGACACACCCCCAGCGCCCCCAGCGTCCCTGGCTGGAATCGAACCCAGGACCTTCTAGCTGTGACCTGTGAGGCGACAGCGCTACCGACTGCGCCACAGTGCCCCTTTACAACCCTCCTTTTATTCTGTTTATTATTAATACCACATGATTTTCACTATGTCATTATTATTGTCTCCGCCAGGCCGAAAGGCATGGCGAGAGAGTATGTTTTGCACCCTGTCCGTCCGTCCGTCCGTGTGTCCATCCGTGTGTCCTGTCCGTCCGTGAACAGCTAATCTCCGGCACCGTTGGCCCGGTCGCTGCGAAACTGTGCACACACACTCCCTGGATGCCAAATCAGAACCTCTGCCCCAAATGTTTCACATGGGCCTGTTATAGCGCCTCCTGGAGGCCGATTTGTGCAAAACCCATTTTTTGATATTACACCTACAGATCTTATCCAAACGTCATGCAAATCCATCCAACACATTTTTGGAACAAAATGCCTCAAAGTCCGATTGCCGTGAAAGGCCTAAGAATAAATGCCACCCTTTTCACATTGGCCTATTATAGCACCACCAGGAGGCCACAATAACGTACCTGACCTGGCGGAGACCTGTGCTCCGAGGAGCACTTGTTCTAGTTTAACTCTGAAATGGAACCAAATGAACCCTTTTGGTTCCATTTGTACGCTCTATGAGTTACAGACTTGTAAGGGTACATTTAGTTCCTATAGTATCAATCGTTTAACTGGGGGACCCCCTAAACCCCCCTCAAGGACCCCTGGGGGTCCCCGGACCCCATGTTGAGAACCAGGGATCTAACAAACCAGCACGCACTCAGATCGGACCCCCCCCCACTCTCACACACCACCGCAAATTTAGAGAGATGGCTTAGACAAGTAGACAAGCTCAGATGGTTGGAGAATCCTGAGAGAGACAGAGGGAGGGGATCAGAGTCCACATTCATTTCCACCTCCAGTGGAGGGAGACCACCTATTTAGCCTGTCTGTTAGAGAGGCCAGGCAACAGGGACGATAACAGATCACAGCCCATCAGCCACTGGAGCTCAGATCTAACTGATTGCCTTGAGCAGAGAACTCATGACTGCATCTCATGAACTCACAGCTTCAATTTCCATGTCATTAAGCTTGGCTGCATCAATACATTTCACTACTAGTTGCCGTGAAGAGTTAAGCGACGTTGAAAAAAAGTCAAACAAAAGACATATTCTTGGCCTGGGCCGCAGCGTGGCGGTCCAGGCACCCCTAGGCTGCAATGCCAGCCTGACAACGTGTCGCGGGTTGGAATCCCGATCCCGACAACTACGGATGTTCGATATTGACTTTTTTTACCGATAACCGATATACCGATATTGTCCAACTCCTAATTTCCGATACCGATATCAACCGATACCGATATATGCGGGCTTTTTCACCAAAAGTCAACTAATTGTCAGGTAACAACATCACATATCTAATAAAATAAAATAGGTATAATATCAATATAATATCTAATAAATCTAATATAATAGAGTGATGTTGTTAGATTTTCAATAAAGTGAGTCCCGGGACTCACTGCTTGCCATTTGAATCCCACTAATCTTAGATTAGATGTAGGCCTATTTGACAGTGCAGAAGCATAATTGCTCTGATGCCTATAACATTAACAAGCGTCAACGAGCGTCAGCTGGACACAGACACGCACACCTGTCCTCTGCAGTGCTCTAATTTGAAAGTGATTGGAGTCTGTCTCATTTCTCTGCAAAAGCCCTTGAATATGATGGAATATGATTAAGGATTACTGTGATTATGGTAAACTCACATTTCATATCACACACACCATACAGTAAGAACTCCTGTAACTAATTTAAAAAAGTTTTTTTTTTTCAAAAAACGATACCGATATTTTTCAATATTGATTTTTATGCTAATATCGGGCCGATAATATCAGGAGGCTTATAATATCGGACATCCCTACAGACAACATTTGCTGCGTGTCACTCCCCATCTCTCTCCCCATTTCCTGTCAGTCTACTGTCCTATCTTTAAAGGCATAAAAGCCCCCCAAAAAAATCGTTTAAAAAAAAAAAAGACAAATTCTTGTATAGCCAGAGGCATCTGCGTTTGAACGTTTTAAAGCATGTCAAAAATATTCTATGTTCCTTCACCCCCTAAATCCCACTTTATACATAAAAATGATGGTTCTGTTCCAGCAATAGCGGACATGAGGGACTCTACCTAACTTTGTTATGCATATGTATGCATACCAAACAAACAAACCCCTATGATCTCGCTCTATTTTGCAAGTAGAAAAGAAATCCCCCTAACAACAAAAAAACAACAGGCAGCGCCATCTCCCTTCTTCCAAGCTCATTAGCTGCACCTGGACAGGCCTGCAGGGAATCCTAATTCAAGTCACTTGTTAGCAAGTCTTAATGCATCCTGACAGCAACAAGAGATGCAGGAGGGGTGAAGCGAAAGAGGGGAGATGGAGAGAGAGATGGGGGATTTACAGGTGAGAGATGAAGGAAATGCTAAAAGACTCAGATCTTGTCTTGACGGAGACAATTGTGAGACAAAAAACGGAGGGGGAAGACAGAAGTATAGAGGGAATGCTGTGTGCCGAGCACAAGGCTTCATTATTTGGTTTGATTTCCATAAAATACGCATCATCCTAAATCATCGGGGGCCCTCCTCCGTTGGCCTTGTATGCATAAACCATTAAAATCTGCTGCTAATGTACACAACCTAATGAGCGGAATACTGCTTCCCACTACTGTAGGCCCCCAACGCAACAGGAAATCAAATAAAACCCCTCACTTCGCAAAGACGTAACAAGTTCTTTTGCAATCCGTTAGGTCTGCCCATATAGACCGTTGTGTGTGTCTCTATGTTCCCTGTGTGCAGTGGTGTAAAGTAACTAAGTACATTTACTCTAGTACTGTACTTAAGTACAATTTTGAGGTATTTTTTACTTTACTGGAGTATTTCCAATGTTCAGTACTTTTACTTCTACTCCACTACATCTCAGAGGCAAATATTATACTTTTACTCCACTACAATTATTTGAAAACTTTAGTTATTAGTTACTTTGCGATTATTGATTATTATATTCTAAAACATACATTAACCAATTTAGCCCTATTTTATACATAGGCTAAATTTGCTATTTTCAAACCTTTTAGTACTTTTACTTTTGGTACTATAAGTACATTTTGATACCAATACTTTTGTACTTTTACTCAAGTAAATTTTGAATTCTGGACTTTTACTTGTAACAAAGTATTTCTATATTGCAGTATTGATACTTTTACTTCAGTAAAGAATTTGAGTACTTTTTCCACCACTGCCTGTGTGTCAGATGCAGAGCTACTCAGCATTGGCAAACCGCATGCCACACAACAGCACGTAGTGTAGGGGGTAATGGATCGAACAAATTACCAAGGGAATTTTAGTAAACACGACTTCAGCGAATGAAGCGTGCCGAATTTACATCTTCAAATAGGCATGGAACAAGGTGGGGAAAGGAGCCACGATGAAAGCTAGATCCTTGTGTGTCTGAGATGTGGAGTGTTATATTAAGCTACTTATTACCCTGCAACAGCGAGGCCCCTGTGTTTGAACACAAATTTCATTTCACTGCTCGACTTAAACAACAACAAAAAAACATTGAAGATTTCCATATCTTGGGCTTGTTATAGCCCAGATTTAGTTTGTGAAAGTGGAGACTTGTCCCAGTCTAGACAACCACACAATTCAAATTAGGGGGAAAAGTGAAAAGTGGTTTTGAATTCTGTACCCTACACACACACACACACAACAAGTAAAGTGCAGAATGCTAAAACTCTCCCTCACACACTCTTGGGTGTGATTTTCAGTCTGGGATTTTTACAGTCCAGGTCCTGGGTGTGTGTGTGTGTGTGTGTGTTCAAGTTTGAGCCTGAACCCCCGTGTGTATAAAAAAAGAAACGAAAAAAAAAGCTAATTCGTTCTCTTCTCCTGCTAAAAAGAAAAGAATCTTGAGACAACAAACCGAATCAGAAGGGAGAAGTTTAGAGATGCACGGTTCAGTGGGTTCATCTTGATAAATATGACAAAACGTTCCGAAACCAACTCATTAGTCCTGACCTGGAGTATAATTCTGACTCGGCAGCCTGTCGCAGCAGAGGAGGGAGAGAGAGAGAGAGAGAAAGTGGAGCAGAGGGAACAGTGTGTGACAGGGCGCTCCTCGCTGGTATTTTCAGATGAAAAGAGGCCTGACTTGCGAGGCATCCGGAGATGAGAAATGTGGGAGAGAGGAATATTTGGAAAGAGCCAGAATTAATGTGATGTGCACCAGATATCACCATTCCTGTTATGGGCTGCACTTCTTCAAAGGTTTTAGACAGTTACGGCACCTAAGAAGAATTGCCTATTTTTAAATCATCGTAACCCCTCGTTACAAACCTCTTGTTTGTGCAGCAAATCAGCAATTTAATACGCAATCTCAAATATTTAAAGTTATTTTTAATGTTGAATGTGTTGAGTTCAAGAGGATTTGGAAGGCCCGGTTCTAAAATTGAGAAGATTAACAGAAGGGGGGTTGGCGGTGCAAGTAAAGACTATCAGTCCAAGTGAAAATGAATGGCAGTTTAAGTGCAAGTAGGCTACTACAGCTCTCTTTTGTTGCTGGTTCTGTAAAACATTACCACCATATAGACTATTATGACCTATTATGAACAGGTTCTTTCCCAAATGATAAACATCCATCGTTAAAAAAAAGAAACTGTCTCTATGGCTTCACATGGATCTCAGACTTCATCTGGCCAGTCTACAGTACGACGCCAGACGTTTCCCAAACACCGGGACTCGGGACCCATGTAACATGGGTCGCAGTCCCATTTGTATGGGTCACGAGTACATTTCCTTTCCTTTTTTAACTACAATGTTTAAAAATATTATTATTATTATTTCAAGCTCACAACACGTCGCATCGCATGGGCTTGTAGATCGGCTACTTTCACTTGTTTGTGAATTTCTCTTTTGGGTCTCAAGCTAAAAAGAACCACTGGTCTATAACGTGTGACTCCATCTTTGGGCAGTAAGGTTTCAGCCCGTTTCAACCGCCATTCACTTCAGACTCTGAAAGACTCTAGCCGATGACATGCCCAAAATACCTCCATTATAAGTGGTAGGCCTAAAGTAAAAGGGTTTCTTCTTCTACGTTAGCCTAGTGTGCGCAGTGATCCACATAAATGTTATCAGTCCAGCATTTTGCAAGATTAGTTAGTTAAAGTTCCGGAAAGACAGACAGACAGACCCAGACCCTCTTATAAATGCCAGATGGCTACCTCTTTCAGAGCCACGCAGTAAAAAACAGAACCTGTTCTTTTAAAAAAACTGATCGTTGGCACAAAACTCAATCACAGTTACATTTTAATGCATATTTGCAGGTAGGACAAGTTTCTATAGTATAGCTTGTGCAGATTTTATATCAAAACCAGCTACTCTTAATACACTCGGTGGAACTTGTTTTGGGGTGCTTCATACTTCATATACAAGTTGACAAATTAGGCAGCAAATGCTGAGGACAGCTGAGGGAGCTGAATGAAACCTCAAAGCGAAAATATAAAGGGCAAAAAAAAATACCTCGCGGAATTGGAAAAGCGATACAGCTTTTAGAAAAGTGCTTAGACCTTGAGGGACATTCAAAGAGACGATCTGAGAATCACTCGGCTGAAAGAGGGGAAAGAACATGGACAGAAAACCAGGGATTTTGTAGCAAAGTTGCCGAAGGAAGTGCTTCAACTGGATTGATAATCCAGTGATAAGACAGTCAATTCAATTCAATTCAACAGTCACAGACAGTCACAGAGCCTATAGAGCTATCAGAAGATGCCTGAGGGATAATGAGCCATCGCAACATTTGATTCTGAAGCTACGTTATGGCCATGCTGTTGAAGAAAAGCTGCATAAGGTGGTGGCAACCCAACAGGAACCTAACATTTCAAGGACAGCGGATCAAAAATCCTCAGTGATCTTCCATATGCAGCAGTCAAACGGCATGCAGTTTTGACTCCAGTCAGGAATCTGCCATGTGAAGTCAAGTTTGGACTTTTATACCCATCCAAGCTTCAAGTGATGCACGACAATGGAACCAAGAAGGCTTTCACTTATCCAGTGGAGATCCATATTTATTTGCTCTGTCCCTCCGGAAATGAGAGTGCAAAATAAAACAAATTAATGCCAGTGGTGGACAGTAACGGAGTAAATGTACTTGAGTACTGTACTTGAGTACAGATTCTGAGGATCCGTACTTTACTTGAGTATTAGATTTTTTTTAATACTTACTTGAGTACATTTCCAAGAAAAATATTTTACTTTTACTCAAGTACATTTCTAGGAAGGCTGTAAAGTTGAGTACTTTTAAGCCCACTCCACATCCACACCAATGATTCGCCATGCAACTCCTTGCAACATGGAACTACTTGCAACTACTTGTCTTGCAACCATTTCCCCCAATGGCAGTTGCAAGGAGTTGCATTGGTGCGGTTGACCTTAAAACGGTTTTGTTGCAAGGAGTTGCGACTAATTGCCTTGGTACGGTTTGGCCTTTAGGTTGGCTGTTTTCTTGTCTTCCCTAAAATGCAATTGGCCTAACTTCTGCTCTCACACTGGCCGTGTTTCTGTCTTCCCCCTCCGCTCGCCTCTTTGTTACATCTTGTATGGGTGTATAGGAGTAGAAGTATTTAGTTCTGGTTCCTCAGTCATTTATATGTTTTTATATGGTGTTTCTGCAGGCTTTGTATAACCTAGTGGTTCTACAAGCACATCAGTGCATGCAGTGCTGTGCTGGTTTCAGTGCCGAGCTACAGTACTTCTCTGAAACAAGAGTTACAAGGTCCTATAAATTCATTGTGAAAACATTACAGCAATTCATTGATCTAAAAATTAAGAAATGTACTTTTACTTTTACTTGCACTTTAAGTATTTTTCAAAGCATGTACTTTGGAATACTTAAGTATATTTAAAAGCAATGACTTTTTTACTCTTACTTGAGTAACATTTTGACTGAGCTACCTTTACTTATAGTGGAGTAAATTTGACCAAGGAGTTTCTGTACTCTTACTCAAGTACTGGGGTCGAGTACTTCGTCCACCTCTGATGAATGCATACACAGTATGTACAGGATATGCATACATATACATACACATACACACGTACATACTGTACCTACAAATACAGTACCTGCATTGAGACGGAGGCGGTATAGCCTCGCTCCTCTGCACGAAGTTCTTGATCACTCTGTCGTGCTAGTGTTTTCACCTGTGATGCAGCTGACAACGCCGGTGTCGTCAAAGAAGTTCTGTAGGTGACATCTCTTGGAGTTGAACAAGAGCGGAAGTCAGAGGTGTAGAGGGTGAACAGGAAGGATGACAACACTGTTCCCTGGGGAGTACCTGTAAGAGAGCCAGGGCGCTACAGTAGGCCTACCCGTAGCACATCCAACAGCCCTGCAGTCTCACAGTCTTGCGGTCTACCCGAAAGATAGTCTAGTCTGTGATCCGTGCCACCATGCCGTTGTCCACCCTCATCTCCACGCTTCTCCGCAAGCAGTTGTGGCTGGATGGTGTTGAAGGCAGCTACAGATTTTTGGTTGTTTTCATTTGGTGTCAATTTCTTTTTCTTTGGTTGGTTATTGTATGTTTTTCTATTTAGTCATTTATTTGACAAAATGGTAAAGGTTTTCCTGTGCAACAACTCATATCAAATGATAGACCCTTAAGTAAACGCACCATTTTAGGATAAAAATCTCATTATACAAGATATCAAATGATAAAACTTGAAATACTGTAAATGTAACATTTCGTAATAAAAATCTGAATACGTTTCACAGACTTTGTGAAGTTGATCCAATCTGGCAACACAAATTATTTTGCATTGACATTTTGTGGCTTGATATTATTTGCAGAGCAGAAATAAGGGCCCGCAGTAGCCAATCTGAGTGAGCACAATTATAGCACCGGTCCACTTTGGCATGCATTCTAATAGCTCAGATAAATATGTATATATAGCCTAAATAACATCACAATTAATATTTAATCTGTCTTTACTGTACGCTCAAATGCCAGAATTGCAACCTAACCAGTTCCTGATATTACAGATGGCTGTTCACAGAGAGCACTGAATAATTCACTCACTGATTGAAAAAATAATATTGGGGAAGCCTGGAGCACAAAGATACCGTTTTTTTAATTTGTTTTGCAGATGCATTCTGAGGGACAAACAAATAGATACCGCCTGATGGCAGACACCACAGAGATTGCATTTTTTACTTACTTTTTCAGGGTCCAATCCAGTGAGTGGGTGGGCACAGCAACAGCATGGAGGAGCCAGCTAGAATCGTGTCTGCATCTTTGGAGCCAAATCTTGACCCAGAAGGTAGGGTCCATTTGGTTTCATTTTACGCTCTCAAGAGTTAAAGATCTATAAGGGTCCATTTGGTTACCAACTCTCCATCATTTAGCTGGGGTCCACCTGGGACCCCCTCAAGGACCACTGGTGGTCCCCGGACCACTGGTTGAGAAGCACTGGTTTGATGACGAATTATTAGTGCATTAGTGTTAAACCAGTCCAGGTGTGCTGGGATTGACTCACTAACACCTCTGTTGTTTTTACTTGTAAAGTTGACGACACACTTGTCGCTATTAAGAACTACAGCATACAGTAGATAACAGACTACAAGCTCCTAACTCACACCGAAATGTGGCGAAATGTTTAGGCAGACTCCAAGGATCCTGGGCTGAGAACAAGGATGCCATGAGTTAACATTTTATTGTTTAATAAATGTTAATGGTCCAGTGGGACATCTTGTTCTTAGGCCCAAATTTCCAAATGACACCTTGAACTCAAATCCAACACAGCAGCTCTGATGTGCCAGTAAAACCTGATTTATACTTGGTTGCACTCTGATGTTACACACTGAAAATAGGCAAGCTCACAACCCATTGCAGCAGCACAACACATTGTGATCTTGTAGATCTGCAACCAAAGATAAATTAAGCCTAACAGTAGACCTTAAAACCCACTTCTTCAGGAAACACTACCCTTCATCTTCGCCTTGCCTACTAGTTCTTAACTAGTTGTACAAGCTCTTGTTTTATTGTTTTATTGGATCTTGTTTATTCGATACACTTATTTGTTTTAGCTCTTGCTCATTTAATTTTCCTATTTGTCTCATCTGTTTAAGAAAGTAGGTAGCTGATATATTGCACTTTTACCTCAGCGCTAGGTATACTCTTAGTTGCTTGTTTTAGAAGAGAATGCACTTAATACTTCTGGTGATTAGTAGTTTCGTTCCCCACCTATGTTGAATGCACTTATTGTAAGTCACTTTGGATAAAAGCGTCTGCTAAATGACTGTAATGTAATGTAATGTAAAGTAGCTACCCACCACCGCGGATACTGGATACCGTGGATACGGGTTGAATGGGAGGAGTAGGGACGAGTAGAGCCCCCACCTCACTGGCAGGTGAGCCAGTAGGGTACAAAAGCAGTGGGAGGAATTCATTGGCATAAGGACTAAATTGGAGAGGAAAAAGTGGTTAAAATAATTGGCTACTTTGAATAAAAAACAGGAGGGATTTTTTTGTTGTTGTGAGAACTCGGAAGAAATGATTAAATACGTCAGTCTGTGCTTTACCTAACAGCAGAGGCAGTAGCCCTAGTATATCAGTGACTGTAACAGATGGTTAACTAGAAAAAGTGCTCCTCGGAGCACAGGTCTCCACCAGGTCAGGTAGGTTATTGTGGGCCAACAATGTTCGGAATTTGCCAATCAGGATGGAATATGAAAAATCGGACAGAACCATCTTGATCACTTGACTATAGAGATAATGGGTACCGATTTGCATGATGATTGGACAACATTTGTAGGAGTAATACAACAAAGAAAAGTTTTAAAAAAATCGGCCTCCTGGTGGCGCTATAATAGGGCAATGTTAAAGGGTGGCATTTGTTCTTCAACTTAGTGCGAATGTGCTTGTAAAGTGTCACCTCAATCGGACGCTGCGTTCATGATTTGTGGCATTTTGTTCAAAACGGGCCACTTCTGCAAACTTTAGATGTCATTGTTAGCCAATCAGGATGAAATATGAAAAATCAAACAGTTCCATCTTGATCACATGACTATAGAGATCATGTGTACCGATTTGTGTGAAATTTGGATAAAATGTGAAGGCTTAATATCCAAAAATGTGTTTTACATAAGTCGGCCTCTTGGTGGCGCTATAAAAGGCAAATGTGAAAAATGCAGGGCGGATGTTTTTCCTTGGCCTCTAGGGAGTGTGCGTGCAAAGTTTCACGCAGATCGGTGCAGTTGTAGTTAAAAACACAAATCAGCCTTTTATAGCGCCACCATGAGGCTGATGTGAAAAATGTCAGGTGGCATTTCTTCCTCGGCCTAGTGGGAATGTGTTTGTGTGAAATTTCACGGAAATCACAAGCTGCGTTCATGATTTGAGGCATTCTGTTCAAAACGGACCAATCCTGCAAATTTTGGAAGGCAACCTTAGCCAATGAGGATGGAATATGGGAAATCGGACAGATCCGTGTTGATCACATGACTATAGAGATACTGTGTACCAATTTGCATGACGTTTGGATAAAATCTGTAGGAGTAATATAAAAAAATGGGTTTTGCACAAATCGGCCTCCAGGTGGCGCTATAACAGGCCCATGTGAAAAATTTGAGGCAGAAGTTCTGAATTGGCATCCAGGAAGTGTGTGTGCACAGTTTCGCAGCAACCGGGCCAACGGTGCCGGAGATTAGCTGGTAACACACGGACAGGACACACGGACACACGGACGGACGGACGGAAGGACGGACAGGCGGTAAAACATACTCTCTCGCCATGCCTTTCGGCCTGGCGGAGACAATAAGTTGTTGTGAAAATTTGGTGTTGCCTTTAAAAAGCTGTGTACAAATATGTGTTTCTTATTGTACAGTATAGGCTGTGTTGTTATTTTATGGTCATGGTTTTGAACTTGACATCAAATCAGTATACTATAAAACAGGCTTTTTTTGCAGAGCAACTTGAAATGCAGCATTGTTATATGAAGCATGGACATATATCTGACAGCAGGCCCTCACATTCAGTTAGCCCAGTCAGTCAGCAATTATCCAGCAAGCCGGGGTTTTCTGCCATTAATTAATGCTTGCAAATCCACCTATCACATTACAGTCAAAGCACTTTGATATTTTGCTGATGAGCCTCTGATTTAGCTCGTGCACCTACAGCGTGGTCTTTTAGATCAATGACATCGGCCAGCGGTGCGTTCTGACCTTGGCCATTGAGTACAGTCTAGCTGACCTCTCTGCCACTGCTTAGCATGCACTTTCCATGTACATGCATTAGCCTAATGTGTTCAAGCTCTATATGAGTCCTTTTCAGTGAATTTGTCTCAAATATACAGCACAGCGATATAGCATGCTATCGTGGCGGGTGTGCCTGTAATTAGTATACTGTAGATTAGCACTACTGTGCCTCAAACCAGCCCTCTGTGCTAGCCTGCTGGTGAACAGACAGGTTGAATGATAAACAGTGTGCGTGCGGCTAGCTGGGGCCTCGCTCCACAAAATGCTCTACATCTATTTCATTTGCCAAAGTTAACCACTCAACTCAATATCTCTCTAATGTAGCGGAACTGTTTGGAAGGGTGATTTGTCAACCAAGGACTTAAGTAATCTACTCTCCTTTAAAAAAGCGTATTCATTGTATGAATGTCATGTCAACGTGTGACTATCTAATAATGTTGCATCAAAGTATATTATTTCATGTACAAATTTATAGAAAGAAGAAAAAAAAGAGAGACTAACAACACCCTGAAGACAGACTTGATATTCAGTCTTGTGGAAGGGTATTGATGTAAATGAGGTAATTTAACCTTTCAGCAGCTTACCAGGTTTTTTCTCCTCCTTCTTTCAAGTGAGATGCAATAAATTGGGTCACCCCATGACCTCCACCTTCTGTAAGATTGTCGATAGGAGGCTTGTAAATGGAAATAGGTCTTTTAAAACAGGCCGGCAGATGAATGTGTATAGGTATTTGTGTCTTGGTGAGGATGCGTGCGTGCGCGAGTGTGCATGCGTGCTTGCATGTGTGAAACACACACACACACACACAAACACGCACGCACGCACGCACGCACGCACGCACGCACGCACCAACACACACACACACACACACGCACACACAGGGATCGTTGGTTGGCTCTCCACACTGGCTGACTGTGATTTATGAACATTGACAACGACATCAGTGTTTTTAATTATTAATAGAAGAGGGTCCAGCGGGACCTTCCAGGGAGGTGGAACCCATTTGTCCCACCAGGGGTCCTTACGCTGTGATTCATATGACAACTCGTTCCCCCGTGTGTCAAGTGGAACAGCAATGCTCGGTAGATAAGAACGCTACTTCTAATGATCCAGTGACATTGACGTGTCCTGGAGGAACAAAGACTTGCACCTAACGCGCGCGTGTGTGTGTGTGTGTGTGTGTGTGTGTGTGTGTGTGTGTGTGTGTGTGTGTGTGTGTGTGTGTGTGTGTGTGTGTGTGTGTGTGTGTGTGTGTGTGTGTGTGTGTGTGTGTGTGTGTGTGTGTGTGTGTGTGTGTGTGTGTGTGTGTGTGTGTGTGTGTGTGTGTGTGTGTGTGTGTGTGTGTGCGTGCGTGCGTGCGTGCGTGCGTGCGTGCGTGCGTGCGTGCGTGCCTGTCTGTCTGTCTGTCTGTCTGTCTGTCTGTCTGTCTGTCTGTCTGTCTGTCTGTCTGTCTGTCTGTCTGTCTGTCTGTCTGTCTGTCTGTCTGTCTGTCTGTCTGTCTGTCTGTCTGTGTGTGTGTGTGTGTGTGTGTGTGTGTGTGTGTGTGTGTGTGTGTGTGTGTGTGTGTGTGCGCGCGATTTATGCTTGGTTGCACTTGCTGAAAACATACGATCTACAATGTCAGAATGCATTGTGCTGTGACACGTTGTGAACTTGTAGATCGGCCATTTTTGGTGTGCGACACAACGGCACACAAGTAAGCAACCGAACCTTAAGTGTGTGTGTTTAATGCAGTGATGTGATGATGTTGAGTTTGTTTCGGAGGGAGTATGAATGCTTATAGGCCTGTGTGTGTTTGTGGGTGCCAGGGGATCAGTGAACATGCCAGTGAGTGAGTGCATACATGGATGTAGAGTGTCTGAATGTTCACACATTACTGTATGTGTGCGCGTGAGTGTGTGTGTGTGTGTATAAGCAACATGAAATGACTTACAGCTTGACCTTAGCCGGTCAGTGATGGATGGTGCTGTTTATCAAACGGCGAGATGGAATTATTCTGATGAGATGTTGACAGCTATAGTGACAGCTGAACTCCTGCACTCCCGTCTTCTTTTTCTACATCGTCAAACCTCAGAAATGTAAATTACAGTCCCTTACTGTTCCGATGTAAACATGTATTACTGTTTCAAAACATAATTGTTTTTCACATTAATGTTGCGTGGCGCCATGAAGTGAGACTTTTGTGTACCAGCTAAATTACAACTAATGGAATAAATAACAAGTCGGATATTTATAGTGGTCAATTAAACCCAGCACATGCAATTCAACAAATGAATGGCCATTATTCTGTGTGTGTGTGTGTGTGTGTGTGTGTGTGTGTGTGTGTGTGTGTGTGTGTGTGTGTGTGTGTGTGTGTGTGTGTGTGTGTGTGTGTGTGTGTGTGTGTGTGTGTGTGTGTGTGTGTGTGTGTGTGTGTGTGTGTGTGTGTGTGTGTGTGTGTGTGTGTGCGCGCGCGTGCGTGTGTTTCGGTACAGTAGCGTCTGTAAAAGTACAATAGGGAGCAGGCCTCAGGGCACAGAGAGTTAACATTGAGGACAGAGAGGTAATGTACTGTCACAATTACTCCTGTGTGTGTGTGTGTGCGCTCATTTGTTTGTTTTAGGGTGGGAACTTGAATGTACATAATGCGCTCGTATTCATGCGCATGTAAGTTTGTGTGCCAGCGCGTGATATTAATTTGTGCATGCACGGGTGAATGCACTCACTGTTCTACACGTGGAGGTGCCTGTACTGTATATGTGCATACGTGTTGGCATTTGTGTAAAGTACGCCTCTGTTTGTATACGCGTCGCGCACGCGCATGAGCGTGCTTGTGTTGAAATCCCATACAGCGTCTGTTCACGACGCCCCATGGGACCCCGGTGATAAATTGTTGACAACCTACAGTAATTACTGATCTGTGGTGTGATAGCTTTGAGCGACCAAGTGTGCAGAAGAGAGATGGACCAGCAGATAGTTTTCAATCTTCCGCCTCATCACAAATAATAAAGAGATTGTCCCTTTTGATCAGTGCAGAAATCTGCTCAAACAAATTATAATTGGTCTCTCGGTTTTTTTTCTCCTTTTATTTTCTTCCCTCCTCCTCTTCTCTTGTGGAGAGCATTTCTCATTTGAAAAGGAAAAATCGAATGCCTCTACTGATGGTGACTTTTAACTTTGCTTTGCAATTTCTCTTCCTCTTGCGTTCTGTGTCAGACTCTTTTGACAGAGTTATTATGGCTGCCGAGATGAAAAAAAGATGAAAATAATGAATTTGTTGTGCAAGCCCTCACACAGGGCTCCGTGTAGTGTGCCTAATGGCATTTACTGTAGTGTTTGTGTTCCTCTGTGGGTGACCTGTGTCAAAGAGCAAAATGCTCAAGCAAATTCGATCATTTTATCTGACTGAATGTCTAATTGCAGACAAATTGTGCCATCTCCCGCTATTGATGAATGCTGGATGACTCATTCATGAGCGCATTTAAGAAGCCGGAAATCACAACAATTCTTTCTAATTGATGTGTACGACGTGATTCCTTTGTTGTGACAGCTGCTTGTATTTATCAGGTCTCATGTCAAAATGTGTTTGCCTTGGCCATTGGCTGTTAGTCAGCATGCTAGCAGTCACTAGCGGGGAATCTATGTGTAAGCCATCAAGGGAGCTTTTGAGACAGTTCTTATGGTAAAACAGTAGCTATGTTGGCTAACACCATATAGGTTAAACAATGGTACATTCAAAAAGGCTCAGGGAACGAGTATGAATGGATAGTTGACCACATAACTGCAATGTCCCCAGTTCAATTCCGACTTGTATGGCATGTCCCCTCTACTGCATTTCTCTCTACACTACTATCTACAATTTAAATAAACCAAAAGCTGCCTTTTTTAAATTGAGGAATAGCTTTTGTCACAGGTCACAGTGTCAGAAGCCTCATACACTCCCACAGCAATTTACAGTTGCTCTGTAATTATATGGATATCACACTGTGATTTAAATGTAGTGGAAAATGAGTCTGTTATCCAAGATTTACAATATTACACACATTTTAGAGGGAACAGCATGTCATTTTCATCACTATTTAAAAATAATTACCACTTAGGTGTCATGTATTCAATTGTTTTGCTGTATAAAACTTTTGTTAATGTCTTACTTTTATTATTTTTCCAAAGGCTGCAGTTTATTGATTTATTGGCGTTTGTAGGTTATAACACAGTTCAGCCAATATCAAAACATGAAATAATTTAGTTTATGAATAGTTTATATTTGTACAAGCTGCAATGCGTGTTGCAGCTAACCTGATCCCAGGTCATCTGCCGTCCAAGGCTGAGAAACACCACATACCAGTGAATTGCCTCACAATAAGTGGATTTAATGCATCAGTTTATTCACTAAGTATTCAGTGATTATACACAGTAATTTCCACAGTACCCTGCAGCCTAGTACGAATTGTCATTCTAAATACCTCTGCTCTGGATAGACATAAGTAAAACACAGTTCACCTCCATTCAGTTCAGTTCAGTTCAATTCAGATCAATTTCATTCAGATCAGCTCAGTTCAGAACAGTACAGTTCTTATGGTAATGGTTTTCAGCTTGCAGACCAGGTTTACAATAAAGCCAAATGACAAAGCCCTACTACAACGTTAAGCCAATCGGACATCATCAATCCAATGCAAAATATCACGTTCTCAGACAAAGTCAGTAACATGCAACAGTACATCATTTCATGTACAGATTAAGAAATGTGATTGCAGTGGGGTTGAAATGAACAGCAAATTTGTATTCTTGAAAAATACACTTAAGCACTATAGTATAAGTAACAGTAGCATACGGTTGAGTCACAGGATTTCTTGGCACTACAAGGAGAAGGCTTTAGAGACACTATATTATTATTATTTTATGTGCTTTTTTACCGTTTTTTCTCCCCAATGTAGTTGTAAATGCTAATTAATTCCACCCCACACACATTTCTGTGTGTTGTCACTGCTGTGCTGCTGTTGTATCCGACTGGCTCACCTGCCAGGAGGATCTGCAGTACCTCCAGGAGGACGTACAGTAGAGCCTCCGTCCTGCCTCTTCTCCCGCCCAACACTCCCTGCTGACAGGTGCTGCCCCAGCCCGTATAGCACTACATTCAGTGACAAATATCACCCTCCCTGCCCGGCTTCCCTCCCCGAACACGGGACAGATATAAGCCCATATACAGTGTGCACTGAACGTGTCCGATGTCAGTGCAAATCGGCATTGTTAGGCGACGGTTAACGCCAGCCACAAATCGCCATTTTAAGGCAATGGTTTCGGTCGTGTGTGACTTCAGACCAGTAGTACTCAATCAGCGAGAGAGGGAGAGGGAGGGAGAGAGTGGGGGAGTGAGAGGGGTCGTACGACAAAGTATAAGTTAGTTGAGCATTATTCACGCCTGTGTCATTATGTTGTTGCCACAGCAACCGATCCAGAGAGGTCAACGATGTCTGAATACAAAAATGCAAAGCTGATCGCTTGCAAATAACAGTGTGGACAGTCAGTCACTAAAAGATCACATTTGAAAAAGAAATCCGATTTGCCTGCAGTCTGAACAAAGCAGAGGAGTACAGTAGCCTGTAGGTCATCCCATCTCTGTGCGCTGTATACCCTTATCTCTGTGTGGACCAGAACAGCTGTTTAACTCGGCTATACAGTAAAGTCCCTAATTAGTTGAGATGTCTTAATCAGCATAATGAGACACAATCAGTCAAGACACTCAGACTGGCTCGTAATGGACCAATGGCTATATTAAAGCTGCATTGTGCAGTATTTGTGATAGTCACAATGCCTGAATATAATCATGCTGTTTGACGGTTTCATTGAGACACAATGCTATGAACCAATATGTGATTGCGCTGGCCATTCATGTTGTATTTATATATATTTTTTCCATATGCCGTATATTATATAAGCTCCTTCTAAAGTGACAAATTCACAGTGAGGGTCATTTGCTACTATTATTGTGCGTATTTCCGGCAGGAGTCACACTTTGTGGAAGTCATGGGGAGCCGATTCATCATGTTGAATTGCGTCCAGACTGTACTCTGCCATCGGTCAATTTCAAGTCAATTAGTGAACAGTTGAATTTACTGTACTGTAGGTGAAGAGGTGTGAGATGGAAGTACCATGTCATTCAGGGGCAGCATTTTCTCAAAACATCAGCTGCTGTTAAGAATCATCATGGAATACACTGTCTGAATAGGCTACAGCCTAAAAGGCTACATTTTGTAGATACAACTATAGTGCTGAGCATGTGTTCAAGAAAACGTCACCGTGGCATTGTAGAATTATAGGTTTCCATGAGAATAATATGTGTTTAAGAGTTCAAGTGTGCCTGTGTGCCCTACGACAAACCAAAAGGGGAATTAGTTCTCAACCACAGTGACAAATGTATAGAATCTGTAGCTCTTGGATTGTTAATTTTTTTTGTCCACAAAATGCAAATTTGTTGGAGAGCTGCAGGCTGTTGACGGCGTAATGTCAACATACTGTCTGGTTATTATGTTGTTCACTGGTTCACCAGGCTGCGGGTGTACAGCTTATAACAGACTACAACATGTACACTGTACGTATGATCACAGTCACATATTAAGGACTGCAAATTTCATAGATTAAGTAATAGATTTTCTATACTGTAAATAAGCTATCGCAGCCACACCCAGCCTATTTGAATCAAATGCACTGTCAGGGTTGGACTTGGAAACGACATGTTTAATTTAACCACATGAACCCGTCCATATTCTAGGGTGAATATTCAGAAAAAATTGCAGATTTACAAGCTCTGGTGTTACTTAATAATAATTTACAATTTACAGGAGTCAAGTTGAAAAACATCTCTCACTTTACATCAGTGGTTCTCAAACATTCTCATGTCAAGACCCCCAAATTAATATATATTCATGCTGCAGACCCCCATCTGGAAAGGTTTTATGTCAGGGACCCGCATACAAGATTTGTGTGGTTAAAATGTTTCGAAAATATTCCTAATGTTTCACATTTTTTCTAGATTTTAGAAAATATCAGAATGTGTCGCATCACAAAGAATTCTGATCATGAAGATCGGCTAGCCCATGTATATAGGGTTAAAGTAATTAAACAGATTTTACTGGGGACCCCCTGGAACCCCCTCAAGGACCCCACTTTGAGAACTAGTGCATTACTTCGTCATCTCATCACTCAGGCGCGCACACACACACACACACACACACACACACACACACACACACACACACACACACACACACACACACACACACACACACACACACACACACACACACACACACACACACACACACACACACACACACACACGGCCATTCATTTGTTGAATTGCATGCGCTGGGTTTAATTGACTACTATACATATCAGACTTGTTATTTATTCTATTAGTTGTAATTTAGCAGGTACACAAAAGTCTCTCTTCATGGCGCCACGCTACATTAATGTGAAAAAAAATCGATTAATAAATTATGCTTTGAAACAGTAACACATGTTTACACACACACACACACACACACACACACACACACACACACACACACACACACACACACACACACACACACACACACACACACACACACACACACACACACACACACACACACAATAATTAAATGCTCTGGTACAGTATGTCATTGAAACATTCACTGTTATTGTGTTAAGTGTTTTCATTGCCAGGAACATTCTATCCAGCTCAATGCCCTTTTCCCTAAACGACTTGCACCTGCTGAAGTAATGGGTTTTATTCTCATGCCTGTGAATGCACATTCAAGTGAACGAGGAGCTGGTCCGTCAATACAGTGTGTGTGTGCTCCATCTGAAAATGATAACCTTTGGATAGGACCACTGCTGCCTGCATGAGACCCCCACTATTGTCTGACGACCTTGGTGTACTGTTTGCCGGGTTAATACTTAAGGCTCGCCTCCACAGGTCCCTTGCCAGATCTGTTGAAATACCAACAATACCTGGCTCCCCTCGCTCTTGGAAATCCCCACCAGCTTGTTATCCTAATCCTTGTTTATCGCGGTAGGGAGCCTTGTATCCCACAATGCAGCTTTAAGGGTGATGTGGGAAGAGACATCATACTGCCTGTCAGCTCCTGCTCACAGCAAGCAAACTAGTTAGTGCCAGCTATAGGTCGCAGGGGTCATCATGTGCCTTGAGCAAGGCACACGGTAACACCAGGTCGCTCCAGGGGAGCTGATGAGCACGCCGTGCCACGGAAAGAGAGCTGAGCCTCGGCCCTCTCAGGTCGCATTGAGCAGCCCTCTTGAGTCCAGTGTAAATCCCGATTCATATTCGTCAGTGGTGTAAAGTAACTAGGTACATTTACTTAAGTACTGTACTTAAGTACAATTCTGAGGTATTTGTACTTTAGTGGAGTATTTCCAATTTCCAATACTTTTACTTCTACTCCACTACATCTCAGAGGCAAATATTGTACTCTTACTCCACAACAACTTTAGTTACTAGTTACTTTTCAGATATAGATTAAGATATTATGAAACATACATTAACCACTTCAGCCCTATTTTATACCTAGGCTATTTGAAAATATCAGATCTACAATCGCGACGCGTTGTCAGCTTGTAGATCTGCTATTTTCAAACATTTTTGTACTTTTACTTTTGGGACTTTAGGTACATTTTGATACCAATACTTTTGTACTTTTACTCAAGTAAATATTGACCTGACTTTTACTTGTAACGGAGTATTTCTACATTGCAGTATTGATACTTTTACTTAAGTAAAACATTTGAGTATTTTTTCCACCACTGATCCCGATTCATAGTCATAGCCGACCTACGAGCTCACAACATGTCGCCGATGCAATGACTTGTGAGCTTGTAGGTCTGCTTTTTTTTCAGGCGCGCAGCACCGCCGTGAAACGGAGCATAAATTGGGCCCGCTGCTGTAAAAGATCAATCCACTAAAATAAATATGAATAAAGGTTCAAAACAATGTAGTTGTTAATACAGGAGGGGACGTCCATTTTCCTTATCTGAAAGGGATGACGTGCAGACACTAGGTTTGACTTGCTTGCAGAATATCGTCCGTAGGCCAGCCAGTAGATAATTGACATTGATAAAGGTGATGAAAATACTGATTCTCTGTCAGCAAGAATGTTTAAGACGGATTATACACGCACAGGCCATTCAGTATATGCACAGTATGCGTGTGTGGGCGGGATGAATACTGCAGGTGCCCACACGATTCCAATTAACAACAGAATAGGGCCAGGGTATAATAATGTGAACTGTGGATGTGTCTGGGAATGTCCTTCAAATTAAGAGTCCATTTGAATAAATCCTATTATCAATGTGCTGAGGCGGTCCAAATATCACACAGTGTGAGAGAATGACTGACTGTGATGGAGAAAGGGAGCGAAAATGACAGGGGAAGAAGAGGAACAGAGGGAGATGCACGGAGAAAGTAGAGAGAGAAGGAGGAGAGAAGGCAGAGAAACGGAGATAGAGAGAGAGAGAGACAGAAAATAGAGTGAAACAGAAATAGGAGGGGGGGGGTCAAAGGAGGCAGAGGAGATGATAATAGATTCAGCGCTGAGCTAAACCAATTTCCATTCTTAACCTTGTACGGAGCGATTTTTAAAACACGATGAAAGGGTCACCTTGTTCTGCTGTACCTCGTCCCTGTTCCCTAGCTGTCTCCATATTGGACACACTTCGTGACATGATGCTTGGATGGATCAAATAATAGAGTCATCCCGAGTGGCGTGCCGATCTATAAACAGGGATATGCTCACTTAATAAGTGAGTCATGTCATGATAGCACAGTGAGCGCTTGATAAGGAACCACCTGGAGTGGTCCGCAGCGTATCTTAAATTTGCGTGGGGGGACGACTCAAGCTTTGCCCCATACGTCTTAAAGGCAGACGGCTTTGAAGTTAGAAATAATGTCGTTTTTTTAATCAAGTAGCTTATGTCTCATTCTGCCTACCATGTATTTGACCTGCAGGTGAACCCTGCTGCAAAGGGGGCGTAATTATAGGGCTGTGTCATTGGGGTCAGTAGAATATATCTGTATGACTAATGTACTGTACATTCCCTGGCTTAAGCGCCACAAATAGCAGGCCGAGCTTGTATTGTATCTCTGCTATTATTGGCATGATGCAACACAGTCATACAACATAGCATAAATTAAAGCTTAAAGGGGTATTTCACTTTAAAACACTTCTGGGGTCATTCATGATAGATATTTGATATCCATTTTATGAGACACGCCACCTCCTATATAAGCCAATTGAACTTAAGACTCAATTCTCTAACTGCTGACTGGTATCATCCTTAACCCATTTGACCTGGAACGCATCTGTGTCATTTTTTTATTTGTGTCAAAAAGCATTATTTTACACTTTGGCTATTTTTGAAAAAACGTGAAAATGTTTGCAAATCTTTGAATATATATATTATTTTAAAGCTAAATGTTTTTTAACTCAAATCTTTGCTTCTGGGGGGTCCCTGGAACAAAATATTTTGAGATGGGGGTCGGCGGCCAAATTCATATAGTTTTGGGGGTCCTTGACATGACAAAGTTTGAGCACCACTGACATAGAAACGTACGTTTTTCAGAATACTGTGTGTTGGGATTTAGAAGATTTGTAGAATCGGCTTCAGGTCTTATTGGGTTAAGTTGAAGGGGGCGGGGGGGGTGTCTGGATGTCTAATGAATATCAGATATCTAAATGTTGACTCAAGCATCTTGGGTGCACACAAAAAGCCAGCGTAGACTTTAAAATGAACCCACAAGTGTTTTGAAGTGAAATGGCTCAGTGTTCAGGTTCTGTGCCTCATACTAGTTTGGGCTGTAAAGGTCATGACTTATGACTTGAACACCTTAGACACTGAGCATTGCTGTGCTCTGTGTGGGCCTTGCACTCGGTGCACGAGAACGTGAGACACTTATCGTACAGTTTCCAGTTTTTGGTTCAATGATGAGGTCAGCAGCAGAGACTCACACTTCAAAGTTTTAGTGGCTGTCGCGCGTGGCTGGCGTTTACTAGCCACACTTCATGTGCTTAGCAGAGGCACGTCAGCAGACAGCAGCAGAACGTGGCGGGGAATGACAGAGAATACTTTACATCAGTGGTTCTCAAACATTTTTGGCTCAAGGCACCCCTGTAAATAACTTTCTCATCCACGGCACCCCTGAATGACATTGTTACTTTATAGCATCTTACTGTACATTTGTTATATTACAGTAAGTAAATATGTAAATTTTCACCCTAAGATACAGTATGTCATGAGGAAAACTTGCCATTAGGACAGATTGAAAATAACTTTATACATTACATTCAACCATTTGAACCCCAGCATTCCTATTCTGGGGGGATCTACTCGCTCACAAGGGTTGTGAGCTTGTAGATCTGTTATTTCTGGCAAGTAGATTTGGTATTCACCTGTTTCCTAGGCTGCGTGTTTTCCACTTCCTGTCGATTTGATCCAATGAAATCCAATGAAACTGGTCAGATGACAATGATATCCAATGAAATCGACAGGAAGTGGAAAACACACAGCCTAGGAAACAGGTGAATAGATCGAAAAAGAACGCACAAAGTACAGTGCAACTCAGGTCTGTTTTACTAAGTACAGAGGGTCTAAGCGGTTAAATTGAAGTGATTAATAAATTCCAAATATGATCAAAGTATTCCGTGGCATCCCTGGACCCACTTTGAGAAAACCTGCTTAACATCGAACATAAAATAATTTGAATTTGAATATGCGGTCTATCGGAATAAGACGTAGTATTGTTTGATGAGTGTTTTTTTTTCCTTTTTTTCCCTGGTCAGCAATAAAAAAAATGCTCATCAGATACACTGTTCTAAAGCCAGCATTCGAGAAGCCGCTCGGTTTCTGGTATTAGAGTAAGAGAGACCCACACAGAAACTTCTGGGATGATTCGAAATTATTGTAGTCATTTACAGCGTGTGTTTAGTGACTAATGCAAGCTCTCCATCTCTCTCAGACTCCAGGGATTCTAGAAGTAGGCTACAGATGTAGCCGTTGTAGCGGTCTCAGCACTGAAGGAATCCACTGTATACTATTACGCGTTAACCCTTTAAGACCGGGAACGCATCTGTGTCCTTTTAGATTTCTTTGGCTATTCAAAAATAGCAGATATACAAGCTCATAGCGCGGCACCGAGCTATGAGCTTGTAGATCTGCAATTTCTTTTAAATCTTGAACATTTTGTGCAAATCTTTGAATACATATATATTATTTTAAAGCAAACATTAACTCAAATATTTGCTTCTGGGGTCCCTTGAACTAAATATTTTGAGACGGGGATCCGCGGCCAAATACATATAATTTTGGGTGGTCCTTGACATGAAAAGGTTTGAGAACCACTGATATTATTATAGCAACATACGTTTTTCAAAAAACTGTAGGATTTGGAAGACATTTGTAGAATCCCCAGAAGCAAAGATTTGAGTTACAAATATTTGCCTTAAAAATGTATATATATTCAAAGATTTGCACAAATTCTCATGATTTTTCAAAAAATTGCAGATCTACAAGCTCATGAGCTTGTATATCTGCTATTTTTGAATAGCCAAAGAAATCTTAAAATGACACAGATGCGTTCCCGGCTTTAAACGGTTAAGAGAGTATTGTCTTTTTTCACATGTATTGTTCCGCACTGTCCCATGAGGTCTCTACTCTCCACTCGTGAGGTCCTTTTATCCACATACCGTGTGTGTCAATCTAAACAGGTTACCATCGTACAGTATAGTCGCCCCACTTTTTACTGCGGGATTGCTGCATTATTGTCAGCACTTTCCTGCCAACCCCCAAGAGGAAATAGTTTGAATAAGTTACCTTTTGCACTCTTTTCATCCATAACAAGTTACAAAGAAAGATCTGGTAGTTATAGCTGAGAGACAGGTAAAAGTGTGTTAGAATACACTTTGGATAAAACATTTGGGATACTTTAAAACAATCAATGTAGAATTGTCTGCAGTGCGAAAGTATACATGCTGTACACTGGTTGTGTCTAATTTCATCCTACAACTGTATCGTACCATGTTGGTCTAGTGAAGTCCTTCTGTTCAGCCTATGACAGACGCGATAACCATATTGTGATTACAAAACCATGAGACAATGCAGGTCTTTTCTTTCAAAAATATAATTACCCCATTGTAAGATTTGTAACACTTAGGCAATTCCCCAAAATAGCAAAAAATGTAAAGGAAGCTGCAAATCCAATTAAGAGAAAAAACCAATTAACAGCATAATCAGTGGACCCTATTATCCCCTCTCTAATTACTGCATGGTCTAATGTTTATATTGACCTTGCCACACACACACACACACACACACACACACACACACACACACACACACACACACACACACACACACACACACACACACACACACACACACACACACACACACACACACACACACACACAGAGCCACCATCAGGGTGTAGATTTTGTGTGTTTATCACTGGCGTTGTGTGATGATCTAATGAGTTTGGATAGTGAAGGACCAACACACCATCAATTAGGGTCTAGCGCTATAGCCCCTTGGCAGCACATGAAATGTGAGGATCTGAGCCAGAAGGAGGAAGGCTTAGTGGGGAGAAGAAGGCGAGATGAGAGAGAGGACACGAGAGAGAAAGAAACGAAACGATGTCGTCACTATCGGGCAGAAACCTTGTTTCTCATTTTCATATTTTTATGTTTTTCTTTTCTTTTCTCAACAGTGGTGGAAAAAGTACTCAAATTCTTTACTTAAGTAAAAGTACCAATAATGCAATATAGAAATACTCTGTTACAAGTAAAAAGTCCAGAATTGAAAATTTACTTGAGAAAAAGAAAAAAAGTATTGGCATCAAAATGTACTTAAAGTACCAAAAGTAAAAGTACTAAAATGTTTGAAATAGCTGATCTACAAGCTCACGATGCGACGCGTTGTGAGCTTGTAGATCGGCTATTTTCAAATAGCCGAGGTAAAAAATAGAGCTAAAGTGGTTAATGTATGTCTTATAACATAATCATTTATATCTGAAAAGTAACTAGAAACTAAAGTTTTCAAATAATTGTAGTGGAGTAAAAGTACAATATTTGCCTCTGAGATGTAGTGGAGTAGAAGTAAAAGTATAGACAATTGAAAATACTCCAGAAAAGTAAAAGTACCTCAAAATTGTACTTAAGTACAGTACTTGTGTAAATGCACTTTGTTACTTTACACCACTGTTAATAACACAATTCAAACAGTGCATACTGCATACAGTACCTGTGTCAGTGGATTATTAAAGTGTTCTTTAGGAAGACTCGTTTTAGAGTAAAGAGTTTTAGATTTGTTGAAGATTCAAGTGTCTTTATGTCTCATTTATTATACCATGGCCACAGAGAATACTCCATTCTGATTGACCGAAGGATAGGTAGTTATTATCAGATTAAAAAAAACTTTCTGTAATTAGCCTTCACAACATGCATTATTTCTCAATGATACAAGACTCATCAATGAAGCCTTACATATAATGTAAAGTTACGGCCTTTTTAAACAAGGCAAATTTCTGTACAAATGATCTAAGCAGGAATTAATAAGTTTAGTCGTGTTCTAAGGCGTGTTGTGAGCTTGTAGCTCATCTATTTTCACTATTTTGAAGATTTTTGAAAAATGTCACCGTATAACTGTATAATGTCATGCTCAAAATAGGTTGCCAGGTTGAAAGTGGTTAATAAATAATGTCCAAGGCACACTAAACACTGTGCTGAGTGCTGACCGACTGACCAAGTGTCGATGGAGCGTTTGTCAGGGTATAGAAGATGCTAAAGAACCATCCAATCAATCTAATTTAACATGTGCTATAGAAACCTCCACTGTCAGTTAACGATTCAAAACCTCATTAACAATTAAAAACACAGCACAGCAATATTATCTGGTTAGCAGGCATCGAGGCTGTGACTGTTGTGCCTTCATGGTGGTTGCGTATGAGATCTAATAGTCAATTGTTTGCATCCATTGTTCTGAATGCAAAGTCTTAAAATGTAAATGCATGTACATTCATGCAGAATGCCAAAGAATATTAGGATAAACATACCCCCCAAACACGCACCACACACACACACGCACACGCACACGCGCAATACTTATCGATCCTGTCCGCACACATCACTGGAACTGCACACGGTGCAAGATTTTTTCCCTGTTGCAAACACCCCCATTTAAGATCCTGGCAGTAGCAGCTTCCAATTTCCTGACAGCAGGTTGTGCGGGGTAACAGGTTAACAGGTTCAGTGTTAGCTCATTGGTTTTCACCTCAGTGGTTAATGGACCAATCAAAGACATTGACTGAGGCCCTATACTCACCTGGCCTGGTCCCCGCGGGTCGAGAGAGACTCCTTGCCACTGAGTGGTAAGTGCCTGGACATGCTGGCGTTGCTGCTGTTTAGTGCAGCAGATGGCCGGTGGACGTGCCTCTGCAGAGGTTCGTCAGGGGGGGTCGAGTTGGGAGGAGGAGGTGGTGGTGGTTGGATGAGAAGAATACAGAACGGATGGGAAGACAGAATAGATGGAAGGATGACACGGAAGGGAAGGATGGAGGGAGACAGCCAGGGAAGGAAGATGTGAGGAAGGGAGGGAATATGGAGCGAGTGAAGAAGAGGGTGTACATTAGAGAAGAGATTGTGTGCCAAAGAGAGAGAGAGGGAGAAAAGAATGAGTGCATTTTGGGAGCAAAAGAGAGAGGAAAGCAGGAAAGCTCTGCTGGATCATTTGCTCAGAAACCAATAACAAGCCCTTGGAGCACATAAGAAAAACATAAAACAACACCGCTCTCCTATAATAACCCAACACCAAGCCTTGTTCTATGGACTTAAATATTTGTAAAGGCGACATGCTGGTGGAAAAATGCACTGCTACACATTATCCCAGTGAGAAATTCATTTGTTATTCGCTCTTCGCTGCAATAAACACCTTACAAAGCGTTTTTTGACCCAATAAAAAATAATGCACTTGCATGCAATTTTCCCCCGGTGAGAAATCCATTCCTATGTAAACAGTGGCCAGTCCCCCCCCGCTCTGACTGTCTCTGTGCCCTCGCCCCCCCACCCCCCCTGTTTGTTTCTGAAGAACATTGGAAGCCGCGCTGATTGTCTATGCCACCACTGGACATCTACGACATCTAGTTTACAGAAGTTTGGAAATCCTGTCACATGAATAACATGCTTTTGTGAATGCAGCTTAACCCATTAAAAGAGGGAAAGCATCTGTCATTTTAGATTTTGCGTTGGCTATTCAAAAATAGCAGATTTTTTTCAAGCTCACAGCACGTAATTTTTTGCCGCGCTGCAAGCTTGTACATCTGCTATTTTTTTGAAAAATCTTGAAAGTGTGAGAACTACTGATTTAGAAGCCATTTGTAGAATTGGCCTCGGGTCTAATGAGTGGCTCTTATACAGTACTTTTCCCTTTTACGATGCTGTGGGTTTGCTTTGAGTAGTTCACCCAAAAAAATACTTATTTTCTATCAATTACACACCCCATGAAGCATTGAATTCATGGAGAGTTTTTAGTTTTTGTCACATTCCTAAGCCAATAATTTGATGACCGGCGGTCTCTCCGGTAGGAGACTCAAAAAGTCTCCTTTGAGTCTCCTATCGGATACATTAGCATCTTTCCGCCGGTAATCAAATTATTGGCTTAGGAATGCTACAAAAAAAACAAAATATCCATGAATTCAATGCTTCATGGGGTGTGTAATTGATAGAAAATAAGATTTTTTTGGGGTGAACTACTCCTTTAATTTGAGATGTTGTCAGTTGTCATCAGTCAAAAGACAGATCCTTCATTCCGCTTTAATCATGTTATTTCATATGCATTGTGATGCACCATATGCAGTCAGCACCCAAAGACATCAGGCAGTCAAACCTTCATGCAGCCAAATAGCTGGACAGTCAGACCGTTTGGCTTTGAGACAGACAGACAGGGCAGGCAGGCAGCAAATCAGACATTAAGACAAGAGAGACAGTCTGGGCGTCAAGCAGACCGGCAGTTGGAATGGTGAGCCATTCACACAGACAGACTGCTATGTAGGGAATACCAATACTGCTCAGTCAGTGCCATTACAGCGCTGCAAACACAGACACCATGGCAGATTAGCTACTCTCCACTGACCAGAAGCGCTCGACGGGCCAGCAGAGCCCGGCAGAGCCATAGAGAATGAATGGGTCATTTAACAATAGTTCCCTCATCCTACCGTGGAAGGGAGGCAAGTACGACTAATATGACTGCCAAAAGGACAGCTGTGAATCTGTGATGGATTTAGCCTGTTCTGCCTTTTGTTTGTTAAAGATACAAATCTATGCAGAGGGGGTTATTAGAAATTGCAGTGAAGTTCCAGAATGATTTATTGTGAAAATCTGGAATACGGAAAAACGCACACACGAAGAGCTATGTAACATGTTTTGCTGTGTTAATTAAGGCTCTGCTCTTTTAGTAGAATCAACTGGAGTGGTGCATATTCAGCGTCATTACCCAGCTGCATGGACATTCATTCTATCAGGATTTGTGCTGTGATGCAAGGTGTCCATTTTGGACAATGTCCACATCCTTAACTTCAATCCCGTTATTGGGCTTTCAGACTCAATGTGACAACAACAACACTGTGCTCCGAAACCCAATATTGGCTTGTGCTGCGAGACTGTTTGTTGTTGCAGCAGCGAGCAAAGCGCACTCGACATTCCAGTCACCTATAGCCAGGCACGGAAGGTAAAATGTAAGGAATTAAGCTGATATTGCGTGTCTGAATTCCCTGAATATGAAATACTGTAAGTTTTGCATGTGTGATGATGAGATCTGGGTTGGAAAGCCCCGTCTTGGAAACACGTTTACACCCATCAGGCACTGGCATGTCAGGTGCGTTTAAACCAGTGGTTCTCAAACGTTTTCATGTCAAAAGGACCCCCAAAATGATATGTATTTGGCCGCGGACCCCCATCTCAAATTTTGTTCCAGGGACCCCCCAGAAGCAAAGATTTGAGTTACAAATGTTCGCTTAAAAAAAAAATATATATATTCAAAGGTTTGCACACATTTTCACGATTTTTCTAAAATAGCAGATCTACAAGCTCATAGCGCTATTTTTGAATAGCCAAAGTTTAAAAGGTTTGAATTATTGTGATGCTATATTAACACATTTTGCTGGGGACCCCCTGGAACCCCCCCAAGGACCCCTGAGGGTCCCCGGACCCCACTTTGCGAACCAATGGTTTAAACAATCAGTTTAGCTTGTTGTAGAGTAGGTAGGAAATCTCTCTGCTTTGCCTCTCTGTCTCCCTCTGTCTGTGTATGTTTCTCTGTTTCTCCCCTGAGTCCCTGTCTCCCTGCCCCCCCCCCCCTCTCCGGCCACTCAGACAGTCCATTCACCTCACCTCATCAGAGGAACCCACACACACACCTGTCTCCACTCCCTCATCATCCCTGCAGCTCCTTGCCTGTCGACTCCCCTGTTGTTCCTTCCCTCATCAGTTTGCCACTATAAGACCGGGCTCATTCCACTCACTCCTCGCTAGTTGGTCTAAGTGAATGTTACTGTGTGTACGTGTCTTGGCTCCCTAGACGTTCTAGTGTTTCTGAGTCCTGAGTTAGTTCCGTTTTGTTCCTGGATTGGAGTTTCATCTCCATATCGTGACTACTAGTGCTTTTGCCCTTCTGCCTGTCTGTGTCTGTGTTGCCTGCTTCATGGTTTTGACCCAAGCCTGTCTTACTTTGATGTAGGCCTAGTTGTCTAGTTGTTAACCACTTCAGCCCTATTTTATACATAGGCTATTTGAAAATAGCCGATATACAAGCTCACAATGCGACGCGTTGTGAGCTTGTAGATCTGCTATTTTCAAACATTTTAGTACTTTTACTTTTGGTACTTTAAGTACATCTTGATACCAATACTACCTTGATACCAGAGTACTTCTACCTTGCAGTACTGATACTTTTACTTAAGTACAACATTTAAGTACTTTTTCCACCACTGCTCATACGGTGTATGGTGTAGCGTTAGCCTATATAATAAAAATATATAATTTAAATACATTTCATGCAGGAAGTTTTATCACAGAAGACATTTTCTCCACTTATTTAGAGGATGAGTGTAAAAGGCAATGACAAAACGATGTAGTCCCGCTCGATTTTGTCCTCCGTGACTCCCAACAACACTACTTGAACTTGAGAAACCTCAAACTTGCATGAATCATGGTCAGAATAATGGTCCATCCATAATATTATGATGCTACAACAGAAAGCTATTATAATATGCAAATCATATACTACTATCTAACATAAGCTAAACCTTTTTGTTTCAATTTAGAAACAGGTGATAACCTATTCCATCCACCAAGGCTTGCCAACTCAGACGGCGTGCTTGTTGACACCAGAGGCCATTGGCTGCTCAGGGCAGGCACTCGCTCACCTAGCGGCTCGCTCAGGCACGCCTCACAAGCAGTGTTGCCAGATCCTGTGAGAGAAACAAGCAACGAAGTCTAGTAAAAGAAGCCCAAAAGAAGCGACTATGGGCCACATGAGCACGTTAAACATAATACAGTACATCAGCTATTTGAAAATGGCAGATCTACAAGCTCACAATGCGTCACATCGCGACGCGTTGTGAGCTTGTAGATCTGCCATTTTCAAATAAACTCTTGGGGGGAAATTATAATGAGCTGACCTGGCAACACTGCTCACAAGCCTCAAGGCTGCGCTGTCTGCATTATATATTTTTATTTATATACATTATTTTATTTATATTTGTATTCACAAAACCATCTCAATTATGTAACAACGGTTATTAATGTTTAAATAGTTATTTCCAGTCTGGGTAAAGACAATTCATGTCTTTATGTTCTTTAGTAGAATTAAAGCTATTTAGAATCTATCATCTTTTTTTTTAATTTAACCTTTATTTAACCAGGCAATTAAGAACACATTCTTATTTACAATTGTGGCCTGGCAAAAGGCAAGGCCTCTTGAGGGAGAAGGGGTAGTAGGGGCTATAAGAAATCATCTTCAACATTATTGCCACATTCTGTAATATTGTGTTGTATCAAATCAGCACCATACCAGAGAAATATTTAAAACTCTCTCCCCTCTGTGAGTCACTCTCAGGTCTTGTGCATTCTGCTCACGTATCTCACAGTGCCAGGTTGTTTGTTAAGATATTTCGGCTGCTCACGGCCCGCTAAATGATAGAGAGAGATTTATTCCAACTCGCCGCTGAGGTCAGAAGGCTCGTTTTGCTTCCGGATACAGCTTAATAATCCCCGTAACAAGGGCTGACGGATAATTAATATTAATTAAACAGGATCAAAGACTGCCCACAAACTTGTCTTCATTAATAGTTAAGTGACAATGTAATTTTTGCCTGGGCAACCGTTGCCAAAAGGGCCGATACAACGAGGCGCTCTGTTTGTCAGAACCACGGGCGAAATGTATGAGTTATTTTCACTGCTTTTTGGAGCATAATTGGGCTTTTGGGGCATACAATAGATGAGGGTGTTGGAGGTGGTGGTGGTGCTGGTGGTGGTGGGTTGGGGGTTAAGAAATGATAGAAAGGATGGAGGAAGGTAGAATGAAACTACTTTAACGGGACATTAGCCTCCAGCTCGCCCCCACTTCTCGCGGGGTCGCGGCTCTTCACATGATGTATTAAGTTGTATTATCGTGTCAAGCAGTGTCCTCTTTCAGGCCTGGAGAGCGAGGTGCTCGCTCTTTGATGGGCCCCTCCCCTGTGGTTTCCCCCCTGAACCAGCTCTTGCGTCAGTGCCTCCTCTCACTGTATCGATTAGTCCTCATAAATAGTGAAAGTGTATAGGGGGCTGGTGGAGAAGCCTAAAAGCCAGCCTAAATAGATTAACACAGGGTGGAAAGAGAGAGAGAGAGACAGACAGACAGACAGACAGACAGACTGTGAGAGGCTTTAATGAGGACTCTGCTGAGACCATGTATGGTACCCGGTTCAAATAATATGAACATAGTCTGCCGTGGGGATGGAGTGTGATGGAGTATTTTGTCAGGAGTTCTCTCTCACTCATACTGTACAAATCATATCACTGCCAGAATGTGCCAGATGCACACAAAAAGTACCCACACAGGCTAACATACAGAATCACACAGTACAGGCACGTCTATTTATACAATTGGCTCGTGGTTCGACACTTCCTGTTTATCCGCATTCTTTGTTGAGCTTAGTTCTAGCAGACCACGTGTCCAATTTCCAACACATTTAGCCTAAAAAATCAATCATGAATGTAGCCATTGCATAGTCTACATTTTGTTCAGCATACATTTGCATTCGTTTTTTGGCCCATATATGCTGCGCTACATGATTACGTAACATTTCTACATGATTACAGTATGCAACATCTTTAACCGGAAGGGCTCTTAAGCCCACCGCTCGTGTCGCGTGTTACGGTGCATTTGGTTATCTATTGAATTCTGTTTATGTCTTTGCGTCCTGCCATCACTTCTTCTGTGACCTGCCGTTATTGCAGTGATGGCAGGACGCAACGACATAAACACAATTCAATAGATAACCAAATACGCTGTAACACGCTAGCCTGGTAAACCCTCCCTCCGGAAATCTCATTTCCATTTGATTTCAGGAGTGAGTCTGGCCTGATCCGCCTTTCTGCAATATTGGCTGTGCTGGAGTTGGGCGGGAGTAATACCGTTGACTGACAACCCCTTCAGCCAATGATAATTTTTCCCCTTCAGCCAATCAGCAGTTCACCAGTCTTAATGTGACGCAACGAGACTTTTGAGACAGCCATACCCAAAATGGGTTGCCTTTTTCGGATACAATGGTGTCACTGCCCGCCCCTACCGGTTCTCTAAATTTTTATTTTTAAATAGGCTTTGTCATGATTAATTGACCACATATATGAAGTTAAACAACTAAATTCTATCCAAACGATATCTTATAAGTAAATTCCGTGCCTCAAAATAGAAGTTAGAGAGCTTTTTGAAGTAAAAAAATAGCGGAGAATTGGCCGCACAAGAAAAAGATGGCTGCCGTTCGTGTTTTGGGCTCACTCGAACTCGCCACCTGATTGGCCAACGTAAGCTGTCAATCACAGAACAATGAGCGACGACGCTGATAGGCTCGGCCGTTTGGCATACACAGCCAATATTGCAGAAAGGCGGATCAGGCCAGACTCACTCCAGGAATCAAATAGAAATGAGATTTCCGGAGGGAGGGTTTACCAGGCTAGTAACACGCGACACGCTTAAACCTATTTTTTATGCCCGCCATGGAACAAAATACTCTTGTGCACGGCCAGTCAGACAGAGTGTGTGTGTGTGTGTGTGTGTGTGTGTGTGTGTGTGTGTGTGTGTGTGTGTGTGTGTGTGTGTGTGTGTGTGTGTGTGTGTGTGTGTGTGTGTGTGTGTGTGTGTGTGTGTGTGTGTGTGTGTGTGTGTGTGTGTGTGTGTGTGTGTGGGGGGGGGGGTGTGTGTGTGTGTGTGTGTGTCAGACACAGAGAGATTTTGTCACCGTCACCGACCACAGAAGATGTTCTTCTGTGCGTGGTGTTTCTTATGTGCTGTCCTTCTGTTGTTGCATTGCGTTTGTCATAAACATGTAGCCGTGTGCATGATCACAATAATTGTAATAATAGCATATAGCTAGATATTGTTGGCTACTAGATCTAGATGTGAGGGCCACGTAGCGGCCCGAACCTCTAGTAGTATACAGATGCACGGACACGGAAAATAAACATGCACATTTTCACAAAAAGCATACACAGATATTCATCCAGATCCAGTATGCATATGGACATGAAAGTTTACCAACACACAGAATCACTAGCAGATAATAGTATATGAACACTGCATGCACATATGTTCATACAAACAAACACACACCTCCGCCCGCTTGTCAGGTCCGATATCTATCTTCAGGTGTGTTTGTGTCATTCCAGTGTTTCATATTGAATGTGGTTACAGTAATGTGTTGTGATCATGGCTGGAAGCACACACAGATAATTGACTTGTTTAGATTACACCAACCATCTCTCTCGGTTTGCCATTATCAAAGCAGAGCGCCTGTCGCTGCAGTGATGGTGTATGGAGGACAGGGAGATGCACGTATGTGTGTGTTTGAGTGTGTGTGTGTGTGTGTGTGCGTGCATCTTTGTGTTTGTGTGCATGCGTGCATGTGTGCATGCATGCGTGTGTGGATGCGTGCATGCTTGCGCATGTGTCATTTATCTGCAACTGGGTTTGCTTGGTGTAGTTTTTGTCAGGAGTGTACAAATATTTTCCATCTGTTTGAGATACTTTGTCGTGTATTTGTGCCTGTGCGTATGTCTGGATCTGTTTGTGCAGGCATGTTTGAGAGTGTGTGTGTGCGTGCGTGCGTGTGTGTGGTGTGTGCGTGTGCGTGCGTGTGCATGTGTGTGTGTGTGTTTGTCCTCCACTGGCATGGAAATAAGGTATGAATGGTAATGGCGTAGCAGGGAGCCCAGAGTCATCTGTCTTTGTTCAGCGCTGAAATGTCCTGTTATATATCAGAGGCAAAGATGAATGCAGTTAATAGACTGTGACACAACCATTAACTACAGCCGTAATAGAAGTGTAATGGAATCAAACAGCCATTCCTCCCCCACAGCATAGGCAGACCCAGGTAAATGTTTAAACACCATTCGCCGTGGGGTCTCTCCACTCTGTCTTTCTCTCTCTCTCTCTCGCTCTCATCTCTCTCTCTCTCTCTCTCTCTCTCTCTCTCTCTCTCTCTCTCTCTCTCTCTCTCTCTCTCTCTCTCTCTCTCTCTCTCTCTCTCTCTCTCTATTGGTTGCTTATGTTCTCTTTTATCTTTTATCTCTCTTCTCGCCACTCCTTTCTTCCTCTCCTCTTTTTCCAACATGCTTGTTTTGATTAGTCTCGATCTCTGCACCTGTCCTCCACCCCCCTCCCCCCCCACCTCTACCCACCCCTCCGTCTCTCCCCCCCCCCCCGCCTCCGCTCCCGACCCCCCCCTTCCCTTCATCCCTATACCTGCTTCCTCCCTCTCTCTGCCCTTCCATCTTTCCTTTCTTCCACCCTCTCTGTCCATCTCTGCTTCCCTCTCAAGATCACTCCCTTCCCCTCCTCCTTCCTCCACCTCTCCACCCCTCCTACAGCGATGCCTCATCCTTGAGACCCCCCCATCAGATTCATCTCTGACATCAAAGGCAGCAGATAAAAGTGTCCAATTGTCCATTTTCCCGCTGATATTCCACACCGCCAGATGGACCCCTTGATGTCCGCACCCCCCCCCCCCCCATCCTTCATCCCCCCCACCCCATATCTGAGGGCTGGGGGGGGTGGGGGGGCTGCGCATATGTTCGCCGTGCCCGTATACAGCAGTGGTTTTCAACCTTTTTTTTCGTCAAGGACCCCCAAATTGACACATATTAGCCCAGGGACCCCCATTTGAAAAGATATGCCAGGGACTCAACCATTTTGATTTCTCGGGGGTCCCAATGTAGTATCATCATCAGTGTTCATTTAACTCTGAGAGTGTACAAATGGAACCAAATGGACCCTAACGGGTCCATTTGGTTCCATTTCTACACTCTCAGAGTTACAGACACACAGGGGTCAATTTGGTTCCTAACTATTAATTTATCTGGGGACCCCCTGGAACCCCCCTCAAAGACCACTGGTGGTCCCCGGACCACTGGTTGAGAACCACTGGTACAGTATACAGGATTCTTCGCTTACACTCCCCACCCCACCGTCTTGTTTGTAAGTCCCTGTATGTTCCTGTATGAAATTACCTTATTGATTGGTGAAATCATCGTTGATGGTCCCGGGCTCTTGAGTTTCAGGAGATAATGGAACTGGTGTTATGCACCGACTGGGACAGAAAATCATTGGAGAATGGAGTCATATCTTGCACGATGACAATGTCCCATGTTTATGAGCAACAATGGCCACCATGACCACAGACTGATAGACAGCCTTTATTTTTTTTTCTTTTTCCATGTGTGTGTCCTTGAATCACGTAACAGATAGGTAATTATCTTCGCTTAGCTCACAATTGTTGCATCTTGTTTGTCTGCAGTTATTCTGTTTTGCCCTTATTGTGCTTCCTAGACTTTCTAGGTCACAAGACACTCAAACGACACACAAAGACACACAAACGACAAAACATATTTCATAGAGACCTTGTGCGCTAACTTGGACTATTGTATATGGACTCACACACACACACACACACACACACACACACACACACACACACACACACACACACACACACACACACACACACACACACACACACACACACACACACACACCCCAACACAGACAAGCCAGACAAAGTGGATACTTTTCCAACAATGTATTTTCGAGACGCGCAATCTCTCATTCCAACAGGGACATATTTGTGAGATGATTAGCTGAGAACAAGGATCCATCCCTTTCCAGCTGAGGACAATCAAGCCATGATAGATGAGTTGTGCCTGTCGTGGTGTTTATACCGGCGCTGTAGCGCTGCTTCCTGGACTAATCACACTCACCTGTATTCTGCCTGCCGTCTGGGACTGGACAAACCCAGCAGCACATCATTACCTGGACTGATTGGATGAGGGTCCGCCGATGGGGCCTACTGGGAGACATCTCTCTGCCTCTGCACCTGCCGTCAGCTTCTCCCTTTTCTTCTAAGTGGTGAAGGCTTGTGAGAGTGAGGGGGAGCATTGTTAAATCCTAAGTGGTAATTTAAGCACTTTCACCGGTGCGTTCCTATTTTGATCAAGTCATTATAACCGAAAACTTTCAGGAAAAAAATAAAAACTGTCAACTTTTTCCCAAAATAGCATAAATAGCAGATCTACAAGTTCACATCACAATGCATCGAGAGCTCGTAGTCGTCGTACAACAAAGTATATAGGACTTAAGTTGTTAACTCTGTATGTGTAGAAATGGAAGGGAAGGGCCCTTTTTTTGTTACAATGAGTAAATGGCATGAACTGTAGTCAACCAACAAAATGGTCTATAGAGTGCCAAGGTGACCCGAATGTGCGAAATCTCCTTCATCTTCGCTCAAGTTGAAATATTCCAATTTGAGCGAAGTTTGCTTCGCAAATGAAGCGACAAAGATATCTTCCTATCCCGTGTGAACGCATCTTAACCTGGGTCCTGGGTTCAAGGCCAGTCGTACTCGTATAGCATAGCCCATGTACATAAACGATTGCACTATGAGGAACAGACACAGTATGAACCTCTACTGTAGCCTTTACTCTGAGACTGACAAAGCTTTGGCTAAGTAAAAGTGAATTCATCCAGTCAGCTGCGAAAAAGTATCTGGTGGTTTTATTCTCTGTTATGAGGCCACACATTTCTTGTTTAGGCCCACCAAAAACATGGGGCAGGCCCTGTGTAAACATGTCCACAATCCGTGCACCTTTTATTGTCTGAAGACTAATGTGGATGTCTCAGCAGGTGGGCGGGCGTACCACCATTGTTTGGCGAGATCTAAATCAAGCTCAAGTTGTCCTTCCGCCTCCTGTCCTTCTCATCAGAGGTGCTGAACGTTACGAGTCATTGGTCTCTGGTGTACAATCCACTATTCTTTGCCTGCTGCTGCTGTAGCTGTCTGCTTGGAAGCCTTGGCCCAGGATTTAGTGGGCTGGTAAATGATGCCGTACTGATGCGTTCACATCCACACACACTCAAGGCCCTTTTCGCTGTCATTTCTGCACTCTGTGAAGCCGCTGCCGCTGCTCCAGATGGAGACTCACACAATGCTGAAAATTGCTGTATGCTCGTGGTCAAACCGTAGTGATTCATACCTAAACACTCTGCAGGCGTATTTGTGTGCATACCGTTGCTGTGTCAGGTGAAAACCTCATATGTCCAAAACAGTTACTTTTCAGAATTCAAATAAAAAAATAGCCGATCTCAAGAAGCAGCTCTTTGTGTGCGTTCACACTTTCGTGTGACACTGTAGCGAGACGATGTAGGGTATTCATTTACCCCAAAAAACATAAGAAGTTTAAATTGGAGAAAAGAGGTTTCAGCAACGATATCAGACATGAATGCATGTGCATGATTATGCACATGTTTGTGTCTGAATGTGTAGAAATGAACTTGGGCCACCAAAATGCCAGTGGTGGCCTAAGGCCAGTGCTTAGGACATGTGTCGGCTGTCATTTATGCTCTTGATATCTTTTGTACTTTATGAGTTATTTCACTTTTAATTGCCAATTAGTTTGAATTGGAAAAATCCATTTAGTCAGAGTGGAGCCAGATGAAATCATAAAAATGTCGCCACATTTTTGTAACGTATCTACAGTACATACATACACCCAGAATCTTTACAATAGATATGTTCTTCCACACTGTAACTGCCCACTAATTAACTGCACCTGCCATGTTTAAAATTAATTACTTCTCTTAAAGGCACTCTTAATGCTAGGCCTGAAACATGACTGTCATACATTCTTTTTTTGCTTTTTACCCCCTTTTCCTCCACAATTTAGTCGTTATGCCAATTGATCCTCCCCACACACATTTCTGTGTTGTCACTGCTGCTGTATCCTACTGACTCACCTGCCAGTAAGGAGCCCCCACCGTGAGGACGTAGAGCTTTCGTCCTACTCCTCCTGCCCAACACTCCCTGCTGACAGGTGCCGCCCCAGCCCGTAGGATTACATGCAGTGACAATTATCACCCTCCCTGCACGGCTTCCCTCCACCGAACACGGGCCAATTGTGTTTGTGTAGATGCTCGACAAAGCCGGATGCACCACGGTGTCTTACTAACAACACTCTGAACACCAACATTTTTAACTATTAAATAACTGGATACCAACACTACCCACACTGTTGTTTCAGGAACAGTCAAATGTATTTTATTTATTTTGCCATTTGGCAATGGGGGGGTCCAGCCAGAAGTTATGGCTATTTCGGGGTCCTGGCATGGGAACTCCTGCAATATGAAACACCCAGTGGTGGAAAGTAACTAAGCACATTTACTTAAGTACTGTACTGAAGTAAAAGTTTGAGGTATTTGTACTTTACTTGAGTATTTCCAATTTCCAATACTTTTACTTCTACTCCACTACATCTCAGAGGCAACTATTGTACTTTTACTCCACTACAATTATTTGAAAACTTTAGTTACTTTTCAGATATAAATTATGATATTATGAAAGATACTTTAACCACTTTAGCCCTATTTTATACCTAGGCTATTTGAAAATAGCCTATCTACAAGCTCACAACGCGTCGCATCGCGACGCGTTGTGAGCTTGTAGATCTGCTATTTTCAAATATTTTAGTACTTTTGGTACTTTACGTACATTTTGATGCCAATACTTTTGTACTTTTACTCAAGTACATTTTGAATTCTGGACTTTTACTTGTAACAGAGTATTTCTATATAATGCAGTATTGGTACTTTTACTTAAGTAAAGAATTTGAGTACTTTTTCCACCACTGGAAACACCCATATGCACAGGGAAAGAGTGCGACGTGCACATGTACAGTACGCCACACACACGCACAATACAAGCACAAAGCAAAGTAGTCATTGAGGCAGGCAGCAGGTTCACCTTGCCGAGTGCTGTGAGAATGAGATGTAAATGTGCTGCTCACCTTGCCATGGACGGATCATGCTGTGATCAAAGCCCTTTCAGATATTATGCTCACCGGGAAAATATGCTCTACAGAATGTTCAGCGCAGAAGGAGACACATTAATTACCGCATTTGCACGTGGATCCGCACACAAATGCATTGTGTGCAGTATATGTACCTACTGAATGTATCTGTGGAACGCGCATACAGGACACACTATTCTAGTAGTACAAGAATAGTACAAGAATCCAAGAAGGGTATATTTTATTATACTCATACAGATACAAGCAGCGAAATGTTTGCGTGACATGGTCCGCAAGACTGTGCAACAACAAGAATATACACAAGAAAAAAGAATAGTAGACTTTTTGGAACCAACGGTTCCCGAGCTATGTGGCCCTTAAGTCAGGAGCCCATCTCCTGTTTCCTTATAGTGAGTCTGTATATCCCAGTATGTACTGCATGTTACTCCCAGTCCAACCCTTGACGCTGAGTCCCAAGCAGGGAGGCATCGGTTACCATTTTTTAACAGTCTTTGGTATGACTCAGCCCGGAATATGTACCCCAACCTCCCTTTCTCAGGGTGGACACTAACCACAAGGGAGACTGTAATGAAATAAAAATAATAAGAAGAAGAAAACAAGATAGCGACATGTACGTTATATGCAAGCAAAGATAAAAAAGAAATCCCCCCTTTTTTTAAATGTATATGTGTGTTCAGGGCTGACAGCTGCAGGGGAAAAGCTCTTCCTATAAGCCTTGAGCCCTATATGGGCTGAGAGAGACCTCAAGCGCTTTACCAGTCTGTGTATGATCATGAGCAGTCCGTTACTGGGGTGTTATTTGTCTTTCATAAGCCTCTCGTTTTCATATGCGTCCTGCAGCGACAGGAGGGAGCTACCTTGTGGGGAACTCGGCAGACCGTCCGTACCACCTTCCACAGAACTCGCAGTTATTTCCATTCCACACAGTGATACCCCCCGTCAGGATGTTCTACAGTAGGTCAGTGGTTTTCAACCTTTTTCGTGCCAAGGACCCCTAAATTGATATACTTTTGGCCGCGGAAAGTGTTTTGTGCCAGGGACCACCAGAAGCAATGATTTGAGTTAAAATGTTTGCTTTAAAAATATATATATTCAAAGATTTGCACACATTTTCAAGATTTTTCAAAAATAGCAGATACAGATACAAACAGATACCGGTGCCGCGCTATGAGCTTGTATATCTGCTATTTTTGAATAGCCAAAGCTAAGTGGTTAAAATGATTGTGACGCTATGTTAACTAATTTTGCTGGTACCCCCTCAAGGACCACTGGTGGTCCCCGGACCAATGGTTGAAAACCACTGTTCTAGGTGGTAGCGGAGCAGAAGGCTTTCCGTATACCTTCGGTGAGACCTTGAATTAACTTTGCTGCCTGAGGTGGTGTAGGTGTAGGCATTGTCTCGCCTTGTTTGCCACCGTCTCTGTGCACATTCGTCAAGTCTGGTCCTCTCTGATGTGCACCCCTATACTGTAGGTCATTGGTTCTCAAAGTGGGGTCCGGGGACCCCCGGGGGTCCTTGAGGGAGTTCCAGGGGGTCCCCAGCTAAATGATGGATAGTTAGGAACCAAATGGACCCTTATGGGTCTGTAACTCTGAGAGTGTACAAATGGACCCTAACTGGTCCATTTGGTTCCATTTGTACACTCTCAGATTTAAATTAACATTTATTTTACAATATAAATTGGGGTCCCAGAGATAGAAATGCCATTAAATGGGGGTCCGTAGCCTAATGCATGTCAAACTGGGGGTCCTTGAAATTAAAATGGTTGAGAATCACTGCTAGAGCCTTAAAAAATCTTCTCTTATGGGGGTCCCTTGCATATCTTTTCAAATGGGGGTCTGCTGGCTAATAAGTGTAAATATGGGGGTCCTTGACATGAAAAAGTTTGAGAACCACTGCTGTAGGTACTTATAGGAAGCTGCTCACCCTCTGCACTGGCGCCCCGTTGATCAGGAGGGCTGTGTAAGACCTCTGCCTTTGTTTACAGAAGTCCACGATCAACAACTTTGTTCTCACTGTTGTTCAGGAAGAGTCTGTTTTCCTGGCACCGGTCTGCAACAGACCTGCATGCCACCTCCCTCAGATATAGGCCCCCAGATACACACTTGTGTTGGTATTTTACATACATAATGATCAAGCATAATTGTGTGTTTGTGCACGTGCTTTGTCTGTGTAAATGGATTACCGGTATATTATTGCATGTGTGTGTGTCTGCCCTTTTGTTTGCTTGTGTGTTTAATAGTTCACAGAACATAGTGTACTTGTGCAAGTCTGTGTGTGTGTGTGTGCGCACGTGCGTGTGCGAGTGCGTGTGTGTGTGTGTGTGTGTGTGGGTGTGTGGGTGTGTGCTGTGCTGTGCGTGCCGTGTATATGTGCGTGTGACGTGCATGCAGGTGCAGGTGCTGGTATAACCGAGTGGGAGTATAACTCCAGGCTACCCGTGGTATCTCAAAGCAGCAGGTAGCTTCATGCAGGCAGACTGGCGGAGATCTGGGGACCGTCAGATCCACGGTGCTTTGAGGCTGACATGCCTGCTGTGTTGTACACCGTAAATGTTAAACCCTGGGAGTTAATTGCACTCAGAGAGTGAACATTTTTGTCTTCCACTCGTACACTCTCTGAGTTCAATTAACACTGAGGATTTTACTGTGAAACTACCACAAAGGGTATCATAAGCATTTTCTAACAATATCTCGGACAACTCAAAATGCATATTTTTTAGGCCTTTTTCATGTATTTGGTTCGTGTTGCGTGAAATTGAGAAGAAAGTCTGAGTCTGTTAAGATTTTTGTGTGTGATGCAACCTGATTCGGTTCGGATTTTAGCACTCCTTTAGTGTGAGCCCAGCTTACCTCTATTGTAGCTTCAGAATGTGGGGAATTGAACTGTCAACCTTCACATCACGTTACCGCTTCTCTTTGCAACTGATAAATCCTATTATACACGAGCACAAGTTCATATGATGACTTACAACTAGACTGTCTGATGAACGTTGGCTCAAGGTGTGTCACAGACAGGCGAAGAAAGCGAGCATCGCCTGCACACACCTCTGTGGCTTTTGATGATAATCAAACCATTTTCAAGACCAGCAACTTTCAACTCTATAAAAATTGATCTGTTTGTCATCATGAGACCAGAACCATTTGGGATCCCTCAGGCGTGAAATCTTCGTGAAATTGGTGTATCAATCAGAAAAATAGAGAGGTAGATAGTGAAACAGGGTGTAATGAAAGAGAGTGACAGAGAGAAAAAGAGAGCGTGTGTGTGTGCGTGTGTCGGGGGGGAGGGGAGGGGGGGTTGGGTTGGGTGTGTGGGGAGAAGAAAAGACAGAGAGAATTTTAATGTAGTCATTGTCTCAGCTCTCCTAAATTAACCTTCCAAGATGACGCCAGCCTTCCAGCTTTTTGAACAAGGCAGTATAGCAGCCACTGGTCCATGCTCGCTCCCCTCCAAATATCACTCTCCAAAGTCATAGCAGATATGGAAGGCAATAGGCACTTGTCACATTTAATAACGTATAATAATATCCCTTGTCGTCCTCATTTCCCTACCACCACCAGTGACAACACTGCGACGTTGTTGGATAAATGTATTGTAGGGCTAACTGTCTGTGCGCTATTGTGATCCGTCCGTATCTCCTCCTCTACAGATAAAATGCGCTGCAGCTTCAGTGTCTTCAGATACTCAGGGAGAGGTCGAATTCGGCACGACAAATAGCTATCTTTTCTCACGCACGCTCCATACTATTATTTCCCTCAACACTTTCCAAGCCATTGCTAACTCTGTGAAGTGACGGAAAAGGAAAGGTAAAGTCCAGTTCTCCCTGTCTGGACTTGTGATCAATGCTGACTAATGGTGTGAAAATATAAGGTAACACACACACACACACACACACACGTTTGTATTACTATACTTGTGAGGACATCAACATATTAGGAAGCCGATTTTATGATTGATTTATGTTTTTTTTGGGCATTTTTAACCGCAAGTCTAAAGCCGAAAAATAGCAGATCACAACGTGTTGCGCTGTGACACGTTGTGAGCTTGTAGATCGGCTATTTTCCGGTGTTTGACATCGCCGCACAACTAAGTATAAAATGGGAAAAATCTACAACCCGACTCTAAAAATCATTTTTCAACCATAAAATAACAATTTCTCTTGTGAGGACCAAGAAAATGGTCCTCACAACATCTCAAGAAAATGGTCCTCACAACATCTATTTCTCATATTCTACTATACTTGTGGGGACGTTTTAGTAACACACACACACACACACACACACACACACACACACACACACACACACACACACACACACACACACACACACACACACACACACACACACACACACACACACACACACACACACACACACACACACACACAGACAAGCACAGACATGAGTCCAAATGAGGCGTGGCAGTCGCAACCGCCAGCGACATGGTCACCCTCCCTCACCTGCAGCTGTGCTCCTCTCTCCCTCCATTAGTCATCACGTTGGACGAGCAGGGAGGTGCGGAGGAAGAAGATAGATAACAATGGAGGTAGTGAGACAAAGAGAGTCGTGGAGATGGCGATGCAGTGAGGAAAAAAGAAAGAGCAAGAAAAAAGAAAGGGGGAATCAGAGAGATAACCACAGAGCGACACACACACACACACACACACACACACACACACACACACACACACACACACACACACACACACAGAGAGAGAGAGAGAGTGCCGGAAAATGAATGTATGGCGGGTGGATAATTGCTTCCTTGTCTTTTTCAGAGTCCCACTGAAAAGAGGAGGCATAGCTAGTGAGTGACTGAGGTTATCTTCCACACCTTATCTGCTGAGTTGGCACGTTTAAATACCGCGTTAAAACTTTGAGCCTGCGCTCCGCAAAATGGCCTACCCTTTACTCCACAACTGTTGTAATATCAAAAAGAAAAATAAAGAAAATCGCCTGTTTGCAATCTTGCAAATAAAACAAGTTTCTTATCCACTAGTGTTGGACAGTTTTATCAAACCGAGTAAAAAATAGAAAGAAAATCACCTCGCTATGTAGGAGTTAAGGCGAGAGATAATGATTCATTTCAAAGCAGAAGTGGAATATTGCCTCCCCACCCCAAAGCACACAGGCACAAAGTTACAAATTGGGGGGGGGGGGGGGGGTGGGGGGGGGTTCCTATTGTTGCCCTATGTTCAACAATAGGAACTAAATTAAAAAAAAGTTGCATTGTTAAGTTGTAGATCGGCTATTTTTGACAAATGTGTAAAAATATGCGAGAATATGAACATGTCCAAAAAAAATATGTCATTGTCAAAAAAGTCATTATACTATTACATGCCAGGGTTAAAATAGTTCACTGTTGAACATTAACCATTAATTTGTGTGAGTATATTGCAAGTTCCCCAAAACGTATTGGCAACAAAGAAGATTTTTATGATAAAATAACATCAATACAAAAAAAAATAAGGTTTAAATTTTTTTATGGTACTTTAAAATCTTGAAGAATTAGTTTTCATTGTGATGAATGCACCACAACCCCACCCGTCAGATGACTTAAGTGGTCAGGTGGGTGGGCCGCGAACCATTTCAAGATGTTCATGCGGAAAAGAGAAAAGATTGAAAACCACTGCTGTACAGTACGTCACACTTATGTTCTCTGTGGTCTCGGCCTGTCTTGAACCGCGGGTTTGATACCAGCGTGCTCTCTGGCCTGCGCGGCTGTCTGTGCTGAAGAGCCAATTATTGCAGCGTGAACGCCAGTTTAATTGGCCTTGTATGATAGGCTGCAGATCCATTATGTGGCTAATTGCCGCCCTATCAGACCAAATGAAACGTGCTATCTCACTCCGGAGTTTGCATCATCGCGGCAGATGATATAATTTCCTCGTGAATCATGTGGCTAATGAAAGGAGATGAGTGGCCGTGGTGATGGAGGGCGTGTGTGTGGGTGGGTGTGTGGGTGTGTGGGCAGATGGGTGTGAGTCCATGTGGGGGGCATGTAAGATTTTATGTGTGCGTGTGTGCGTGTGTGTGTGTGTGTGTGTGTGTGTGTGTGTGTGTGTGTGTGTGTGTGTGTGTGTGTGGATGTATGTGATAAATGTGTGCATCTGTAAAATTAAATAACTGAGCGTCTACATGTGATGTGATATGTGTGTGTCAGTGGGTTGCATGCATCTCTACTGTGTGTGTGTGTGTGTGTGTGTGTGTGTGTGTGTGTGTGTGTGTGTGTGTGTGTGTGTGTGTGTGTGTGTGTGTGTGTGTGTGTGCGTGTGTGTGCGAGAGGTAGATGGAGTACCATGGGCAACCAGAGCCATTACTCAAACTTCTGAGCTGGTTTGACAAAGTAGCCATAGCAACGGCCAGTGGAAGTGCTTCATCTGTCTTGATCATGAGGTCATGGAAGGTGTGTGTGTGTGTGTGTGTGAAGGCCTCTTTCCAGACTCAAACTATTGTTAGGATGGTGTATCTTGTTGTGTCCGTTGTATGTTAATGGATTGTGTGTGTGTGTGTGTGTGTGTGTGTGTGTGTGTGTGTGTGTGTGTGTGTCTGTCAGTGCAAATGGATGAACTCCATTACAGATCTATCTTCAGATGAGTCAGAACTCAGTTTGCTGCTATTAGAGAGAAAGAGAGAGAGAAAGAACTGTGGTTAGGACGCATGCACATACACACACGCACGCACGCACACACGCACACACGCACACGCACGCACACACACTCCAATGTATCTCCACTGTAGGTGTTTACCCACGCTGTTGACATGAGAAGATAAAGGACCGAGCCTAGCAGATGCAAAGAAAAGAAAATCCCATTGTCGTCCATTCATACACACGAACAATTACCATCCAAACCAAAAACGCACTCCTCAAAAGCCAAGAATATTGCTGTATTTCCATTGGTTGAACCTTGTACAAGAAAACCCACTTACATACAGGGATTTGTCCTTTTCAGGGCCCTGGGTGGTGCAATGTATTCCACTGATGAAAAGCGAGCAGAGACCCACCGCTAGTACATTTTCAACACTGCCGCACACCCCGGCCCATGTGAGGTAGACGAGGCAGTCATTATGCTGCTCATTGGAGCAGCAATATCTCTAGCTACTTGGGGACACTGTGTGCCTGAGCGTAGCCGGGCCAGCCTGCCTACCGGCTTGTCCGTCTGTCTGCCGGTTGATCTAGCTGCCTGCGCGGCCGTAACCCCCCCACGTGCCTACCTACCTCGCTGCCTGTTAGGATGTCTGTCTGCATGGCCGCCGCCTTGCTTGCTTGTTACGTTATGCCTGTCTGTCAGCCTGTCTGTGTATGTCCCCTCCTCCTGGCTGCATATGGCTATGCAGCCATTATGTACAGTATATGTGTGTCTACAGTACAAATGTACTCTGAGAGTGTGCAAATGTAAGCAAATAGACCCTCACGTGTGCATTTTGGTTCCAATCTAAAACAACAGAGTTGACGAAAGTGCTATGCACAGCAGGCATAGCAACAAATTAAACCATAATGCATTACAAATAAACACACAATACAATTAAAGGTAGGGTAAGTGATATATTTGGGTTAAAACAAAAAGTATTTTGTTAAAAGGTTAAAATACTATATTCTGATAGTAATCATTGCTATAGAGTGTTTTTTCAGTAACAGATGTCTCCCTGTCTCTCCAGCTCTTTAATAAACAGAAAATACATTTTTCGGTAGGTGTCAAAATCTCAGCCAATCAGGAGAAAGTACCCATTTTTAATCTTAATTTGTATAGTGTTCCAGTTCCAATTTTGCATGCTCATTTCTTAGTGTTATCACTTCCAATTTCACTTGTTTAATCTGTACCCTGATTGAGTTCTCTGTCCTGGTTGGATAAAATTGGAAATGAAACTGAAACTGAAACGAAAATGCATTTTCTGTTTAATAAAGAGGTGGAGAGACAAGGAGACTCCTAATACTGAACAAACACTCTATAGCAATGAGTACTATCAGAATATACAGCTATTTAACACTTATTTTAACCAAAGCAAATCACTTACCCTACCTTTAAACGTAAGTACAAATCTCATTCAAAGTTGCATTTGTACACTCCCAGTGTTACGAATGGATACATTTACACTGAGGGTTTTACTGTGTAATACACGGCGTGAGCGTTGATGCGCATCACACGGGTCCATGCCTGTGAAGTAGCCAATTCGTACGGGTCTTTGCATTTTCTTGTGCTTGCGTCTGCATCTCTGTGCTGTGCTTTCTCATGTGTGTGTGTGCATGAGGAGAGGTACAAGGCTCTACCCTAGAGACCGGGGATCCAGGCATGGGCAGATAATCGGAGCGTCTCTGGAAGATTACTGGGCCTCGTCCTCCAGCCGTCCGCCTTTCGCTTTGCCTCCTCCCCGTCTCGTCCTTCCATCCGTCCTTCTGTCTGTCTGTCCGTCCGTCCGTTCGTCGTTTGTCCTCCCTGCCGTAAAACTAGGTCAGAGCTGTAGTTGGAAAGGCTGTCGGAGCAATTAAAACGAACTTCCCTATAGCTCACCATCCCTGTCACCTTCTTGATCCCTCCCTCCTCCACTCCGCCCTTTTCTCCTTCTCCTTTAAGCTGATGTTCTCCTTTCTTTCAGCTGATGTTCTTCTTCCCAATTTGTGCTGCAGCACAAATTGCTCAGTTTGGGACAAAATACACTTGACCTTGACCTTGATCGACAACCAGTAACGAAGTACATTAACTTGAGTACTGTACTCTACTCACTTTACTTAAGTATTTGTATTTTTCAGGTATACTTATGACTTTAACTCCGCTTCATTTAAAATACAAATATTGTACTTTTGAGAGGGGGAAAACCTCCTCTTCTCATTCCCTTCTCTTATCCCTGCCTTTCTGCCCTGGTCTGCCTGTCTGTCCATCGACAACGCGAACTGAACTGTAAGACAGAGAGATCTTACAGAGAGGGGGGGGGGGTTGTCCTGATAACCGACCCAAATGAAGTCTATTGAACAAGCACTCGGCTTTTATTTATCCATTGTACGATTCCTTTTTTCCCCTTTCCTTTTTTTTTGTACTGAGCTTAATTGGTCTGGCAGCTTTGGAAAAAACAAACACAAAAAAACCCACTGTGCCATAATGAGCGAACTAAGTGGAAGGAGTTGGAACAGTGTCGGAATATTGCTGCAGCAGCATTCACACTCAGCGAGTGAATAGGAGCGGGGGGGGGGGGATTTCTAGTGTTACGCTGTCGGGGGGGAAACCTTGTATGTCCAAAAACTGTTACTTTTCAGACAATGGGAACCTGTGTTCCATTGGTTCCAATGTAATTATTATTTAGTCACAACAAGCTCTTGTTAATACTTTTCATTGTTTCAATATTTATAAAACCCATACTTGATCACTTTCACACACACACAAAAAATCTAGCTTGTAGATCGGCTATTTTTACTACTTACGTGTAGGCCTGTCACAATTATTACATAATCGTCTAATCGCAATTGTTTTATATAATCGCAATTATTTTTGCATAATCGTCATAATCAATTCCATGTAAAAAAAAAAGTCATATATTTTCAAAACAAAAATAGTGGAAATAGCAGATCTATACACAAATCCACGGAGCGCTGCCCTGCGCACAGCCATTGCTGCGGTGTCAACGCTCCGCGGACGCGACACCGCAGCAATGGCCGCCTACAGGCAGCTACAGGCAGCGCGTCTGTGGATTCGTCTATAAGCTCAAAACGCGTCGCATCGCTTCGTTTTGATTGATAGATTGGCTATTAGATTAGATAGATTGGCTATTTCCACTATTAATGTTTCTTTAGTATAAAGTAATTAAATATGTGTTATTTGTCATATCTGACCTGTGCAACTTTTGTTTACGAAAAGCCAAACAGAAATGTCATTTTTATTCATAATGTTCCATTAATTTTCAACAACAGAAACAAAATTAAATCGTTAATCGCAATTATTTGAGTGATAATTAATCGTCAACTTAAATTTGTAATCGTGACAGCCCTGCTTACGTGTGACACTGTAGTATGACGAGTTGAAACATGGAGATACAAGTTTTCTGCCCGACACATCAACGATAGACAGTGTTAGAGAAGGTGTGTCTGAAAAGCAAAAAGACCAAAATATTGCTCAATCAGTGAGATGGTTCGACCAATCATTCAATCTGTATAGTGACAATCTGTCAATGAATGAATCTGAGAAATGAGCAGTGGTGTAAAGTAACTAAGTACATTTACTCAAGTACTGTACTTAAGTACAATTTTGAGGTATTTGTACTTTACTTGAGTATTTCCAATACTTTTGCTTCTACTCCACTACATCTCAGAGGCAAATGTTGTACTTTTACTCGACTACAATTATTTTAAAGCTTTAGTTACTAGTTACTTTGCAGATGTAAATTATCACATTATAAAACATACATTAACCACTTGTTAAAGGACGACTTCACCGATTTTCAACCTATCTTCATATAATTGGTCCTCACTAATACTCATGATAAAATGGTACCATTTTTTTCTACTTGGTGTCTCAGAGGAGGGCTGTGGACAGTTCAGAGTCCTGTCTACCAGTGACATCATCAATGGGGAATCCAAGCTAATAGAAACTGCAGGCTTTCTATTCCTGGAAAGTTGCAATGCAATAAAAGCAGCCATTGTTCTCATGTTAATAAAAATCGAAATATGAAATGTGAAATCTGCCTAACGATGATCTCACTGGTAGACGGGTTTCTGGACTGTCCACAGCCCTCCTATGAGACACAGACCAAGTAGAAAAAAATGGTACCATTTTATCATGAGTATTAGTGAGGACCAATTATAGGAAGATAGGTTGAAAATCGGTGAAGTCGTCCTTTAAGCCCTATTTTATAGCGAGGCTATTTGAAAATAGCCGATCTACAAGCTCACAACGCGTCGCATCGCGACGCGTTGTGAGCTTGTAGATCTGCTATTTTCAAACATTTTAGTACTTTTACTTTTGGTACTTTAAGTACATTTTGATACCAGGGTGTTAGAGAAGGTGTGTTTGAAAAGCAAAAATACCAAAATATTGCTCAATCAGCGAGATGGTTCAACCGATCATTCAATCTGTCAATGAATGAATCTGAGAAATGAGTGAAGAAGTCAATTAATGAGTGACTGGATTAATGAATGTACAAGCTGTCAATCATGTCCAATGACTGCATACTGTAAATCATGGTCTTGATCATTAAAAAAAAACAGCCAGTTTATACTGTAAAGTGCTGTAATTGGATTATACAGCCAGTCCTGGCCCTGATCTGTCCATTTCCTTCACCCCAGAGACACTTAACTAAATGAGGATTAACTAATCAAGCTAAAATTAACATGACTGGAAACTGTGCGGCAAAGTACTGCATCTGCAGCTTAAACTAAGTCAATTGTTTATCCTATGGGACTGAGGTTACATTTAAAAAAAAATGGATAAAGTGGTTTAAATATAGCTAATAGAAGTGCTTTTAGTGAAATTAAAAGCAGCTCCCATTAAAACAGACTTTAATTCACTATGAGTTTTTGCCCTCCCCCTGTGCTATACTGTAAGTGCTAATCCAGGCCCAATGCCCCCCCCCCCCCCCCCCACCACCACCAGCAGCAGCAGCCTGGCAACCGCAGCCCTTCATTATTAGAAAATGCACTTTGAAAAATAATAATACCCTTTCTACCTTTGGTGGAGTCTCTCTCTCTCTCTCTCTCTCTCTCTCTCTCTCTCTCTCTCTCTCTCTCTCTCTCTCTCTCTCTCTCCTCTCACTCCTGCCTCTCTCTCTCTCTCTCTCTCTCTCTCTCTCTCTCTCTCTCTCTCTTCTCTCCTCTCTCCTCTTCTCTCTCTCTCTCTCTCCTCTCTCTCCTCTCACTCCTGCTTCTCTCTCTCTGTCTCTCTCTCTCCTCTCACTCTATTGCAGAGGTTCTCAAATTATGGGTCAGGGCCCCAAGTGGGATCACAGGAAGGTGATGGTGGGTTTTGCACATAGACAAATGAAAAAATAAAGAGGTTTGAGAACCCCTGCTCTATTGCTCCTTTCTCTCTTTCTCTGTCAAGTCTCTCTCCATATCTCCTCCCTCTCTCTCTCTCTCTCTCTCTCTCTCTCTCTCTCTCTCTCTCTCTCTCTCTCTCTCTCTCTCTCTCTCTCTCTCTCTCTCTCTCTCTCTCCTCTTTCAGTCCCCTGTCCCTCCATTTTCCTCTCTTTCAACCTCTCGTAATGCATTACTGGGACTATTCCCCCTGACATGTTCCCTCTCTTGTCAAGTGTGAAGCTTGTGCATGTGCGTGTGTGTGTGTGTGTGTGTGTGTGTGTGTGTGTGTGTGCGTGCGTGCGTGTGTGCGTGCGTGCGTGTGCGTGCGTGTGTGTGCGTGCGTGCGTACGTACAGTACGTGCACAGTGCAAGCGAGGGCTCTGAATATCATGTGTCATGTAGGGAACATGCTTCTGAGCTCCAGCCCTAATGGTAATTGAGGCTATTAGGCCTCGGGGGGGGACAACATCAGCGAGTCTGGGAGAGCGTCACATGGCTAATGAGCAGAGCAAAATGAGACATTGTTTCTAGTGAGCGCGGCTGCTCAGACGAGCAGGTGAGTGGTTTTATCTGCCAGCTCCAATCATGACATGTCACGTTCAGAAGTTGTAACAGAGTTAAAAATGTTCGCTACGGAAAAACAGATATTACACATTTTCACGATTAAAAAAAAAAAACAATAGCCAAAGAAATCTTAAAATGACACAGATGCGTTCTCTGCCTGAAAGGGTTAAAATAAGAGCATTTTTGGTGCTGATTAGAACATTGTGTAACAGATTGTTGTTCGCAGGGCTCCCACTAACAATTTCAAAGCATCCCGATGTAATGTGTGCCTGTAGATCTGTTTGAATGCTTAAGTGGTTCAATAAAATGAAGTTCAGTTGATGTGTTCATGTAGTTGATTGATTAGTAGTTTTCTTTCCTACTGGTGAAATCTGATAGGTGGAGACGTTTTCATATTACAAAAAAGAAAAGCAAAGAAAACTATTCCAAGTGCAATTTGTTCCCACGTCAAGAGAAATTATCATCAGTTTACCCGTTTACACATAGATTTCCCTCAATACTTTTTCTTCCAATGCCAAGATTCTGTGAAGAGAAAGGAGAGAATGTGGATTTCTCACAACCATTTCTCAACAACTAGCTCCATTAAGAACCTCTCACTCCGCTATACAGCTCCGAGATGAGGTTCTATGTGGATGTCACCCAGAATCGGTAGAACGTCCGCCAAGGCTCCGCTGTTTACCCTTTTGTATACATCGTGTCCAAAAACTAATGGTAGATTCCAACGTGTACAGATGTTTAAGGTTTGGTTGGCTGGAAAATATTTTAGGTTGGGGCACGAAATAACCGTTTAAATTACTTATTTCGTCAGCCTGTGGCCATGTTTCCCATTCAACCCGGAAAACCCCCCTACGTCCGCCACCAGTACTGCTCCCGGTTTGGCTACAATGGGAAACATGGCCACAGGCTGACTAAATAAGTAATTCAAACGGTTGTTTCGTGCCCCAACCTAAAATATTTTCCAGCCAACCAAACCTTAAACATCTGTACGCGTTGGAATCTACCATTAGTTTTTGGACACGATGTTTACAAAGGGGTAAACAGCGGAGCCTTGGCGGACGTTCTACCGATTCTGGGTGACATCCACATAGAAACTCATCTCGGAGCTGTATAGCGGAGTGAGAGGTTCTTAATGGAGCTACTCAACAACCAGACCCGCATTGAGTGAATTATTATTATTATTTGGACTATCGGTGGCTCAATTTATGAAAATCCCGTAGCTTCAGCTGTATTGATACTCGAAGATAATAGCCAAGGCAGTGTCTTGCAAATGATTCTCCGGGGGCCCACTTTGCAATCAGTGGTATTTATCACAAAGTAGATACCTTCAGAAATAATTGGTGGCAATTGCAGTGATCACCCACATACTGTATTGTGACATGACAAAGCCACTCGCTCCCATCCGTATTGTCCTTCATAATTAATTTCTACTCTTGTCACCATGGAGATTGAGCGACATCAAAGATCTGCACTCGTTCATTGTTCCCCCTCTCTGTGCGTGGAGTGAACCACTGTGGTTACAGTACTTCAACTACAGTCTGTTCATTACTCTGCTTTCTGCTCTCATTCTCTTTCTTTTTCCTTCATGGCAGTTCTCCATTCATTCTCCATTCATCATTTTCCTTTCATTCCTGCTTAGATGCTTCTCTCTCTCTCTCTCTCTCTCTCTCTCTCTCTCTCTCTCTCTCTCTCTCTCTCGAATGCTTGCTGATGCTGCCATTTTATTTTTTCGTGAAACTCCATTTAGGATTTGAATGGAATAAATCCTCTCTCCCTACCCAAGACCTCGCTATACTCTGTCTTGTCTCTCTTTCGTCCCAACCATTTCCCACCCACTACTTCCCTACTTTATCTTGCTCAATTTTGTTCTTTCTCCCCATCTCTCACTCTTTCCCCTCTTTCTCAGACACACTGCTTACATTTTAACGTCCTGATCAATAACTGGGAACTGCATGGGGCCGGGTTCCGATCAGCTGTGATGGATGGTGGGGGCAGGGTGCCGCACTCTTCATGTCACAGCTACTTCTTAATCCAACTCGGCGGTCAGTGGGGACCAGGACATTCCCCCATGCTCTGGACAAACAAACAGATCAGTTTAAAGTCTAGCTTGACAGACAGGGACAGTGTTGATCAAAAAGACTCATTAAAGGACGACTTCACCCATTTTCAACCTAACTTCATATAATTGTATAATAATGTAATGTAATGCTCATGATAAAATGGTAAAAAAATCTACTCGGTCTGTGTCTCAGAGGAGGGCTGTGGACAGTAGTTCAGAATCCCGTCTACCAGTGACATCATCGATGGGGAATCCAAGCTAATAGAAACTGCAGACTTTCTATTCCTGGAAAGTTGCAATGCAATAATAGAAGCCATTGTTCTCGCGTTAATAAAAGTCTAAATACAAAATATAAAATCTTGTTGGAAAAAAAAATCCTGCTTAACGATGTCACTGGTAGACGGGTTTCTGGACTGTCCACAGTCCTCCTATGAGCCACAGACGAGTCGATTTTTTTTTAACCATTTTATCATGAGTATTAGTGAGGACCAATTATATGAAGATAGGTTGAAAATGGGTGAAGTCGTCCTTTAACATTTCAATATGGTGCTGCACAGATAAGACGTCGCCAGCCACCACTGACATAGGCTGTCCGTCTGTCAGATGTGCTGCCTCAGCCAATAAGGATAGAGATATTTCACGTATGTTTGTTTGTTTTGGTTTGGGGGGGGGGGGGGGCTTTTCTCCCTTTATTGATAGTAGAGTGGAGATTAGACAGGAAACTAGAACGGTACGCTCCTCAGAGTCCAGATCCCGGACCCAGGGCCCGCAAAGTTTGGACCGCAGTCATAGCCAATTGGAATGGAATCTGCTAAATCTGACTGATACATCTTGATCACATGACTACAGAGATAAGGTGTATAAAATGGCTGACAATCTAGTCTGGCAGTCTGGGGCCTATATGTGGAGTTGCGTCATGATTGAGCCACAACCATCGCATTTTGCAATTAAACTTCATCCATTTAGTCAGGGGATATTAATACAATCTTGGAATAAATTCCTTACCAAGAAATGTCTTCACAAATGTGTTTGTAAAGGTGTCTATTAACACATCTCACAAAGACTGAAATGCAGTTTCCCTAGGGGAATTTGTGACAGCTGCTGAAAGTTGGGGTACCCTTAACCTTATGCGGGAAAAAAATACAAAATATAATTCTGCTTTAAGTAGCATGTGAGGGGTCAATCTAGTTTTTTTTTTAATGATTCTGAATCCATTGCAAGCAATTGTTTTCCACCAAAACCACTCCTTGGGCTAGAAACGGCCATAGCCACTTATCCAGGTTATTCTTTGTGTAAAAAAGACGAGAATCGTTCAAATGGTGACACAAAGTGTGAAATTTGCTATAAATCATTTTTGGAGGTCACTCTTTGATTTAAGAAACTGGACACTCGTAAATCAAAGATGGCGGCCGTTTATTTCAAGATGGCCACCAAAATTAGACTGATTTTGCATTTCAACATATATTTGCCTATACTTTTGTGAGGTCAATGTTTTTTTGTTTTTTTTACATTTTCAATGTGGAGTTACCATTGATAACCAACCATCAACCTTTTAAAACAAGGGAACCAGGGGACCTGGCAGTACCGCGGGAAGTAGGAAGTTTTTTTTGATAATAAATCGGTAAAATCAGGCAAAAATAAGAATTAAATAACATAACTCTAACCTAACCCTAATACTAACCCTAAAACCGAAATAAATAAACCAAAAACTGGGGAAAAAACGAACCCAATCCGCCCGCGCACGTTTTCGTCCATATATGGACGAAAACGATAGCAAAAGGGGACCGACAAAGCCACATGTAGGCCTGACCCCCTGGGTCTGGCAAAAAGACCTATTCATCCAGACATCCCCATATATGGAGATGATTGACATACTACTAAAGTTTGACATCATTGACTCTCTCCTAGAACCCCATATTTGGAGATAACTGAAACAACCCTAGCCTGACATCATAGACCCCATCTTTGGGCATGACTGACATCGGGGGCTCCATATATAGATATGACTGACCACAGCCAACGACATAAAAGGCGAAGGCATTCCCAGGATAAGGCAGTTCCATCCGCGATACCCGGAGCATCAACTACCTCTAAGACACAAAGCATCAATACAGATTCCAAGGAGCCCTATCAGCAAAATCAGACATTCAACCCCAGGTAGCTGGCCTTACAACCCAGAGACTCATCCCGCCACAGATTTGTTCCCACTGGTTCTCCTTCTCCCTCAACTGCCAAGGGGCATCTCGGGTTTAATTCCTACTTGGACACCATCTCAGCAAGGCTTGACCCAGGGTTAGACAACCAGTCGATCCTTTAGGTATTTTATCAATACTAGAATTATCGAGGCAAGAATCATCAACAAAGGCTCAACCCAATGGTTGCATCGGAAGTAGCATCCATTCTAGCTTATAGTGTTATATCGGGCAATGTCCTCGGACGACTGATTGGAGGTGGGTCACCTCACTCACCTGGCGGCGTAATGGGTGCAGCAGTAGGGGCTGTGGTTGCGGGAGCAGGATTGACTTACATCTTCTACTGTCACCATGAGGAAGAGAATCGTCAACAAAGGCTCAACACGCTCGACAGAATATCCAGTCATCTACCTATTGGTGTTTTGGGCATTTTAGTCATTGGGGCGCTATCCAGAAGAAGAAGAGGAAAGTGGAAGTTACGTGTGGTTGCAGGTGTAGACTTGGCCAAAAAACAATTAAAACATTTTTGGCAAAAAAAAAAAAAGAAAATTAAAAAAAAGATTAATTAAAATTAATTAAACTAGTTAGCGGGCCTGATCCGGCCCGCGGGCCGTATGTTTGACATCCCTGATCTAAGGGCATAACGCATAATAATAAAACATCTCCATTTGATTTATACCCAGGGCCAGCACATACTAATAGACAATGTTTTTTTTTATTGCCTTTAAGACAGGACTGCTTAAAAATGCGAATTCCATAGCCTACAATAACACACAGGCCCACAGCAAAATACTAAATTCACCTTTGTCAGACTCGTCCTCATCAGAAACAAGAATAAGCTCGCTGAATCTCCTCATCGGCTGCTGCTTCAGTAACAACTGGTGTGGGCGATTGGATTCTAGAACTAGTTTTATTCATGAATTTGAAGAGTGATGATTGTTTTAAATTAGACATCTTGGTGCTGCTGGCCTCTCAGATGGCTGTTAGGCTTAGCTTCCGCTTTTTTCTAAATTCAAATCACGTAACCACACCTACAGGACAAGTTGATTGATTGACAGCTGTCAGCCAGCAGGTGTGGTTGATCTTCTTTGATTTGAATGGAGGCGTCCTCCTTCTGTCTGCCCATGCCATGGCTCTATTGGTCTGTTGTTGTCAGTGTTGACATCACACAACCAATGGAGGGATTAGCTCTTGAGTCTGACTCTTGCCAAGTCAGCTTATTTGTCCTGTGGACCACCCCACAGGGTTTTCTAAATCTCACCTGCATAACCCAATATCATGCTGTTTTTACAAATTTGTTGCTTTTAAATGTGCATTTTTTTTTTTCCAGTTAGAGAAGTGAGGGAGCGCCGTCCCCCCGCGTCCCCCCTCCACTACACCCCTGGCGCTATCCTTGGAAAAGGGATTGGAGGTCCCACCTGGAGGCGTAATCGGTGCAGCAGTAGGGGCTGTGGTTGCGGGAGGATTGGCTCTCCTTTAACACAGGACTCAACACATCATACAATCATACACTGAGTCGGCGGAGCCCGGGATAGAATTTATGACCTTGTGGTCTATTGGTGAGAGCTCTACCAACTGAGCTACCCGGACACATTATGCTCATGTTCGTCACTCACTGTCTGACCTTCTCTTCAACTCAACCTGTTGATATACTCTTCCTTTAGGATTATACCTACAGTAACCCATTTCTCCTCTCGTCCACCCCATGGTAGAACAGTTAAACCCCCTCCAAAACTCATGGCCTCGCCCATTGAGATTAATAATCTCTCTAGAAGGGAGACCTGGGCTACAACAAGGTAGCTATAATAGTGAAATGTTTCCTAAAATGTGCAAAAAATATAGATAGACTATATGATGGATTTTTTGAAAGAACCGCCCCCCCAAAAAACCTGCATAGCCTATGGAATGAGCTGAAAAGGTGGGCTTAGACAATTTTCTGCCAAGGAGTGGTTCTAATGCAAAACAAATGCTTGCAATGGATTCAGAATCATGAAAAAAACCTAGTTTGACCCTCACATGCTACTTAAAGGTAGGGTAAGTGATTTTCTTTGGTTAAAATAAGTGTTAAATAGCTCTATATATATATTCTGAGTAATCATTGCTATAGAGTGTAATAGAGTTTTTAAAGGGTCGTAAATCCTGCTCTATGTTAATTAAAACTATTTGTAGTTAAACAGCTGAAAACCCAGTGTAAAAAGGATGAGACGAAATCAAAGGCAGACACAGGCTGGTTCTCAAATTAAAAGGTTGACATTGTATTAAGAGAAAGAATCCATCCACGAGGCACCGTACAGCAAAAATATCTCTCTCTCTGTCATTACAAAGACAGGCAATAGTATTTATACACAAGTTGGAGTCCGGACATCAGTTATGAGGTGGATCCTAACGATTGGTTAAGACCCTCAGACGTCAGATCATATCTGATGAGCTGTCAGGCATCAGGGTGTCATCATAATAAGTTGTTGTTCATCTTATAGTATCCTTGTGTACATCTTATGGTTTCATAAACAAGTTATCCCTTCGATATCATAGGACATGTGGCAGGTTTATCTGTGACAGGGTGACAGCTGACAGAGTACATTAGTGACGATGTCAGGTCATACAGAGATATAGGTCATGTATAGAGATACAGGTCATTAGGACATTAGATCACAAAGCGTTGACCAAGACATGTTTTTACTGATATGAAACATATGGAGCCGGCACCAGATGGCAAATATGGAGGTGTTGTTGCTTTGTCATAGATGGTCAAGTTAACTCCAATGAGCTGTTATTGTATTCCTCCAGAGATAATCAGTGACCTTGGAGGGCCTGCGCTCTGTACAGCTCAAAACACATGCAGTCTCTAGAGGAAAGGAGAGACCTGATACTAGGATTAGTTTTGTCCAACCTCGAACTTAATAAAATCATAAGATTGGTAGGCAAACTTGAGTTATGCCAAGATTGCACACTAAAATAGGATATGAGGGCATATATATCAATATTGTCGACAAAATAACTCTAACAAGTCCCCAGTTCTTGTGGACAAGATTGGTAGATGACGTCAAAATAATATGTAATTAATTAATTAATTAATTAATATAAGAAAACAGATACATGTAGACTTAAATACCTTTTTAAATTGTATTAAAGGACTATAAGGGCAAAAACAAATGTTTCTTTGTTCAGATAACATACACATTTTTACTTCTTCAAAAGGACTGTATTGTTTATTAATTTGGAAGCAAAATGGTTATATTTCATGAGTAAATAATCAGCGTTAGTAGGATGAAATCTTACATAGACTATAGAACAATTAAAATGGTAAGTGGGTTCTATATGCTGTTAAATGAGAAAAATGACATCACCTCATAAGTTCCCAGAATAAGGTATTATAATTATGAACAGCTCTATCAAACCTTTCTTTATTTTATTTTATTTTGAAGGCCATCCCTTGGCAGGATCTGAATTTTTTTAACTTTTAACTTTTAACTTTTCCTGAAAATCCCACAATGTATGTACCACCAGGAACTTTAGCCAGCATAGTCTTGTTTCCAAGAAGCTGTTGTTTCAGGTCCCGCCCCCAAGTGTGTATAGGCTCATTCGAATTTTAGCCCTACTTCTCCTTGAAGCAATACTGTGGGTTGATTGGGTAGGTGACCCATCAATTATATGTTAACCCTAAGCAAAATAATTTATGGCGGGAAAAACTCACGTGATGCCTCTTTACTCACACAGACGTATAGGACCTACTTTTCCTCTTTGAGCAGTCGAGAGGAGAGGCTTCTGTCACTCAATTTAACCAGGAAGATTATTTAATCTGTAAATGAATTAAACACAGAATTACTGTGTGTAGAAAGTGTACATGAAATGTATTTGACAAAACATAAGCAGTTTAAAACAGTTAAGAACTCTTGAAAAAATAAAATACAAAGGTTTTCCATCGGAGTTTGAGACCCTTAGTCTCCCCTGGGGAGGTTTTGTAAACTTCAATGACTCCTGGGGCAAGATCTGAAATGGATGAATGTGACTAAGACTGTAAGTTAGTATTTATCGTTAAATGACTATGATAAAGGACAAAAAACAACATAAAAAAAATATTAAGCAAATCACATTTAAATCAAGTTAATCAACTATTCACATTTAAATCAAATATTCACCAACTCCCTCCTCTTGACACAATACCATATATATTCTATATATATATATATAGTGTGTCAGAGAATTAATTTACTGATGTGAATGAAAAAAAATAAGCAAAAATGAAACAGGGTTTTTTTTCTTTTTTTTTTTTCTTATAAAATTTAAATATTCAAAATAAAACAAAATGACGTTATAATCTTTGTAATATTATGTGTTAATGTTTTCTAAATAATATTATTACATATTGAATCTTATAAGGGTTAATTTAACTGAGATGGGTTAAATTGAATTCAATGGAGGAATTCAATGTCATTAGGATGATATTGCCATAGTTATGTGTTAGTTACCAGGGAAGCTAACACTGCCTGTAAGGAATTATGGGTAATGGAGTAGATAAGAGGTCATTTTGGAATGAGTTGCCATAGCAACGTGGCTGTTACAGACCCTAACGGAAACGGAAATCTCCACAAGGGATTGTGGATATTGGAGTTTGCTTAACAGTTAAAGTTACTAAATTAGATGAACAAACTCATTCACATATGCTGATGGTGTTGACATTATGGCAAAAATAAAGGAAATAATATTAATAATGGGCTGACAGTAATAGAACGGATATTATATATATATAGATAGATAGATATTGCTATAAGGGAGTTACTGTAATTGGAAGGAATGGGTTAAAGTTATATTGAGCCCAATGGCCCTCACAAGGTCAGAATGTTCTCATAACAATTCAGTCACAGACTTTTCTGAGACAGCAAAACTGGTGAAAAATAAAATAAAATGAAATCCTTTGCATTCTACATTCTGTCTGATCACTTTCTTTACTTTCACTACTCGACATAACTGACTTTCTTTACCTTCACGACTTTACCTTCACTTTACCTTCACTACGACATAACTCACTTTCTTTACTTTCTTTCACACTTCTCTTTACTTTCTTTCACTTTCTTTACTCTTTTTCTACCCTCGAGCCACAAATGGCTACGCTCGTTCTACCCTTCTCTTACCTCCTTTCCAAATGAAAAAAAAAAAATATATATAGATGGTAATATATGTGAAAAAAAAAAAAAAAAATTTTTTTTTACAACAAATACTATAGGGTGGAATTTTAACATGAAGTCAAAAATGATGGATAGATCAAATAAACAAAAGGGTGGGATTCCGTTTTTTTTTTTTTTTTTTTTTCCTAAATTTTTATCCCACGATTTTTGTAACCCTATTTTTTACACCCAGTGCCAATTGTCTATGTAATCCTGGGCACTACCTTCCCTCTGCCAACCTAGGGAGGCCAGGGCCGAGCTCATGCCTCCTTCAATGCATGAGAGCCAACTGACCTTCTTGTCACCTGACAGGGGAGAGTTTCCCTGGTTGGACGTAGCGCGTGGAAGGAACACGTTATTCCAACCAGTTCCCTTCCCCTCCATCAGGCGCCCCGGCTGGCCAGGGGGAGGCAGTATAGTGACCAGGATTACTGCATGTTTTTGTGAGGGTACCTACCCTAGGAGACACGGGGAGAACATGCAAACTCTACACAGAAAGGCCCTTTCGCCAACCCCACCTAGGGTATGGGCACTGATGACGCGGAGGAGAGAACACGCCCCCAGCCCCCACAGCGTCCCCTGCGGGAATCGAACCCAGGACCTTCTAGCTGTGAGGCGACAGCGCTACCGACTGCGCCACCGTGCCCCCGTGGGATTCCGTTTATGCCAGAAAATATTTCCCCGTCGTCATAAACAGGACCCCCTTAGCTACCAAAACAAAATAAAAGCTTGAACTACCCGCTAACGAAAAAAGAAAAAAAACATTAGATATATAACTTAAAACCAACCCATCAGAAACTGGACTAATTAATGTAAAATACTCAAATGGAATTAATATGCTGGTGTGCCAAGTCCTAATCACACATTAGGCACAGCAGAGAAGGAGAGGGCAGCGTCATAGGGGTCATAGGAGGATAGACACTAAACACAAACAAAGCTGTGACATCAAGGACTAATTCTGTATATATTTGAGTACATTTTCTGTTAACAATTGAAAGTGGGAAAGTGGGTTAACAATCTGAATTGTCTTTGGTAAATATAAATGTAGCAGGTATCAGATTATTTGAAGATGGGTATTCATAAATACTATATTGACACATATCATATTAGAACCTCTAATTTTTCTCATAATAATGGGAGATAGGAAATAATCACCTTTTGTTTGTAAATGGTGAAACTTTTTTGAAAATATCAGATCTACATGGTCAATATATATATATATATATGGTAATATTTTCATCAATTATAAAAAACATATATATATATATTTTTCAAAACAAGCCTTCATAGTATAATATTATAGTGTTAATGTAGTGTTCTCTGTGAGCAATTATTAACCATAGCCTACTTTGTTATTAGAGCAGTTCCAAACAAGAGAATGTAAACAGATAAGAAACTGGAGAAATGAGCGGCAGAGAACCTAGGATGAATCTAACATACTTAGTAATGGGTAAAGTAACCATGAGGAATAGGTGTAAGACTTTAAAACCAACTTCATATAAAATAAAATAAAGTTATTTAAGTGAATGGATATGAATTAATTAAACTAATCAAATTGTATCAGGATCCATGAAATGCAAAATAGCAGATCTACAAGGACTGATTCCTTTTGTGTTTTAAAAGTGTTTTAAAAGTTAGGACACATCAAATTCATCTATCTCTGTATCAATTTCATCTATTTTCGGCTAGAGTGTCTTTGTCCGTTTAAAGGGAAGTTCATCTATGTCTAATTATCTACAACAACCCGGTTGTCAAAACCCCAGTTTGGCCGTCTGTGCCAAAGTGGAGGTTTGAAAGGGAGCGCTGTGTTCGGCTGGGGACATAGGGTCAAAGTATGGTCCGCCGTGGTCCCACATGACCAACAAATATAAGTTCGCGGGGGCCGGCCTGCAGTGTGTGAGCCCTGTGTAGAGAGACCAGGGGTGTTCTGGGTGTGGTGAGTATTACCTTGATTCCATGGTCCTGGTTGGTTCTGCTGTCGGTTTGCCCCGGATCCCCCGTTGTGGTTTTGGTTATTCTGTGGTGCCTGTAGGCTGATGTGTCCCTCCCCAGTAATCACGGCCTGTAGTTTAGCCCTAGGCTTTGGTTCGGCTATGCAATTGTTGTAATACTGAGCTAGAGTAGTGAGTTCCTCTGTGGTTTTCATTTTCCATAAGGGATCATTCATAGTGATGGCCTGTTTTAAGTGAGGGCGTAGAGCCTCCATTAAGAGGAGGTTAAACAATTTCTGGTAGCCCACCTGGCCACTGGTTAGGCCTGAGTGGCGGTTAAACTGGGTTTTAAATTTCTGAATGAATTCCGAGACATCCTCTCCGTCTTTCTGCTTGATGTCGGTGAGGACAGATAAATTAGTGTTAGCACGCAGGAGACCTAGTGCGTTCCCTATCATTTTGTTTACAGCTTCCTCGTGGTCTACCTGTCTTATCATATGGGGTCTCTGTTCGTCCAGAGCTGGTGGCTCGGTACGGAAACATTGGATCGCACGGCCATGTAGGTCGAGGAGGTGGGCCCCCTCTGAAATCTGATGTGACATGGCTTTGGGGCTACTTTTTGCAATAAGGTCCCTGACTTCCGTAGTGTTAAGCTGGTGTTCTATTATCTCTGCTTTGAGCGCGGTCTCCCACCCCTCTGGATTGTCCTGAATATTAGGTAAAGTTTCTGCAATGTTCTTAATATCTTCAGGAGACCATTTCCTGTACCTATAAGCCAAATTGCCATCCCCCTGTGTATAGGCCATTAAGGGAGCAATCAGTGTTTCTATCTGATCTACTGTATGCTGTGCAGTAAGTGATTGTGTAGGGTGTGTTTTAGTGTTAACCCGACGTTCATGTGAAGATTTTGATCTCTTACTAGTGCTTGTGTCAGATGGAGGAACGTGGGGTAGGGGTGAAAGTCCTGAAGGCTCACCGACAGCAGGTCCAAGCACAGGTCCAAGCAGGTCCACATCCTGAGAACGTGGAGAAAGAGTAATTTTTGTTAAAACCTCATCATCCTCACTTTCAAACATTGACTTATCAAATGAAGGTAGAATGTCAGTGTGAGTGGTGCACTGTGCTTTGTTACCACTGGTGGGTCCCTGTGACGGGGAAAGGATATTTCCCATAATGTAAAAATTTAATTATTCAGACGTGACTAAAACGTAAAAGACGGTGTTCAAAATCTATTTAGTATCTATCAAGAAGTGGGTGGGCAGGTAGACAATTTACTGATATAAAATTTTAATGAAACAATTCTGAGCAGATGCACGGCTTGTGGGAGAGAGAGAGAGAAACAGTGACAGTGACTACAGATTGTTGACACGTTCAAGGGACCGAGAGAGTGAGTGAGTGAGATAAAGAGGCCGTCAGCCCTACCCAAGGTTAAATACTTCTGTCTGTGGCCAAGTGGAAGGTTTAAATTACTAGTTTCTTTAAAATACTCAAATCAGCAGGCTGTGTCTTATCCTAGAAAATAAGTAAATATCATACAAACGGTTCAGTGCTGATGTAATGCTGTTTAGGGTCTGATTGGATGAGATGCCTGTAGCTGGTTTTAGTGATACAGAGGTTGCCTGGAGCAAAGGTGGCTGGTTTCTAGGTAAATGGGAATGAAATCAAATATTAAAACATATATATATTTTTTTAAATTGACCAAAGGTAGGAATAGAACAAAATCTAAATAATAGGACAGTATGGTCTTATTAGTTTAATATCTAACCTCTGTCCTTTTTGATTCATGATCTGCAGCTCATGAGTCAGAAACGGAGTTTGGCTAGTATTAGTGACTTTGGATGGGCTAGCTGGGTTCAGTATTGGTGTATCTGGACTATGTTATACTATAATAATTCCCCTCTGATTGACACCCACAGAAGGTATCTGTGTGTGTCAAGGTTTAAATGATTTACAAAATCAAAGTAAAAATATAATCATTCAACAGGTTGGCTAAAAAGCGGCACACCTGTGGATTATTATAATCTAACAACAGGTTTGCTAGAAAATCAGCACCTGTGGATTATTTAAACAGATATAATCTAACAACAGGTTGGCTATAAGGCAGCGCCTGTGGATTATTAAACAGTTCACACAATATAATCTAACAACAGGTTGGCTAGAAGGCAGCGCCTGTGGATTATTAAGTGGTACAGTTCACACAATATAATCTAACAACAGGTTTGCACCTGTGGATTATTAAGTGGTACAATTCACACAATATAATCTAACAACAGGTTTGCACCTGTGGATTATTAAGTGGTAAAAAAACAGATATGAATATATGTAGGCCTATCTATGTATAACTGTAGTTAAAAACCAAGGAACAAATGTACGAGGCAATAAATATCTATGCACACACTGGTAGACGTCTGATATGCGCATATATATGTATTGACAGTATCTGTCCAAAAATAAATATAATAGTAATAATAATAATATATATATATACAAGTACGGCCAATGAGCCTCGTGATAAAGTTAATACAATGTCAAAATTACAAGTCAAGGAACTGAACCAAAAGGGAACCTGTGTCTTGTAGTCAGCTGGACGGAGAATCCCCACACGTTTGAGGAATGTCTGTGAGCCGCTTGTCTCCAAAAACAATATGTGAAAAAGAGGCTGAATTCTAAGATAGCTGACCGGAAAGAGTCCTCGCGCGAAGAGGAGTCGTCCGGAGCCCCTCAGAGTCGACCGTGAAAAAAATCTAAATTTTTAAGGCTGATTCTAAACGCACCGTCCGAGAAAAATATTAATAATAATTATGATAATAATGTCGGACAGGCCTTTAACCGTTCGAAGGACCAATTAATAGAGTTTTTAAAGGGTCGTAAATCCTGCTCTATGTTAATTAAAACTATTTGTAGTTAAACAGCTGAAAACCCAGTGTAAAAAGGATGAGACGAAATCAAAGGCAGACACAGGCTGGTTCTCAAATTAAAAGGTTGACATTGTATTAAGAGAAAGAATCCATCCACGAGGCACCGTACAGCAAAAATATCTCTCTCTCTGTCATTACAAAGACAGGCAATAGTATTTATACACAAGTTGGAGTCCGGACATCAGTTATGAGGTGGATCCTAACGATTGGTTAAGACCCTCAGACGTCAGATCATATCTGATGAGCTGTCAGGCATCAGGGTGTCATCATAATAAGTTGTTGTTCATCTTATAGTATCCTTGTGTACATCTTATGGTTTCATAAACAAGTTATCCCTTCGATATCATAGGACATGTGGCAGGTTTATCTGTGACAGGGTGACAGCTGACAGAGTACATTAGTGACGATGTCAGGTCATACAGAGATATAGGTCATGTATAGAGATACAGGTCATTAGGACATTAGATCACAAAGCGTTGACCAAGACATGTTTTTACTGATATGAAACATATGGAGCCGGCACCAGATGGCAAATATGGAGGTGTTGTTGCTTTGTCATAGATGGTCAAGTTAACTCCAATGAGCTGTTATTGTATTCCTCCAGAGATAATCAGTGACCTTGGAGGGCCTGCGCTCTGTACAGCTCAAAACACATGCAGTCTCTAGAGGAAAGGAGAGACCTGATACTAGGATTAGTTTTGTCCAACCTCGAACTTAATAAAATCATAAGATTGGTAGGCAAACTTGAGTTATGCCAAGATTGCACACTAAAATAGGATATGAGGGCATATATATCAATATTGTCGACAAAATAACTCTAACAGAGTGTTTGTTCAGTAAAAGGAGTCTCCATGTCTCTCCAGCTCTTTATAAAACAGAAAATGCATTTTCATTTCCAATTTGATCCAATCAGGATAGAGAACTCAATCAGGATACAGATTAAACAAGTGAAATTGGAAGTGATGACACTAAGAAATGAGCGGACAAAATTGGAACTGGAACACTATAAAAATTAAGCTAAAAAATGGGTACTTTCTCCTGATTGGCTGAGATTTTGACACCTACCGGAAAATGTATTTTCTGTTTATTAAAGAGCTGGAGAGATGGGGAGACTCCTGTTACTGAACAAACACTCTATAGTAATGATTACTATCAGAATATAGTGCTTTAACCTTTTTACTAAATACTTTTTGTTTTAACCAAAAAATATCACTTACCCTACCTTTAAAGTAGCACACACACTGTGCCTGTGAGCACAGTTGTATGGCGTGCTTTTGAAATGTTTTAGTTTTGTTGGTTATAAATGGTAACTCCTGTTTGAAAATGTAAAAAAGAAACATGCAACTGGAGTGCCATTTGGTGATTGACCTCACAAAAGTATAGGCAAAGATTTGTTGAAATGCAAAATAAGTCTAATTTTGGCAGCCATCTTGAAATAAATGGCCGCCATCTTTGATTTACGAGTGGCCCGGTTTCTTAAATCGAAAGAGTGACCTCCAAAAATGATTTGTAGCAAATTTCACACTAGTGTCACCACTATTCTCGTCTTTTTATACAAAAAAAATACCTGGAAAAGTGGCTATGGACGTTTTTAGCCCAAGGAGTGATTTTGGTGCAAAACAAATACTTCAGAATCGATTCAGAATCTTAAAAAAAAACGAGTTTGACCCCTCAGATGCTACTTAAAGCAGATTATTATTATTTTTTCGGCATAAGGTTAAGGGTTCCCCAACTTTCAGCAGCTGTCACAAATTCCCCTAGGTAAACTGCATTTCAGTCTTTGTGAGATGTGTTAATAGACACCTTCACAAACACATTGGTGAAGAAATTGGTAAGGAATTTATTCCAAGATTTGACATTATTCTGATAATATTCCCTGACTAATTGTGGTCTTGTCACATGTTATCAGAAAACCGGTCAGTGCCGTGAATCTTTGATCGGCGACGATCTGAGTTTCCACACGACCGAGAGAGAGCACCCCGACTGCATTCCAAATTCACAAAATGTTAATGGCGTGTCCAGGCCACACCCCCTGGACACGCCATTAACATTGGCATTGCATGTTCGTTTAATCGCGTTACATACGCATCTGTCTTTTCTTTCACATGAAGCTTAAACTGTTTAGCATTTATTTGAACCTCTTTCAACCTGGCGTCCCTCATAGGCAAAACATTTCCAAACAAAATGAACGTTTTTGAAAATAGATCTAAAAGCTCACAACGCATCGCCATGCAATGGTAGAATAGCTATTTTTTGGGGCTATTTCTGAAATAGGGATTAAGTGGTTATGGAAGGGTCTTGGTGGCTCACAAAACTGATTTTTCACCAATCCAAAGGACAAATTGAATAGTCAGTTTGAAGAGATGATAGACCCTTCCCATGTCCTTATCCAGGTGACAGGTCTATTATTACATCCTGGGTGTTTAGCTGATGCCCTTATCCAGAGTGACACATTCTAGATCACCAAAGTTAAACGGGGTGTAAGTTATATTTGTGTTAAATAGCTCTATATTCCCACAGTAATCATTGCTATAGAGTGTGTGTTCAGTAACAGGGGTCTCCCCGTCACTCCAGTTCTTTAGTAAACAGAAAATAAAGGTTCAGGTCAGGATACCAAATTTATCCGATTAGTAACTTATTAGTTGGAGAGATAGTGAGACCTCTGTTATTGAACGCTCTATAGCAATGATTACTATCAGAATATAGAGCTTAAACGTTTTAATACAAATCATTTACAGCACTTTTAACTGAAAAGTAAAAACTGAGGTGAGTCCAGTCAATATTAAACATTAAAGATGTGTAACAGAGACAAGGTAATAATTATAATAATATTATTAATAATAATAATAAAGAAAGTCCCGCTTATTACCACGCTGTTGTTTGATCGACAAGAGGACACAAGTCATGTTTTGCTCTCTCATCAGCCATTGAAAGTAACAAGGAACAGTCTGGTAGCAAGATACAGTACTTGACTTTAATGTCACAACATCTTCATTTTGTTCTAACGTGCAGGCAGCCAACTGATGCAGAATAAATTATTGTAGGCAATTCTTCTACAATTGGTAATACTACCTCTGAGAGCAGCAATATTGCAAGACTAGACAGGTGTGCTCCTCTGAGCGCAGATCTCCGCCATGGCCGCTGCCATCATTATTGCCATGGTAACACTACTTTATTTCCAGACCAAATGGCATTTTTATTTAAAGGTAGGGTAAGTGATATTCTTGGAGTCTCCATGTCTCTCCAGCGCTTTATTAAACAGAAAATACATTTTCAGGTCGGGATACCAATTTTATCCAATCAGGATAGAGAACTCAGTCAGGATACAGATCAAACATGGAAGTGATCAGACATTGGAAGTGTTGACACAAATAAATGATCAGACAAAATTGGAACTGGAACACTATAAAAATGAAGCTGATAAATTGGTACTCTCTCCTGATTGACTGAAATGTTGTCACCTACCTGAAAATGTGTATTAAAGAGCTGGAGAGACAGGGAGACCCCTGTTACTGAACAAACACTCTATAGCAATTATTAGTATCAGAATAGAGCCTTAACCTTTTAACCAATTCTTTTTTTTTTTCTAAACCAAAAAATATCACTTAGGCTACCCTACCTTTCATTTTGAAAACTTCATTTTATGTAGTGAAGAACTGGCTGCATCAACCATATATATCTGTGATATATTGGAAAACCAAACGGTATCAGCGCCTCAAATGCCTCCCAGCCAAGCGATGGGAAGCAATTAACGTCCTCCCAGACAATGGGAAGCAGGCGATTCCTGGCTCCTTCAGCCTGCGCTTCACGACTACCTCGCCCGCGGCTCGTGCACTGTATTGTAAACTGCTCACTCCTGGCGACTGCAGAGCAGCTCACTAAATAAATACATCCACATGAATTTGCGTTATTATTATCACCAAGGACAGTTCACTCACGGCATGTGTCCCCGTTATATCCAAAATAAATCACTTTTGTTGGTCCGTTCGCCGATTCCGGACTGATCTGTAGGCGGCAGGCGGGTTATGACGGCTCATAATGTCGGTCTCTCTCTCTCTGGTGGTTCTAAGACCCGGCTGTCTTTTGTTTTAAGATTATGCTTCTGCTTATCCTATTAAAATGGATCAAGGATGAGTAACTAGTTAATTCTTTATGTATTTATTTGTAATTTTGTATGAATTTTTGAGTCATTTGTATCTAGAAAGAGAACGTGATGTCACCCCATTGAAAGTAATAGCAAAAACCTCTCAAGATGGCGCCACCTGTCCATTGAACTCCATTGAACGGTTCCTCAAGCTGTATATATATTTTTTTCTATTTCGGCATTGAATTGGAATGCACTCTGATGAAACTTCTTTGGCTGTTAAAGCCTGATTTGCGCACTGTCGCGTTATTGAAAGTAGCAGATTTACAAGGTCACAACATGTAATGCCATGACATACAGTATTGCGAGCTTGTAGATCTGCTACTTTCGGTGCCCGCCGCCGGCGGAACAAACACTTGTTTGTTCCCTACTGGGCGCGTGCGTGCAACTTTTCATGTCGATCAGTCCAGCGCTGTCCGAGATTAGCTGCTCACAGACAGACGGACGGACAGGGGCACAAACATAATCCCATGCCGGCCTGGTGGAGATAATAAATGCATATAGGCAATGCCGCTTTGAATTAGAAGTACAATAATCAAGGTTTATTTGTCTCTCAGGTACAAGCAGTGAAATGCAAGTAGTTTTCACAGGCCGGGTGATGTCTCAACCAAGTTCAAATTAATGCCATGGAGGGCATGTGAACCATCCACCCCCGCTAATGCCATGGAGGGCATGTGAACCATCCACCCCCGCCCCTCACCCCGGGGTGAGAGAGACACTTTCTTCAATGTGATTGGACATTCCTCACCTTGCCTAATGCCTAGTAACCACACAGACTGTTACTCAGAGATGATTTCACCATGGCAGTCACTTTACAACAATGTAATTATGATCAGGGGCTTAGATCTGCTGTGTGTGTGTGTGTGTGTGTGTGTGTGTGTGTGTGTGTGTGTGTGTGTGTGTGTGTGTGTGTGTGTGTGTGTGTGTGTGTGTGTGTGTGTGTGTGTGTGTGTGTGTGTGTGTGTGTGTGTGTGTACGAGCACATGCAAGCTGGACATGTATCCACCTGTATGGGTAGAGCATTGTGGCCTGTCTTTTACCCAACAGCTGTAATTGAAAGATCACCAGTTTGATCCCTGTGCCAGCCACAATACATTGCAGGTTCCCTTGCCCGCTCATGGAATGTGTGGAATAATTACTTTATTCATTGTTATGTGAGTGCCTTACTGTTTTTGTTATCAGGTGCATTAGACTAACTGATGAATGCAATGCATGCAGTGTCATCCTTGGCCTTGGTTCAATCTTAATAGTATAGAATCAAGGTGCCACTTCAAGCTAGCCTGGTATGTATTGTTATGAAGTACAGCTTGTTTCTGTGTATAAGGACAGTGTTTCCCCTAGCCAGATGTTGAAGGTGTGGGGGAGGAAAAAAGTTGGATTCTCAAAATGCATATTTATGCTCAAACTCAAAGTCTTATATCTTATATAGTACAGTGCACAGTAATAATCTGTATAGTTTACATATGAATTGTCTCCAGATTTAGGAAAATATACTTTTATTAGACAAAAGTATAGACAAAAGTATACAAATCAGCAGTCACACATCAACAACTAGGGATGGTACAGATGGCATCCTGTTTGAGAGCATTTGAGCCTTATATCAATGCATTTGAGCATTGATATAATTTTTTCTGTAATTATTATTATTACATTTTTTACAGAAAAGAATCATACTGTGGCGGTCGGATTTAAGGGGTGGCCGCCCGCCACTGCTTAATGCATATAGGGGAAACACTGAAGGATGGTCTGGTTCTCTCTTTCGGTAGAGAACTACTTGAGTCACGTTTAATGCACTTCTCTTGTGCGCTCATGTAATAAACTTCTAACTCAGAAATACTTAAGTGTCTCCGACCGCAACATCCGGATTGATCCAAAATTCCTTGACAAATGGCACCATTATGGATGCATAGGTGTGACCAGCCACGCGCAACCAGAGTTCTGTTACAGCACTCTAAAAAAGCCATTACCTGCAGAATTTGGCTATTTATCCCGACTCTGATCAATAAGTACAATTTGTCAGGTTGCATGTGTAGTGAGCGCTTGGGCTGCAAAGGTGGGTTCTACTGTCTCCTCCTTGGTGAATACAGAGGATCATTCCACTGCTGTTTCCCAGACAACCACCAAGGTACAGTGGTATTGTAAGCTCTAAATATACAAAGATTGCAATGTTAAGGGATTTGTACTGCAGGGGGGCCAAATCTCAAGAGTTTCAAATGTGTTTGTTTGTTTGTTGTGTGCGTGTGCGTGCGCGCGTGTGTGTGTGTGTGTGTGTGTGTGTGTGTGTGTGTGTGCGTGTGTGTGCGCGCGTGCGTGCGCGCGTGCGTGCGTGTGACTGTCTTGTTTCTGTGTGCCCTTGACAGCGCACATTCACATCGTTCGATACGTGCAGCACGCTTGACTCAAACTAGCACTTTCAGAGGAGGCAGAGGCAGCGAGACAGAAGAGAAATAGACTGATATTACAGTATGCAAGTGTTTCATCGATCTGTACAGTATTGAATTGCTAGGCAGAGGCAGAGAGGCTGGCTAGGCTGGTCTTATCTATGTCTCAGAAGACAGAGAAAAGAGGGGGCGGACCAATAGCAACAGAACAGCTCCAGATGTAACTCTGGTCCGGGGTGAACATCAAGGATATCTACTGTACTTCTCAAGGCCTCCAGGCTTGTTCATGCAGCCCACTGGCCATGTAATTATTCCTCACACATGACTGCACGCACCTTGGACGAACTGTAGTTATTGTATTTGTGTTTGTGTACTGCGTACGTGTGCACACACGCCTGTCGTTCGGGGTGAAGGGGCTGACGGTAGCTAATGTTTATTTGTGTGTGTTCATGCACATAAGTGTGTACAGTATTATGTGTAATTAGGGAGATATTGGCAGCCTGTGTGTGTACTTGTTTTACTATAGCAAAGTATAAGTATGGTAGAATCTGAATTTAGGGGTTAAGTTTGGGGGTTAGTGGTTAATGTCAGGGTTAGTTTTAGGGATATGTAGGTTGATGTTACGGTTAGTGAAAGATTGGGCCAGCAGCCACCCAGGTAGCAAATCATGTCAGATTTCTAGTGTGACGACGTCTCCACGCCCCGCCGACCGGAGCGTCCGCTCGTCGGGACCCGACGTCTCCACGTTTCTGGCCATGTCCTTCATAATAGGTGAACATTTTGGCGTAAATAGCAGATATACAGTACAAGCTCACATCACGTTGCGTTTTTGACATGTAATCTTGTAAATCAATTATTTTCAGGGCAGAGATTTGATGTAGAAGGGACCAAGTCTAGACCCCTGGGGGACCCTGGTCAATGTACTATATATGGTTTAAGTACGTTAAACATGGGATTGTGTTTGTGAGAGTGTAATGCAATCGAGGGTATCAGCTATATCGCCACCTGTGTCCATTTCACCAATCAATCGTGTTTTGGATACTGTAGCAGCCCGCCAGATATTTCCACTGGCAAAAGATCAATAGCGGGATTGAGTGATTGAGCACAACTAATCCAATTGACTTTTTTTCCATTCGACTGAGATTTATTCAGTGGCCTCAATTTGTTTTCCCTTGCTTTCTGTAATTTAAAATTGGCTAAGATGAATGCCGAATGACAGATAGAAAGAGAGGGTATTAGTCTCCTTAGAGCGCTGCACTTCCACTTAAGTTGATTGTGATCACTGGCCATAGAGTACATCTACACTTGGTTTAAATTCATTATCGTAAAGCAGACTCTGTATTTTAGTGGTAGTGACTGCTATCCATTTAAAGTGAGTACGGTTGCAAATGGTTTGGCTTTCCACCCCATTTACCATTTCTGCCTTTACCAGCAGAGGCAGAAACTCCAGATTAACTCGGCCTCGTTGAAAGACAATGGACCATAATTTACCCAGAACAGAGATCAAAAGACTTCAATATGTTAGTGTGAAAATGAATTAATTCCTATTGAATTATTTAAATATCGGAGGATAAATCAGACTAAGTACCTCAAACTTCTGCCTCGACAAGCCTGCCAAGAGTCTCCACATTAATGAAACATCCTTAGAGAAACCAAGTGAAACCACTTAGTCTAATGTTTTCTTACAAGTTACGCTAAACAAGCTGAAGGAACACGCCATTTAAGTAACAGTGAAAAAAGTTAGTTTGACATTAAGCACAGTAACTTAGTGGGGGAGAGAGCAAGAAAGAGAGAGAGAGAGAGAGAGAGAGAGAGTGGCATAAAGAATGACTTATTGAATTGCTGAATTAACAAACAGCAGGTCATCGGTTCAGATTAAGTGAAAGCTACAAATTAGTTGTATCCCCACAGCCGGTGCCACTTGCCAACACATCATACTTTATAATATAGAAAACATACGCTTAAGCAGATCAATAAGCATACCCAGGGGGCTGCAGCCAGGACTTTTACAAGTAATGAGGTCATGACTCCCTCACTCGTACAGTAAACAGTACATACTCATTCTAAAAACATTGAAACAATATGCAAAGTCATGGTTAGGGATTCATGTTAAGTGTCGTCAAAATAGGACTGCAACCTACAGTAGGTCACTAAAATCCACAAATCTCGGTGTCCTCAGTGGTACTGTAGCGATCTATAGTTTTCACATCTTGTGTAAAGACTCCTAAGATGACAGTGCTAACTACGTGTCTTACTTATAAACCAGGTTGTGGTAATGCTGGCAGAAGATGGAAATAGTGTGAATGGTGTGTGTACAGTATGCACTGGGGACGGGGTCATGACCAAACCAATCATGTGACTTTTCGATCAATTTCATTTATGCTCAGTCACGGAAGCACACAAGAAATCATTTTGCTCCTCATTTCATTTTCATCTTTGGGAAATAAAATGTTAATTAACCCAAACTGATTCGCCCAGCCCGAGCCAGGTTGCTACAGTGTCCTCAGTGGCACAGCGACTGTTTGAAACACACTGGATATTTCAAGCTTAATTTTTTTTTTTATATTCTCAATGCCAAAACAGTGTCATCACTTGCACCACACTGACACAATGATGGAGGGAGGTAGGGGCGTGCCTCCTGGCGGAGATTTGCACTCCACTGAGTGCACGTTTCTAGTGATATTCTGTGTCGGAAACAAACAAACAGAAGCTTCGGAAGCCAGTAAAGCAGCAGGATGTTGACGCAAAAGTAGATGGAGACACGTACCTACTGTATATACAGTACTGTACGTTTATTGCATGAGTTCACAGGGAGAAGGAGAGACGCATCGAGTGGTCGGGTCGTTCTCTCTTGAGCACAGAGGGATGAAACACTTTCTGTTCCTCACAACAGACAGAGGAGGACATATAACAACCCTGGTGTTATGGAACCTGGTACCAAATACTTATGGGTATAGGCTATATGACAAAACGCACAGGGGAATAATACTAGCATTTAAGGCACACATAGACATTATTCCACCCAACACCTGATCTGGAAGGCTGATTTTAGCTGCGAGACACTTTCTCCCGTCACCTTCACCTCAATTACTCCCTCAATTTGCTCCATCTCAATCCCCACTTGGCCCCTAACATGTCTTCTCTTTTTTTCTTTCTGTGAGGCCCTCTCCTGACCCACAATTTCATTCATCTTTATATTTGCTAGGTCTGTCACGATCCGCGCTAAACCCCCCCCCACACACACACACACACACACACCTACAAATCCCCTCCGCCCTTTCATCTCACCCTTCCATATGTAGGTCTGGCATATTATTAGGTGTGTCGTTACGACGGACCGAGGTGCTGGCAGCCCCCCCTCCTTCACCTCCACCCCCCCTCCCCCTCCGCCCTTCCTGCTCCTCGTGTCTCACTTAGTCTCCTCGCTCCTCCTCCTCCTCCTACTCCTCCTCCCTGGAGGACCGAGCACGTCATCAGCTCTAATGCAATCAAGGCTATAGCCACCTGCCTGGACCACCACACACACACACCAGCACTTGTTACAACAGAGCTTTTGTCTTCAACGCACAAAGACACAGCAGGCCCTCTGTTCTGAAATACCCCAGCAGAGAGACGGGCGAAGGAAACAAGAGATGGAGGGTCTCAGAAAGCTAGAGAGAGAGAGAGAGAGAGAGAGAAAGAATGTACAGTATAACTGTTTCAACTGATGTCTGTCTGGATTTGAAACATTGCATTTTTTGGCTGTTTTGTTTCTGTTGAATACTTGCCACATCTGTTTGACACATGCCACAGAACACACAACACATTGATATCTAAAACCACTTAAGCCCTATTCATCATACGATGAATAGTGAACATGCAGTAGTAGACGATCTACAAGCTTGTAGATGTGCTATTTTTACTTTTTTACTTTTGTATATATATATTTTTTAATTAATGGAATGAATATTTTTGCCGATAATGCCATGCCCAAAATGGCAGCGTTAATGTGGTTAAATTTGGCATATCTGTAACAGAGAGGGTCTGTGCCTGGAGGTGTCACTTAATTTTCACAGACCACATCATATTATAAACAGAAGATGCCAGCCATGGCTCGAATTCAACACATTTTTGTGTGTGTGTGTGTGTGTGTGTGTGTGTGTGTGTGTGTGTGTGTGTGTGTGTGTGTGTGTGTGTGTGTGTGTGTGTGTGTGTGTGTGTGTGTGTGTGTGTGTGTGTGTGTGTGTGTGTGTGTGTGTGTGTTAGGTTAATTATGACATTTTACTTGACGATTAACCAATTAAGACCTGAGGCCGATTCTACAAATGTCTTCTAAATCCTAACAGTGTTCGCTTAAAAAAATATGTGTATTCAAAGATTTGCACGAATCTTCATGATTTTTCAAAAATTGCAGATCTACGTGCCACGCTATGAGCTTGTAGATCTGCAATTTTTCTATAGCCAAAGTATAAAATGATGGCTGAAGTGGTTAAAATCTAAAATGACGGATGCTTTCCCGTTCCGATATTATCGGTCTCCCGATATTATCGTCCCGTATTAGCATACAAATGTAATATCGGAAAATATTAGATAAGATAGTGGGACTCATTCAAATGACCACTAGTGAGTCCCGGGACTCACTGGTGGTCTGGTTAATAACATCACTGTATTATTTTAGATTTATTAGATATTATATTGATATCATAGCTATTTTATTACCGCATATATCGGTATCTGTTGATATTATGGGGGAATACTTATGTGACCATAAAACCATTATATATACTATAGAAGCTTGCTATAAACTTGCATTTAGTGCAAGTACTGGTTTTATGCGCCGATCAAGTATATATATATTTTTTAAATTGGATAGGGGCAGGTATTAATAAGAATTTATTCCTCTTCCTGCTCCTTTTCGCTCAAGCGTGTATTCGATTTAATGAATTATTATTCTATGATATGAACTATATGTACTGTAATACACTACCATGTGCGAAAAAAAAAAAAATGAATGAATGAATGAATGTAGGAAATTAGGAGTTGGACAATATCAGAATATTGGATATCGGCAAAGAAGTCAATATGGTACATCCCTAATAGTGATGATGGTGATGGTGACCGCTGTGTGTTGTTTTGTTCTTCCACAGTATCTGGAGAGGTCCCAATGCCAACTATGTGGACAGCACTGGATACACACCTCTACACCACGCTGCCCTGAATGGACACAGGTATGCGCGCACGCACGCACGCACACACAACCTATGTTGAAGAGGTTTTGTCCTGTCTGATAGAGCTACCTAACCGTTAGTTCTGGAACTAGAAACCTCTTATCTCCATATTTTGACCTTTTGTGTTTTTACCAGCTTGCAAAGCACACTGGTCTAAGAGGAGACTGACCACTAGTGTCACGTGTTCGACATATTCTCGACATATTCTCGACATGTTTTTGATCATTGGCTGTCCTTTAAGCCAATGGGGATACTTTCCCATACTCTGAACGGGCGGCCTCGTCCTCCCAAGCTATGGGTACTATGGCCACTAGACACGCCTCTCGCCTCTATGGCTACTATATACGCCTGCCGTCGGTTCAAATCACCGTGACACAGAGTAATATATAGGACTGAAGTGAAAAAATCCCTCAAAATGTAAGTAAAGTACTTGAGTAAATGTACTTAGTTACTTTACTCCTCTGCATACAAGCTGCGTAGCGTGCGTTCTGGCCTAGCAGTGTCGCCACATTCTACGAGAGAAATAAGCAACCAGGTCTAAGCCAATGGGGAGCCACTAGAAGTGTTGCCAGATTCTGCGACAAATCAGGAACCAGGTCTATGAAAACAGGCCGCGCGTACACGCCAGAACACACACACACACACACACACACACACACACACACACACACACACACACACACACACACACACACACACACACACACACACACACACACACACGCACGCACGCACGCACGCACGCGCGCACACACACACACACACACAGAAAAAAGAAAGCAAGCTGGTATACATGACTGTGTGTCATGTCTTGTTTTAGTAAATTAACGGCCGAACGTAGCAGATCCACAAACTCGAAACATGGTGCGAAGCGACGCGTTTCGAGCTTGTAGATCTGCTACTTTTGAATTTGAATCCTGAAAAGAAAACAGTTTTGGATGTATGAGGTTTCCCACCCGTCAGAGACGATATACAAGATACCCGTATATGGAGCAGGCCGAGATGCCCATATAAGGAGTAGGGTCGAAGAGGCTGAGGCTATCATGCTTTGTGGATTGGCCAAGCATTGCGTGACATTTTGTGCCACTGAAGCAATATAAGCGATAAACACACACATTAGGACTCCAGTTTGTTGTTGTTCAGAGCGAGTCTTTAAAGATCCAAATAGATTTACAGTGTGAGAAATGTTCCGCTGGACGGTACTTGTGAACGGAGGACCGAAAGGATCCTATCTTGCTGCTACCGCAGTGAAGCACGAGGTGTACGCCTTTGGAATTGAGCATTATGTCCCCGGAAACGGGACTTCGATTTTTACCCACGTTTTCAACACAGTGTCTTTACGCTGGAGAGAGTTGGCCCTGTTGAGAACTGGATTTTCCAATAAGTTCTTTTGGGTGGGCAAGACTATCAATCATGAGGGCCACACAGCTGTGCCGATAGACTATATTGTCTACATCTGGGGAGGGTCTGGGGGGTATCCTCGCAACATGCTTTATGCATTTGATGTCGACACCCACAGATGGTTCAAACCCAGCGTGTCAGGGACTGTTCCAGGGGGGAGGAGGAACCACTCAGCCTGTGTCTTGGGGAAGGTCATGTTTATCCATGGAGGATACCACTGGAAGACTGGATACACTAATGACACCTACATGTTGGACACCACCACGATGGTCTGGTCTTTAATTAACACCAGAGGACCTCCACCACCTGCTTCAGAACGTCACTCTGCCACCATCATCGGGACAAATATGTTTGTATTTGGGGGCCAGGGGGGTCGGGGGGGTCAGTACTACAACTACATCAGAGTGTTTGACACAGAGACCAACTGCTGGCTCAACACACCTTCTGCACAGCTTTTTGCAGAAGGACGCGGGTTGCATTCAGCCCTTGCCTACAATGGAGAGCTGTACATAATTGGTCCTGAAAACGGGGAATCTACCATAAGTTACCTGTGGAAGTTCAATCCAGAGACCTTTTCCTGGACGAAGGTTAAGTCCAAGGGGAAACCATTCTATTCAAAGTGCTGTTGCATGGTGGGAGATCGCATCATCCTCTTTGGGAGATACGATCACTTCACACGCAAGGATTTGCACCTGTATATCCTAGACTTAAGTCCTAGCCTGAAAACGTTATGTAAGCTAGCAGTTATTCAGTACGGTGTGGAGCACTCTGAACTCCCTCACGACATCAGGTGGGAACTGACAGCCATGACCAACAGCAATAGAACAGAGTCTTTGATCTGTAAGGTGCAAGGTACAACAAGGTTTGATGATGAGTCTGACATTGACGCCAATACGGAAGAGATAGTTCATATGAATGGCCTGTAGTTTCGCTGTTTTACCCCTGCAGGTGTCAGAAAGAATATTATCTCAATGTAAGCGGATGGGTTTTTGACAAACTTTAGACTAGATTTTCTTACCTTAATAAAAATGGTCATAAATACTATATGCTTCCAGTCACTAGTTTAAAGTCTTCTTTCAATCATCATGATATGCGTTTTGGTAAACTATGGTCCCATTTATTTTAAAATTGATCGATAAAGTAGGTTATGCTCTACGAGGGACGGGATGATTTGATGGACAAGCTACACAACCAATAGCATTCATTCCCCGCCCCCGCTTTTGATTGACAAGCTACCCAACCAATAATGGTCTGGTGTCATTCTGCAGGATATGACGCGATGTGACGCGATATTGAAAGATGGCGGATTGCACACAGCCGAACAATCGTCTTCATTTACGGTCTGTAGAGTCGAGGGGCGTAACGCTGTCCATTCATTTTATACAGTCTATGGTTTGATGATGAGCTTGGTCTCATGCTGACAATAGCTGATCTAGCTCACACCGCGTCGCAGCGCAACGTGTTGTGAGCTTGTAGATCTGCTATTTTCAGAGCGCAACACCCGAGCGCAACCAAACACAAAATGACTTGTCTCTTAGTTCTACTGGATCTCTTCTCCACTCTAACATTTTAGTCTAGTTTTTATTTGTTGACGAAATAGTCAATACTTTTAGTCTTAGTTTTAGTCATCTCATTGTAGCTTAGTTTTTATTAAATTTTTATTTAGTTTTCGTCAGTGAAAAAAGGTAGTCAACCACATTTTTCGTTATACTTTTATTCGACAAAATCAACACTGGTTAGTGCACACATAGCCTGCCCTGGCTGCCCCACAGCCAGTGATCTCCCAGCCTCTCCGCTGTTTTGTTAACATCACACAGCGAGAGGTTGAGGACACCATCCGCAAGATGAAATCCTCCACTTGCGCCCTTGACCCCTTCCCCACAGCCCTGGTAAAAACCAACATCAGTGCCATAAGTCCTCTCATCACCACAGCCATTAACCACTCCCTCCAAGCCGGCCACGTCCCACCTGCTTTAAAGACTGCCATCATTACACCCCTCCTGAAAAAACCCACCCTTGACCCGGAAGTCTTCACCAACTACAGACCCATCTCCAACCTGCCCTTCCTCTCCAAGGTGCTGGAAAAGGTTGTCGCCACTCAACTTCAACAACATCTCCAACACAATAACCTCTTCGAAACTTTTCAGTCAGGGTTCCGCTCAGCCCACAGCACAGAAACGGCGCTGGTCAGGGTCACTAATGACCTTTTGATGGCAGCTGATGCCGGCTCCCCCTCCCTCCTCATCCTCCTGGACCTCTCGGCGGCTTTCGATACAGTCGACCACAATATTCTCCTCAACCGTCTTCACTCCACCATAGGACTCTCCGACTCCGCACTACACTGGTTCACCTCCTACCTCACAGACAGAACCGAGCGTGTCTCCCTGGGAGGGGCAAGTTCCCGGACACAGCCTGTCACCTGTGGCGTCCCCCAAGGTTCTGTTCTCGGCCCCACCCTCTTCACACTATACATACTCCCCCTTGGTCGTGTCATCAGCCGGCATGGGATTTCCTACCACTGCTACGCTGATGACACCCAACTTTACATCAGGACCAACCCAATCCACTCTGCCTCCTTGCCGTCACCATCTTCAACACCATCATCCACACTGACAACCTGCCTTGAGGAGATAAAGGCGTGGATGACTCAAAATTTCCTACAACTAAACAGTACAAAAACAGAGGCCATTCTAATCGGCACCCCACACCAGGTCAAATCATCCCCAATAACTAGCATCACTTTCTCCAGCCAGATCCTTTCACTCTCACCCGTAGTCACCAACCTCGGTGTTAAAATGGACCCCCACCTGACTTTCGATTCCCATATTAAAAACCTCTGTAAAACCTCATTTTTCCACCTCCGAAATATAGCCAGACTCCGCCCCACACTCACTCTGCCAGATGCCGAAAAACTCATCCACGCCTTTGTCTCCTCAAGGCTTGACTACTGCAACGCACTTCTCATCGGGATCCCTAGCAAGAGCATCCAAAAGCTCCAGAACATCCAGAACAGTGCTGCTAGGATCCTGATGAGAGTGCGGAAATACGAACACATCACACCCATCCTCCATTCACTACACTGGCTCCCCATCTCCGTCAGAATCGAATACAAGGTCTCCCTCCTCACTCATCAGTGCATCTACAGCAATGCCCCCTCCTACCTAAAGGAACTCATCAAACCCCCGAACTCCACCCGCTCCACCCGCTCCAGAAACTCAAACGTACTGGAGCCCCGCACGACGAATCTCCGCACCATGGGGGATCGGGCCTTCTGCTCAGCTGCTCCTCGACTGTGGAATGCCCTCCCGGACCATCTGAGAGCACCACAGTCGATTGACACTTTTAAAAAGGGCCTAAAAACCTTCCTTTTTAACAAGGCATTTGCTTAGACAGAGATGTAGTTGTTTTATCCTTTTAAACTTCTACTGTGCCTGCTGACTTGATCTGAAGTTTATTCATTTCACTGTTTTACTTTTATTGTTGTTTTCTTTTTTTTTCTTTTTATGTTTTTAATCCTGTAGCACTTTGAGATTTGTTTCAAATATAAAGTGCGTTACAAATAAAATGTATTATTATTATTACAGCATTTGGAGCGACGCCCACTGCACTCTGGTTGGTTGGGGAAATGAAAGGTTGACTCCCACTTCCTATGCCAGGAATGTCAACAGCTTGGTCCAGGCTCTTATTTTTTGAGAAAAACGCGAAGGAAAATGAAAGCCTGGAGATCGAGGATAATGCCCACATTGTAAATGATGTGTCATTCTGTGTGTGTGTGTGTGTGTGTGTGTGTGTGTGTGTGTGTGTGTGTGTGTGTGTGTGTGTGTGTGTGTGTGTGTGTATGTGTGTGTGCGCGCGCGCGCGCGTGCGTGCGTGCGTGCGTGCGTGCGTGCGTGCGTGCGTGCGTGCGTGCGTGCGTGCGTGCGTGCGTGCGTGCGTGCGTGCGTGCGTGCGTGCGTGCGTGCGTGCGTGCGTGTGTGTGTGTGTGTGTGGACTATAGCATAGAGATTAGAGGTGGCAAGTGAAAAACTGTGTTTCGCTGTGTGTGCGTGTCCATCTGTGGTGAGGTAACAGTTCAATAAGTACAGGATTTAGAGACTAAAGTCTTGGGGGAAATAAGACAGAAATGGATTCGTGTTAACATAGATCAATATGTCCTTTGAATTGCAAAAACACCAGACAATGCCGGCCCTGTGTTTGGCGTGGGCTCCACGGGTTAGCAGTAATATAGCTTGATGTACGCCTTTTATGAGGCAGTAATACTCCAAGGTTTGTCGTATTTTATCCCCATTGATCATATCCTTCGTCGGCTTTACGGCGCTAGATATCATAAAACAAAGTCCTCTAAACTGCGGTGTAAAGTCACATAAACGCTGGATGTTATGGATGTGAAATGTACAGATGTAAAACCCACGCGTGTATCATGGCTCATATCACGCCGTTTTGGCATTAAGATGAGGCGCTCAGCATGATCCCTGCGGCTCGATTGGTTTTTCGTTTTAATACCCTTTCTGCCAGCTATGCATTTTCAGGGTGAGGACTATTTCTGGATAGAATGGGTTGAAAAAAAGAAAATGTTGCTCTCCAAAGGCTGAGAAATCTCCAAATGGGTGAGGGAGAGGCTTTATCGCAATTTCCTGTGACATCCGAAAATCAAGGAGAAACAGCCACCCTTCTCTCTCTCTCTCTCTTGCTCTGACTCTGACACTTCCCCCACTCTCTCTCCCTATTTGCTCATTTACTCTCTGTCTATTTCATATTGTTTCCCTCACTGTAACCGTCCCTCACTAACCCTCTACCTAACCGTCTCCCTCCCTCCCTCCCTCCCTCCCTCCCTCCCACCAGTGGTGGAAAGTAACTAAGTACATTTACTTAAGTACTGTACTTAAGTACAATTTTGAGGTACTTTTACTTTACTGGAGTATTTCCAATTGCCTATACTTTTACTTGTACTCCACTACATCTCAGTAGGCAAATATTGTACCTTTACTCCACTACAATGATTTGAAAACTTTAGTTACGAGTTACTTTTCAGATATTAATCATTATATTATAAAACATACATTAACCACTTTAGCCCTGTTTTATACCTAGGCGATGCGACGCGTTGTGAGCTTGTAGATCTGCTATTTTCAAACAATTTAGTACTTTTACTTTTGATACTTTAAGTATATTCTGATGCCAATACTTTTGTACTTTTACGCAAGTACATTTAGAATTTTGGACTTTTACATGCAACAGAGTATTTCTGTATTGCAGTATTGGTACTTTTACTTAAGTAAAGAATTTGAGTACTTTTTCCACCACTGCCTCCCACCCTCCACCTCTCTCTCCCTCTCTCTCTCTCTCCCTCCCTCTCTCTTCGTCTTGTCCTGCATTCAATAAAGCTCCCATTGAAGAAGGAAGGGGGCGAAAAACAGCAGACCTGTCTTTTTTTCCCACCCTGAGGGGAAAGTACCTCGCGTCGATGAGGCTATCACCAGAAAAGGTCAGGCCGCCACACTGAATATCCCACAGAAAGCCCCGTCTCAGGATAAACATTTCCTGTGCCATTCAAATAAAAGTCTCATAGTCTCGCCATCTTCTCCGATGCGATGGCGTCGCGAGAGCGGCCCGTTGGGAATGGCGGTGGTCTGGTCGGCATATCAGCCACAGAGGTGTGGAGAATGTCAGGACATTGGTCTGACCTTTTGACTGTTGTTAATATAGATGGGGATTCTGACCCTGAGCGTGATGATGTTATAGGAAGGAATACTGTCTGGATTGAACTGTGTGTGTGTGTGTGTGTGTGTGTGTGTGTGTGTGTGTGTGTGTGTGTGTGTGTGTGTGTGTGTGTGTGTGTGTGTGTGTGTGTGTGTGTGTGTGGGCGTGTGTGGGCGTGTGTGTGTGGGCGTGTGCGTGTGCGTGTGTGTGTGGGCGGGCGGGCGGGCGGGCGTGCATGTGTGTGTGTGTTTCTGTTCAAGGCACATGCCTCGGACACATGCAAAAGAGCTCAAGTGCACAAATGTGTGTACACACACATACACATCACATATACACATACACATCTACAAACACACACTTCCTTCACAGTCAAAACAATCTGTCTCTCACACCCATAAGAAAACACTTAGTCGCCAACTTTCTCTTTCTCTCTTGTGATGTGTCACATCACAGGTTTACAGGTGTAAAACAGTGGGGGAAATTCGTTTTTGTGTTTTTTCCCTATCTCTCTCGCTATTTCTCTCTCTTTCTTTCTCTCTCTCTCTCACGCGCACACACACACACACACACACACACACACACACACACACACACACACACACACACACACACACACACACACACACACACACACACACACACACACACACACACACACACACACACACACACACACACACCTATCGAAGCTGAGATCAGATCTGTGCTAAATTAATGCCTGCCTACACATTACTATGCCAGTACAGAAGGAGCCAAATATACACAGCCAGAAGTCAAAGTCCCCTTTTATCTCACGCTGCACGCACAAGGGTTTCCTAAAAAGACACAGTAGTAGAACAAAGTTCATGTGGGTACAAATGAATGTCAACTACAGAAAAATGCTGTCAGCAAACATTTCCTCATTACTCATCAATGATGACATTTCTTGGTCAATCATTTACTGGTTGATCTAACCTAGCCTGGTAAACCCTCCCTCCGGAAATCTCATTTAGAAATAAAATACAAATGAGATTTCTGGAGGGAGGGTTTACCAGGCTAGATCTAACCTGATTACTTAACAGATTCAAAGTGTACAATCTGCGTCTGTGTATAAGTAGATCGATGCATGAGGCGAAAAATGAGCGATGAACTATAATGGATGATGTCATGCTGCGTTTTGCATTGCGTGTTGACATAATGGCACCATGGCTTCTCTGAAGCAGTGTCCCTAATACACAGTTGAGCCGTCAGAATCCCGCTAACTGCAGTGTTGCTCGAGCATGTGGAAGCATTGAGGTTTCACGCTGTGCATGATGTATATGGGTGCAATCGTTCCCCCCCCCCCAGCAGCAAGCAAACAAAAGACAAGAGCCTATTTTCACTGTGTCATCGTGACTGGTTATCCTCCTACACGCATAAACATGCACGCAAACGTGCACGCACGCACGCACGCGCGCGCGCGCGCACACACACGCACACACTGACAAAACACAGAAGCCTTTCCAGACAAGGTCCGCTACCTCTCAAAACCTTATGTTAAAGAGGAGATGAGTGATGAGAGAAGAGAAGAGAAGAGAAGAGAAGAGAAGAGAAGAGAAGAGAAGAGAAGAGAAGAGAAGAGAAGAGAAGAGAAGAGAAGAGAAGAGAAGAGAAGAGAAATTCAATAATTTTTCAAAAAGAGAAAATGGGAGGGGAGGGGAGAGGAGTCCTTGACAAATCTTGTTTCAGTTAGCAGTCAACTTTGGCTGAATGTGTGGGAAAGAGGAGAGTAGAGTAGAAGAGAAGAGGCAGGAGGCATGAGGTGCAGAGTCAGCAGTCAGGAGACCTGTGGGGGGGGGTGGGGGAGGGGGGAGGGGCGGGGCAGTGGTAGAGAGGAGGAGGGCCTCCTGAGGTGAGCTGCAGAGAATCAATGGGAGCCTATCTATGGGAACACTGTGAGTGATGTGTGTGAGCCTGTGTGTGTATGTACAGTATGCCCTGAATACATGCATGTATCGTCACATGTTATGCACATGCATGTGAGCGCACAACGTACAGTACGAGAGGCTGGAACGGGTTCAAATATCATTCTGTAAATGGTGGTGTTGGCTACGAGTCAAACCCCTTGATATGTTTCTCTCTCTCTCTCTCTTTACTCCCCCCTGTGCTCCCCCCTCCCCACTCGTTATGACTTAACGACTTTTGGATCTGCTCCCGTTTAACTCTATTTTAGGTCGGCTGTCATCGTCATCGTTGCTCAGATTTACGGCAGTGCGCGGGGCGACTCCTCCGCCGCTCCTGTTTTTAGCAAAGCCAAACATGTCTTCACCCAACAGACGGCCGGATTAATGGTGGTTTTGTGCTTTCAAATCATCAGGGATGTTTTTACCGCTCTCGATACACAACATGAATCTTATGTGTTTTGCGACCGGTCCACTCAATTGCGAGGGAGGAGGAAGTGGGGGGGGGCGCAACCTCCTAAAGTGTTCCAAAAGGCCTATAAATGTTGATTTCTCTTGTTAGATGGCGTCTGCAACGAGGGCACATAAAGCATTTTTTTTGTAGGAGGCAAATTGTGTTCATCCACAAGAACCACAAGATAAAACACGAGATAAAAGATTTATTCTATCTATTTAATTTGATCGGATGGTAAGTCGCCGCACTAGTGGCGGCAAAACAAAGCGGTCAAGCGTGGCCAGCTAGGCCTACTGTATACATTGCTGCCGAGTCACCACTGACGTGCCACTGAATTGTGTGGAGAGAGAATGGGGATTGGAAATGGTGAAACAAAAACACAGCTTTACTGTGTCATTGGAGCACTGAACAAAATTGAAGCCAGCTCAACGTGTTTTTGTATCGGCGTGTTGGGCATCAGTTTGAAGCTTAATTTCACTGGTTTCCATTGAAAATGACTTGCAGCCTGTAGCTTTGTTTCCGCTAGTGTGACCACAGCATAGTGGATTCTGTCGTGCGAATAGCAAATAGTGAAAATAGCTATATATATATATTTTGTTGGGCTATTTATGTTTGATTTATAATATATTTTTCTGCCATGTCCAAAATAGGGATGCTAGGTTAAATAAACTTCTGAGCATGTGAGAATATAACCTTCAGGACAAAATGGAAGAGTAAAAAAAAAGGGGGGGGGAAAGGGATCATTTTGAGCTTAAATTAAGTTGTTCCTTTTGATCTCTGCTTGTGAATCACACTTTCTCAAAGCAAATTTAATTAACGAACCCGCTGGCCCCTCAGATGAAAACATAACTTCAAAAGCATTTCCTACAGGTCAAGGATGTGGCAGTCAGAGCAAAGGTTCACGAAGAACCTCTGAGTGTTATTTGAATAGTTTAGTGCATAAATGGACTGCATTTATACGGTGCTATTTCTAGTCTTTCCGACCACTCAAATACGCTTTACAATGGACTGCACGTTCACAGACACCCCTACAAATGATGTGTTCTAAGCGGTAAACATTCACACACCGATGGCTGAGGAAACCATGGAAGGCATGTGTCCGGGGCGTGACGTTAAACTGCCCCGTTGTAACTACCATCGTCAATGTAGTCGGTGCAGTGGATATGCACTTGCAATGTCTGTGGACTATGTAGCTTGCATACAAGAAGACTCTTCTCGCCGGTGGACTCTACCAACAGCCGACGCTACCTGACGGCCCCTCCTTCCCGTGAACAGCTACCGGGAAGAGAGGCAATAGACATCCAGGCCCAGGAGAACAACTTCAGAGAGCGATTTAACACCAAGCAGCAGTGCAAGACTACGCAGTTTGTTTCCTCTGGTGATCCAGCCAAGGACATTATATATACCCACGGACTGGTTGTTGGAGGGTTTCGAACAACTTGGGATGCCCCAAAGACGAGGCAGAAAGGCTGGCAAAGTATTGTGCTGTCTCTGCTGCCCGCCGCTATACTTGGAGTGCTGAGTGACATGCGTGTTGTACCACGAGGACATATCCATGAGTTTGTGAATGTAACCTTTACTGCACCTAAAATATTTGTGTCCCTGTATGCTTTCCCTGTGTGTGGTCATGAATAAATAGTTAAACTGTGTGTGTGTGTGTGTGTGTGTGTGTGTGTGTGTGTGGGGGGGGGGGATGTACTGTGGCTGCTTACTACTCCTATAGTTAGGATGAGTCAAATGCAGAGGACAAATTTCAACAAGGTGATAATAAAAAAATATAATACAAATCCATCTCTGAACCCCAACCGCTTATACTGTATAACCCCAGTGAGTGCACTAAAATGAGCTTCCCTATACGACACGATCCAAACCAGGAACGCTTGTCCGCGACTAAACTCGGGCCCAGCCTGAGCAGCCTCCATTAAAGTGGTCCACCCACACAGTCATAATTATAGGATTATACCAGGGTGAGCCAAGCAGGCACGCCTGGCACGCCAGGCCCAAACACAGCAGAGCCTCAGATGGATGGACGGACGGAAGGCTGGATGCAAAGCTCTGTCGCACTATAAAAACATACAGAGCACCGTCCATGCGCAGACACAGACGCAAGAAATAGGTCGATATACATCTACATCTAATGCATACACATGCGCACGCACACACCACCCACCACCCACGCCCCGTACACGCATCATGCATACACAAACACTCACCCAGTACCATTGCTTTCATTCTTCCTCCGCAAAACCTCATACACGTAGTTCCATGCCACATTACCTGAGTCATAACACTCAGGTCCACACAGTACCCCTCTTTCTCTTCCTCCCCACAGGAGCCCTGTGCACACTTCTCAGAATCCGTATGGGTCTAAACTAACACACAAACACACACACACACACACACAGACACATACTGTACATAACGCGCCAACTCAGGCATACACACACACAGACCAAACAAGACATATAGGTAAGTATAGAGGCGGCTCCACCAGCCCTCCAAACAGACTTAAAAATAACCTGAAGGTGGAGCATGCAGGCACAGGCAGCAGAGAGTCAGCCAGGCAGCCTGTGATAGCATGGTGAGACAGGCACAGTCAGGACAGCTCCTCTCAATAACATCTTATTATAGCCACAGACTGTCTAGGCTTTTAAGATGTTTTAAGAGCTGGCCCCAGGGAGCCTATATCACCACTTAGGGTCAACGACTCAACCCTTGGAGAAGGTATCGCTCCTAGCCTATCTTCCCCCACTTTCCTTCGTTCATTTCCTCCTTTCTTCCAAACTTTACCCGTACCACCAACTCCTTCCTTCTTTCGTATACTTCCTTCCTTCACACCTTCTTCTTTGCTTCCCACCAAACCTTATTAATCTTAACATTTGTCTCCCCTTCTTTCATGATGATTCGTATGATCATATACTTACAATAGACTAAACTTTATGATTTCCTCTTCCGGCGTGACCCTCACCTGCTGATGCCGACAACTGCCCACTAGCTGGTGAACAACCAGCCACAGAAACTGGTCAAATCACCAGTTTGTGTTTGGCCGATGATGTACCTGACGCTCGTTCCATTTAACACCCGGGGAAAGGATACTCAGTCACTGCAGCATTGCATTACTACATGAAGGAAGTAACAGACTATACACATACACCCGAATGTATAGATAAAGTGAATATGGAGCAAATGTATAGATTTATATGCCTTCTATGAACATATACTAGATGAATAATACCGTACTGCACATGTGATGCTAAGTTACTCCCCTCCCCCAGTTCTGAACATTGCTGCTAAGTTTTTGTTCGTTTTGTTTTTTGCTCCTTACGCCGACAGTGTATAGATGTATATATCTTCTATATATAATGCTAACCTCTCCACATCTGCACATCTCCCACTGCTCATAAGGTTATTTCCTGCTAGAGTTCCTTTGTGTGGGTGTGGGTCTTTCCTGTATACTTTTTAGCCTTATTTCTGTCTTTTACCATGTCTTGTTTTTCTTGTTCTTTTTGTTTATTTTAAACCCAGTATTATCTTTTGTATATTAGTCTTGCAGACATGCCGCACCAACATTTCACTTAGTGTACCTGAATGAGTGTGTGACAAATAAAACCTTCTTGGTTCTTGAACTTTATTTGTATATGAATACTAACATTCAAATCGAACGGAGCATCCATACACTCATAATATAAATCCAGTACAAATACCTTAAAGACAGGGTGCCGTGATTTTCAGTGATTTTTCCCCCCCTAAAACATAATCATCAGGTATTATGGTTATACTAGGAGGAAGATTTTTTTCAAAAAAGTGTACAGAAATTGTTAAAATTATGTTTTTATGTGGACACGCCTCCAGTTCATTAAGTATTCCTGGTTCTCACCTTAGCACTTCCTCCACCACCTTAGCACCACCCACCTGTCCTAGTCCCTCCTCCTCCTCCTCATGCCCACACCTGTTGTGTTATGATAATGAGGGGGAGGGTATATTTTTACTATGTCACTAAAGGGCTGTTTTTCTATTGGCACGTTTGACCCTCAAGGTTTCAGCCTCCAGGTAGAAACTCAAAATAGTCAGAGAAGACATAAAACACCATAAAAACACCACCAGGGGGCTTAATGAAGTTCTATCAACCTCATAGACACATGAAAAACTGAAAAAGTGCAAAACCATGGCACCACCTCTTTAATATTTTTTAAAAAGCACACAATACTAAAAAAAAGGATAAAACCATGTATGTAAGTAATAATATTTGGATTTTAAAGGGTGCCCAGGTGGCTCAGCCAGTTATCATGCCGACCACCACACAACTGCAACGTTCTGGGTTTCATTTCCACCTCGAGACCCACTTCCAGGGCTGTCATAAAGCAGTGACAAGTGATAACGATTTGTGGGGCCCGAGGCTACAAGGGGGCCCACAGTATTAATGTCATTATAAGTATCATGTTTTAAGGGGCCCGGTACAGTATAATATCTTTTCATGGGCCCAGAAGTCCTGGCAACAGCCCCCGCCTGCATTGCATGTCACCTCTTCTCTCTGGCGTTGCTTTCCTGTCACTCTACACTGTCTTGTTCTGTCCTAACAGAGCAAAAATAAATAGGCTATATGAAAAACATCCCAAAAAGTGATTTAAAAGATGAATGTGTTAGATTTTACAATCCTTCCCTTCTCGCTCCATCGATCTTGGTTGTGGGCACCAGTTGAAATCTTTGTCAGACGAATGAGAATAAAATCTCACCCCTACACATTTTCTCCGCAGTCAAATCTCAGCAGACACGGTCAGTGAATAAATTGAAAGAATTCATGATGGAGGAATCATAATAAGTTAACTCTAGTTCTACAGATACTGTAGAGTAATTCTGTATGATCAATGTGTTCCTGCAACAATGTCAGCAGACAATTCTCTGTGCATTTATTGTACTCTGGGAATGAGTTGATTTTGTTCTTGAATAAGAAATATGAGTGGAGTGCAGTTTATCGATGTAATGTGAATCTGTGCTATGCAACAGACATTTTGGTGTTATTGTGTGTTTTTCTTCAAAGCCTGCAGGCACTATCGTAGGGGACAGGCGATTTCTCAATGAGCATTGTTATTTCCTGTAAGATGCCAATTATTTTTTATCAATGACTCCACCAGTTTTCAGCGAGTGAGTGCTGAGTGATGATCACGACAAAAAACGCATCGCTCACTCGCGCGGCGTCTCTAATAGGCAATCAAGCGAAATGTCAACCTCGCTTTGTGCTGACACCCACAAGTGGTAATTGTGTAAACAAAAAGGCATAATATGCTTTCAAACATTTGGATGAGAAAAACATGTACAAATGCAAATAAGAGCACCGCGAGGGAAAAGAACGACTTTTGATGGCAGCTGGCAGCTCTTGAGTGACTTGCAGCACGCACCTCGGTACTTAATGATATGTAATTATGTTACCGGCAAAGAATTTACACATCTGACCTTTGAACTGTGGGCACTTGCTGTGAACGAGAACTTGTATCAAGAGGAGAGAGGTGGAGAGAGTTGGGAAGGAAGAGGTGCTGACAGGCGCGGGAAGTCCTTAATACCTAGGGGGGCTGTGCGTCGGGGGGGGGATTTTTTTGCGATTTTTGGGGGTTTTTCTGTGTTTTTCCCCACACAAAAAGGCAGAAAGACAGTGCAAACACCAGGTTGAAGTTCATCCATGACCGTAACAGACTGCTATGATCCATAAAATATATATATATTATAAAAAATAAAATAAAATAAAAAGTTTTTTTTTTTTTTTTTTTTTTCTTCCCATCACCAGGGGGGCTGCTCCCATCACCAGGGGGGCTGCAGCCCCCATAGCCCCCCCCTTCCCGCGCCACTGCTGAAGAAAGAGACAGAGGCAACAAGGAAGGAAGGAAGGAAGGAAGGAAGGAAGGAAGGAAGGAAGGAAGGAAGGAAGGAAGGAAGGAAGGAAGGAAGGAAGGAAGGAAGGAAGGAAGGAAGGAAGGAAGGGACAGTGGTGGAAAAAGTACTCAAATGTTTTACTTAAGTAAAAGTATCAATACTGCAATGTAGAAGTACTCTGTTACAAGTAAAAGTCTGGTGTTCAAAATTTACTTGAGTAAAAGTACAAAAGTATTGGTATCAAAATATACTTAAAGTACCAAAAGTAAAAGTACTGAAATGTTTGAAAATAGCAGATCTACAAGCTCACAACGCGTCACAATGCGACGCGTTGTGAGCTTGAGTACATGTACTTAGTTACTTTCCACCACTGGGAATAGAGGAAGGAAAATTGGAGGGGGAGACTGCAGGTTAGTTGGAACAGAACAGAAAGAGAAGAAAGGGGGGATGGAAGGGGGGAGAATGAGAGAGAGGGGGGGAAGTACATGAGAGACTTTGAGGAGTAATGAGAGGGGCGTGAGGCTTATTGGGGCCAACAGAGGGCATTGTTATCTGTAATATCAATTTAAACATGGCATATCAGATGCAGCAAGCGTGGCACTGTTCAGGGATAGAAATGAAGTTCCTGTTCCCTCACTCAGCCCCCTGGTCCCACCAAGGGCAAACTCATACAAATGCATTTAGTCGGACAATGAACGCTGACGCTAATGTAGGGATGTACGCATGTGTAAAAGACTTGCAGTGATAGAGAAAGGAGGTTTAATAGTGCCTACCCCCCCCCCCCCACCCTCTTTCTCTCTCTTTGTCTCATTCCCTCTCTCATTCTCTGTCCCTGTGTCTGATAAAATTATAGAATATGTCAGCGTTTTGTTTCTGCAAGGCTTCAGGGTGACATTCACATTTGCTTTTTTCTTTTAACTATGTCAAATTTCCATACCACACTTTTTTTTCCTCAGAGTTAACACACGTGCATTAAACAAAAATTCTCAAGGCTGCAACTCTCGGAGCCCAAACTCAGAAACCGGGCCCCCTCTCTAGTGACAACATAAAACAAATTGAACGTGTTAGAGAGGAGCT